>NC_039247.1:29745057-30070891 GCF_003368295.1 Carassius auratus
TTATAAGCATCTAGTGACTATGCTAATATTTCCCAATCATCCAGTTACAGTATTGACATTAAATTTGATGAAATCTGAATATTGATTAAAAGGAATTAATAGAGCATATTAAAAATGTGACTATAAGACATGCAACAACAGACTAACAACAACTGAATAAGAGAAACATCTAAAACTGTACATAAAACCTTTTTCTGTCTGTTCTCTAAACAGTTTAATTAACTTGAATTGTCTTAATTTATGTTCTGCATCTATATTTAGCTCTTCTTTACTCCACAGACTGATCCTTCCTTCTTTTTCTGATTTGACATTTACTGAGCAACCAAAACTTATCTACTTTGAATGTCAATGCTATTTAGTGCAATAACATATTGGAGGCAATATTTATTGTGTAATGTATTTAAATCAGTTCCTGCTAATGCTCATGTTTCATATTTCCAGCAAATTATTAATTACATAGTAGGCATTTACATACATATACGTAACACTTACCCAGCGCAAACTGACAATATATATTACAGACGTAAACAATACATTTACAGATCCTTAAAATGAATCCTGCATGCTCCGACAGACACACTGCATTGGCTCAGTAATAAACGAATGCACTTATATATATATTAAAAATTTACTGAATACAGTTTTGATGCAATCCTCTCCTATTTTGAAGAAAGTAAACCAACATAATGTGTAAGAAATATATTTTATTGATGTTGCAGCAGTCCTCTGTAATACCATCAGTGGATATTTAGAGAAGCTGAGCTTCAGTGCTAATGAACACAATCAGATTTCAAATGACCATATTAACAAATAAATTAGCCATTTTCTACATTAATGAGATCAAACTCTTCCTGCTTTGACTAGGAAGAATGTAAAAACTGTGTTAAAGTGAATGGGGTTAATAAGCCACCAGTATGTACTCACTCCTGAGCAATATCTGAGAGCAAAAGGTTGTTCTGGAATCACATTTAGTCACCGGAGAGGAATGTAAAAAAAAAAAAAGCAAGAAGTTAAGAAATAGTTGCATTCTTGTAGAAATGTCTGCATTTAAGAAGTTGTCTAAAAATGCACACCTCGTTACCTATTGATACCCACTCTCTTCTGGAAGGCATCCCCGTCTCCTTTAGTGAACTGCTGTGTGAGAAACAAGAAAAAAAATGAGGACCACTTGAAATGCTTCTCCTATTCACAAAACGCTTCTGAAAGACTTGCACCTTGTTGATTTCCTTGTGTCGCTCCTTGCTGATAATATCTTCCAAGATTTCCCCATCGCCTCTTATAAGCCTGAATGAAAGTTCATCAGGTTAATGTTTGATTGTCTTGTGGATGAAGCAGGCTGATGGGAACGTACCAGGTTCGGCCCGTCTCTGCCGCATGAAGTTCTGCCTGGCCTCATAGTCTTCCTTCGTCATTGGATGACTACAGCGAGTCAGGAAGGACGTTTCATCTCCAGCAAACCAATTCTGTTAGATATTAAGCTAAATATTGGATGTTTTCATGTGCAGTGCACACACCGGGGCCGTGTTCTTGAGCTTCTTCACACTGCCAGGTCTTCAGGTGCGTTGGAGGATTTTCATCAGCGGTTGAAACCGAAGCTGCTGCTCTTTCAGCTTTCAACACTAGCTTCTTTTGCCCTTTCTTTTCCCTTTTCTCTCGTTTTCCTTTTAGTGCATCTGTTTCTTTACTTCCTGCTGTTTCTTTTTCTTGGCGTTTTTTTCTCTAGATGGGGAAGCAGAGCTGAAAGACGATGAAGAGCTGGATGGGCTTCTCCTCTTCTTCTTTTTCCTCTCTAATGTCAGATCAAAAGTTGGTATATCCTGTCATTTGTATATCTGTATAGACGATGCCTTCTGTTGTCTTATTGAAGGTTCGTACTCTTTCTCTTACCAGAGGAACGTTCATGTCTCTTCTGAGGCCTCGGACTGGATCTCTTGGCGCTTGATGAAGACAAGCTTCTGGATTTGCTCTTAGATCTGCTCCCAGCATCACTTCCTCCCATGAGGAATAATCCACTTTGAGGAAGGTAGTTCTGATCATGTACCATTTTAAAACAGTATGACCTCATTTATAACACACATGCAATTATCAAAGTAACAAGTCTGGTTTTTACCGCTACTTAAAAATATATAAATTTAATCGCACCTTTTTCGACATAAGTCAAAAAATTTTCTTCATGCAGATAGAGTATGGATTCTTAGATAAAGTAACTTTTATTAAGCAGCTTTTATATTTGATCAAGAGAAAGTTTGGTTTCAGAAGGATTTTTTATTTGTTTTAAAGAAGTCTCTTCTGCTCATCAAGGCATTTCTTTGACCAAAAATACAGAAAAAAAATAATATTGTAAAATATTATTATAGTTGAACCTTGATTTCTGTTTAAATATATATTTAAATATAATTTATTCCTGTGATCAAAGTCTTCAGTGTCACATGATCCTTCAGAAATCATTCTAATATGCTGATTTAATATCAATGTGTTGCCTAATACTTCTTATTAAAACCTTTGATACGTTTTTCAAGATTTTTTTGATGAATTAAGTTAAAAAAAAACAGCATTTATTTTATATAGAAATCTACTCTAACATTATACGTCTTTATTATCACTTTTTTTAATCAATTTAACACACCATTGCTTTAATGTTTTATTCATCAAAGAATCCTGAATTCCAAAGAATAATATTAAGCAGCAAAAAACTGTTTCCAATATTTATAATAAATCATCATATCAGAATGAGTTCTGAAAGGTCATGAGACACTGAAGACTGGAGTCATGATGCCAAAAATCCAGCTCTGAAGTATATTAAATTCAGCCTTGAGGAGAAAACACTTCATCATCAGTCGATAATGTACTCGTTCCTGAGATGTGGGGCGGAGCAAACCGTGTAACCACGTGTCTATCAGTAGACACGCCCCAAACGCATCTCCGCCCAGTTCTGTTCTAAGCTACCCTTCACATTATTAAATATACGATCATTCCTGGCAAAGGAAAATTAAAGCTCAGTGCCCGGTTGCATGAAACTCCTTAAGTGAGGGTTTCCCTGAGGGAGAAAAAAATCCCTGAGGTAAGGGATTTCATTAAGAGCGTTGCAAGAAACCTCTTAACTGTCACCCCTACCTAAGTGTTTATAAGCGTTTCACAGCAGTTTCTGACAACATACGGCAAAGATCGCCGCGGTTGCTATAGTTACTACCTCTAACAGTAAACAGAACATAACAAACCACAAAGCCAAACCCTTGCTAAAATCACACTTGTATTAATATATTTGTGCTATGGAGAGTACAAACATAACAGAAAACAAAAAAACGTAAACCAAACTGGACATAGGACGAAAAGGCAATTATTGTTTTTGTAAGTGGTTATAATAATAATAATAATACTTTTCAGCCTTTCATCAACCATTCATCGTCTCCAAGGGGATTATTACGATCATTAAAAACACACCTTGGTATTTCCTCTTCAATTAACACTAAATCAGCCATCGTATTTTGAGTTTAAGTTGACCTAAGGGAGCTGTTTGGGTCCCTTCATTTATTAAGGTGAAATGGTCACTAAGGACTTTGTTGCAACGCTTAAGGGAACACTTAGATAATTAAGGGGAAAAACGTAATAACAGCCTTAAGTTCCTTAAGGAAACCCTTAGGGTTTTTTCTTGCAACCCAAGTTTCACTAAGAGTACCCTTAACCTTATATCTAAGGGATTTCTTAGCTTAAGGAGTTTCATGCAACCGGGCACTGGGCCCCTATTCATAAAGATTCTAAGAATCCTCTCAGAAAACTCTTAATTTAGCTTAAAAACTTTTCTGTATGAGTCTTAGCTTAAGAGCGATTCGGGATCGTTCTGAGAGCAACTCTGAGTAAGGAAAAGAAAAAAACTTTCATCTTAGTGAGGAGGCGGGGTTGACCCTGTTGCTATGTATGACACAATCTTTTGAAGACTGTGATTTATTGCTTGATTTTAAGTGAGTGATTTTAAGTATAGGTCTATTCTAATTCTCACTTTTAATTTACATGTGTAATTTTTTCTATTTGACCGTTCTCTATCTCACACTCACACACATACATTATATGTGTGTATATAAATCCTTTTTTTATTTACCATGCTTGTAATTTCAGATAAGGTATTTGATCGGCTTAGAATTATAAAAATTGTTCCACTCTTTCTAATTTCAGTGATTGCTGTCCTATTTAAGTGGCGGTTTGAAAATTGGTTTTAATGTATCAAACATGGAATCAAAGCCAAGAATGGTGAGAAAGCCCAACTGGACAGAGGAACAGTGTTTACTGTTAGCCCAGTTAGTGGATGAACACAAGGCCATTCTTAAAGGAAAATTCGGGCTGGGTGTCACAGCAAGGGACAAGAAGCAGACATGGGAGCGTATAGCACAAACTATTAACGGTTCATTCCCCCTGCTTGTGCGCACCTAAGCCTGCTATATTCATAATTTTTTGAGCCTACAAGGTGGGAATGTCCAGTGGAAACGAAATGAACTGTGACACAATAAGATGTTCTGAAAGTGCTGTAATTGTGTGATCACTCTGCTTACAGAAGGTTGTGACAGACCCAAATCATCACTATTGCATTGTTGCATTTTCCCAGTTGCCAAATATCGTAATGTAGTGATTACTTTAATTTATATATTAAATGAAAAATTATTATATAATCTATACCGTCTTATTAACTTACTGTCATCCATTGTCTGCAACACATTTATTTTCATTTTCTCCTCTGCTAAAGAAACTCTTAAGCCTCTTTAAAGTCCTCGTCTGTGCTCCTAACAAGTTTGACCTTAAGACCTCTTTTAAAGGTTAAGATGCTTTCTGAATTACTTTTTTCTTTACTAGGATTTTTTTTCTTTTATTTTAAGAGTAAACGCCCACATTTCTAAGAATTTTCTTAAGATTGTGTCACTAGGAGCTACTTTTTGCATTAAGATTCTTCATGAATACGGGCCCAGTATTCTAAGACCTCGATTAGCTGCTTCAGGTGTGTTTGATCAGAGTCCGAGCTGCAGGCGCGCGGAGTGCTACATCTCTTCCGAGTTTTCGCTTATCTGATATCAAATGACGCCAGCACATGCTTCATCGACTCATTGGATGTTGCCAATTAAAATTTACTCGTTCACTAATCAAGAATGTTTTTTTTCTGCTTTGTAAGTACTTTAAATCAGGAGAAAGCTGTACTTGTGAACTCTACAGCCACATGACAACAGCATGCCGGAAATCCGTTTTCACCGCTTTTCAAAATAAAAGACAATGTTAGATAAATAAATACAAATATAAGTAAATATATAAACAGATGTTTTAAATAACTATATTATATAATCAGTAATATGCTTTACATTTAAGCGAATGTGTTTGTTTATCTAGAGTGACTTACAATGCATTTAATTCATGCATTCCCTGGGAATCAAACCTGCTGCAAATACCATGCTCTACTATTTGAACTAAAGGGAAAATACCAATAAAATCCTTATTCATAAAATAAATAAAAATGAGTGCTGTCAAACGAGTAATCGCATCCAAACTAAACGTTTTTAATAATTTATAAGGTGTGTTCGCGCTGTGTATATATAAATGCACACACATGCATGTATATATTTCAGAAATGTTTAAAATATATATTAAATATATTTATTATTTAAATTATCTAAATATAGACATGTAAATATTTTCTGAATACATACTGTAATGTATGTGTTTTCATATATACATAAATACACACAGAACACATTATATAAACAAAACTTTTTTTTTTATTTGATTAAATTAATGTAGAGATTCGAATATAAACAGACTCATAGGATTCAAATAAAACAGCTGTTCACATATGATCCATTTATTGTAGTGCTTGAAAGCCATTACGTTAGTATGCAAAACAATTCTGACTTCAATACCTGTCACTGGAACATACAGCTACCAAAGCACCACATTGGCTAGATTTAGCCAAATTACCTCTCCTTTTCTAAGAGGTTCTGTATGTTCCCATCCGTTGCTCCTTTATCATCACTCTTTGCATCCTCAAAAGGCTGGATCAAGTGGGAATAATAATAATAACAATAAATTGACTGCATTTTATGTAGAGCATTGCTTAAGTGTTTTCTTGTTAATAAATATGCTTCAGAAATGTCTGGCAATCTCCTCTTATAATACTTATACAGAGAGCTCAAAATCAAAGCTGTAACAGTGTAAACAGAAGTGGAAGTGTTTAAAGCTTGGCCGGGTAACTGCAAAACATACACTAAATAATATAGGTTTTGTTTAAGATCTTAATGAAAAGGCACATTCATTTTCTCAAACCTTTAAATATATTTAACTAGACTATAATGGGATGCAAGAATAGCCATTATAAATATAGATTTTCCACCAGGAGCCCCTCAAAATGAAGTGGTGATGTTATGAGGACGCTGCCATCCGAATTTGCTGAGGGGGCGTTAAAACGATGCTTTTCGCCGCCTTAATGGTGTTTTTCATTAGCATGGCTACGGTCATAGGTCCGACGCCGCCTGGAACTGGAGTGATGTAGCTGGCCTTCTTCCGAACACCTGTCAAAAAACTTTGATGTTAGCTCAAAGCCTTGTCTGAAAAGCTGAAATCACTTTGAAAATCTTGAAGTTTGAACATTTCTCTGAGAAGAATATAGCAGATAGTTTTCGCGTGGTTCTTGCTAGCATGATTTTGAACATTTCTAATATGTTTCTAGCATGCACTGGCACATTACTAGCATGTTTAAACGTGTTGCTGACTTGATTTAACACATTGCACACCTTGCTAGAATTTTTCTAGCATGTGATTAAATATTGTTAGTTTTTTAACATTAACACATTGCTAACATGATTTAGCACATTACTAGCATGTTGCTAACATTAGCTCATTGCCGTAATGTTGCTAACATGATGTAATATAGTATATAATATAATAGGTTTCTAAATTTGAGACATTAGTCTTACCATGTTTCTAACATTAGCTCATTGCTAACTTGTTTGTAGCATGGTTTAACACGTTGCTAGCTGATTTCTAACATTAATTAGAACATTGCTAAAAGGTTTTAGCATATTGCTAGCATGTTTCTAGATTTAACAAGTTGTTAGCATGTTTCTTACATTAACACACTGTTAACAAGTTTATGGCACGACCTAACACATTAGCATGGGGCTAAAATTGATTAGCACATTGCTAGCATGTTTTAACACATTGCAATCATGTTTCTAACCAGATTTAACATGTTAATAATAATGTAAGTAATGTTAGCAACATGTTTCGGCACACGCTAACATGATTTTCAATGTTTCTAGCAGGTTTTAACACACAGCTAGAAGGTTTTAGCATGCAACACTCAACGTAACTCGAAGGGAGATTTTAAAACAATTTTCTTAAAATTCCTTAATTTAAAGCTGAAGGAAACAGCTACTTAAAGACAGACTCTCATGACACTGTTCAGGCTGAACTAAAACCAGATTATCTTTAAAAATTATACACAATATTATAAACTATATAGGCTACAGTCAATAAAGTGCAAGTACACAGAAGATTTTCAGAAAGGTTTTAATTAAATGAATCACACTTCTAGTTCCTTCCTTCTCACCTTCAAAGTCCACGTCACCAACAAGTCTATTTTTCCCAGTCAAGGGGTCCAATATTCTGTTGATGCCAACATCTATAACAGCGGCACCCTCCTTTATCATGTCAGCAGTGATGAGGTTG
This sequence comes from Carassius auratus, assembly GCF_003368295.1. NCBI lineage: Eukaryota > Metazoa > Chordata > Actinopteri > Cypriniformes > Cyprinidae > Carassius > Carassius auratus. Next base: position 29,752,759 of record NC_039247.1, read on the forward strand.
GGAATACCTGAAGAGAGTTAATAGTGTTTGTGAATCTTGGTCCCTGTGAGCAGCAACCAATAATAATAACAACAGGCACAGCCGTAAACGTGCAATTAGCAAATAGAAATGTAAACCTGCAGCAGCAACGATAATGTCCGCGATCTGTGTGTGCTGACGGAGCTGTTCTTTGGGAGTGTAACGGTGGGAGATGGTCACCGTAGCATCACCTAAAGACGAAAGAGGCAGGATGCTTTACACTAATTGCTTTGTAGGACCAAAGCTCATCAGAAGTGCACACAAATACTTTCGCGGTGCCTCTCTTCTCCACACGGACTCACCTCCTGGCCTTTCATGTCTGCCGTCTGTGTGCAGCAGCATTGCAATGGGCATCCCAACATTTTTGGAGCGACCAGCCACCACCACATTCTTACCCAGGGTCTGTATGCCTACGAGAAAAGACTGGCTCGGTCAGCATCATCTGACATGAGATCGATACGAATACAACCAGATGGTCGTTGGCTGTGTTAGACTTGCCACCACTATGCCAGTGTGTTACTACGAAGTTGCTAAATTGTTGTAGATCAGGGGTTCACAAACTTTTTTCAGCCAAACCTGTAAACGTAAACTATTCACTTGAAACACTCCCTGAGATTTCAAGGCAAAAATTTTCATTAATAGAACATATTTGCATATTAACAGTTCTTTTATGTTGATTGATGAAGTAAATGTTCCCGTAAATGCTTGCTTTTTTAATTATATATATATATATATATATATATATATATATATATATATATATATATATATATATATATATATATATATATATATATATATATATATATATATATATACACACACCACATTTCACACTTTGTTTTTTCGGTTATTCAAGTGCATCATCCATGCATTTAAAGTGTACTTTTTCTTTTCGGAATTTTCAGTGTGAATGCAATACTCAAAAAAAATAGAATAGTGGATAAGTATGCAATTTAGAATTTAGGATGCACCTCTCTTATTTTCATTGTTAGGTTTTAAATTAAATGACTCATTCATGTAAAACATTTAAAAAAATAACTATTTTACGCTACAAGTTACCAATATTGAGGTATTAAATTCTTCAGCTTGAGACATCATTAGTAATAATACAGGGTTTCTCACCGGTGCGTTTGATAATCTCCCAAACCCCCCATGGAGTGGCAGGCAGCATCGTTGACTGATCCAGACACATGCGGCCAACATTGACCACATGGAAACCATCAACATCTTTCCCTGGACACACGGCATTGCACACGCGTCGCTCATCGATGTGATCTGTGTACGAGAGGGAACAGCATCGTTTTGTTACCACTCAATATTTCCAAAGTCTTTTTCTCATTTCTCTGTTTTTCTTTTGTTTGGTTGTGGTCCCTTTAAGAATCACAAGTTTCAGTAAAGAAGATATGCCCAATCCAATGCCTTTAAGCCTAATGCAATTAGCACTGACGATGTAAAATGTCCAATAAGCACCAACTAAAGGGACTCTAGATCAGCACAGCTATGTCTCTTCTGTTAACCCACCAGGAAGAGGGAGCTGTACCAAAAGACCGTCTACTCTGTGGTCAGAGTTGAGTTTCTCGATGAGGTCAAGCAGCTCCTCTTCACAGATACTAGAAGGTTTCAGGATGGTCTCGCTACTGATACCTACAGAGAATAAGAGAGAACTGTGAACCAACAGAATGTTGCATTAAAGGGCAAAACACTGAAGAAGAAAAAATTAATTTATACAAAGTATTTATGCCAATAGGCCCCAAAGAGTTGCTTGTGTGAGTGGAGTAGAGCCAGATTGTGAGATCCTGTATCAGATCCTGTATCCTGCATCATATGAACACCCAAAATAGATTTACATACTGTATACGGCCAACTGTGAACGGTGACACCCATCGCTTACATTACTACAGCAATACTGAAGAAAACTAGACTCATGGCTGCTTTTTATTGACTATCCAGTCCAATTCATCCATGTCACAATTTAAAAAATTAAAATGTTAGTTTTGTAAAGAAATTAATATGTAAGCATAATGGCTACAAAAAAAAGCCTTAAAGGCGTAGTTCACCCACGAGGTATATGGTTTCATCATTTACTCACCCTCATGTTGTTTCAAAACCTGTAAGACTTGTCAAAACATGAATGAGGAATGTTATGGACGTTTTTAGTTTTGTTAATTTTCCATTGATTGCATTAATCTCATTTAGGTATCTTTTTAACATACAATGATCAAGGTAGTATTTACAGCCCATAGGGACACGGAGTTCTTTCTGTGCACGTAACTGCTTTAGGCTGAAAAACTACTTCTAAAGAGGATCCATGTACCAGGAACAATTAGTTCTGAGACAGTCTGTACCTGGGAGAGGTGCATGACATGTGCATGAGTTATGAGGTGATGTGCACTGAGCAACATGATTGGCTCAGAGGTCCTAACCTGTACTTCAATGCATCTTTTTATATACTATGAAAAGTTGACAAGTCAACAGAAGGACTGAAATCTCTATGGTTTCATAAAAAATATCAGCATTTTTGTTTTGAAGATGAACAAAAGTCTTTGATCATGAGTTTGCAAAGGCATGAGAATGAAGGAAAAAAAATGACAGAATTTTCCATTTTGGGTAAACAGACTCATTAATCCTTTACTAAAAAAAAAAAAAAAAAGTTAAAGTTAAAGGGGACAACGAATGTCTATTTTCCACAAGTTGGTATTCTTTAGGGTGTTCATGAAATATATATAACACACTTTGGTTAAAATTATTCAATGGTCATGGAAAACACCCTTTTACCTTGTCAACAACAGCGCTGTTCACAGCGAGCAGTTTCGGTGCATGTCTCTTTAAATGATAATGAGCTACTGCTAACCCCGCCCCTCTCTTCTGTGGGGCGTGTCACAGTGAGACCTGAATTGATGTCTTGGACTCCATATATGGCTCAGAGTTGGTCTTATTTAAAGAGCGAGCCATCTATATAAAAACCGGCTGCAGATTGAAACCGCTTGCTAGAGGAGTTTCAGACTTAGACAGCCCATAACAAACTGGCTGTGTTTACTTTTCAGATTTTCTGAGCTGGAAGACACGCCAGAAACCTAACTTCAATGGAAAAAAAACAAAAAAAAAAAGAATTTCATCTGATGACCCCATTCAGAATTCAGAAGCACAAAGGCTTTTCTGTCTAAACACTATTTTACAACAGATTTTAAATGGGATGACTCCCATCTGGTGCTGTCTTACCCACTTCTGCTGCTGCGCGGGTCTTATTGAGGACGTACGAGTGACTGGCTGGATTGTCCCCCACTAACAGCACACTCAGGTGAGGCCGCCGGTTTCCAGCAGAGACCCACTCCTCCACGTCCTCACGCGCCTCGTTGCGGATCTGCCGTGCCAGCTTCCTGCCGGAGATGATCACAGCCTCTGGTCTAAAAAATAAAAACCTTGAGGATTAGAGGGCAAAAATTCAACTTCAAATGCTATGGCTAACTTTGACCCCTAATAAGTGTGGAAAACTAGGTTTCCTGTCAAAGAACCAAGATACCTAGAAGTGACAGTGGGAGTCATAGCTGCTGTCTGAAGATAAGCTCTGTGCTGGTGTGATAGACTACAGTCTAAATGAAGACATAACTATGATAACAGTAACAGACCACTTTGAGGAACGTCAGAGCATTCTCATTTTCACCCCTTATTTGGAAGAGGCTTTGAAGAAAATTGTTTTCTAAATTATTCATGTAAATGTAGGAATATAGGTCGTATGGCAACAAAAACATCCATATTAAAGAGCATTGTCAGCTCAGACTTCTTACACAAGGATAATATAAGTCCATGCAAATTTAGTGTGAACATTTTTTACCATTAATTTACAAAGTGTTCATATGCCTCCCTTTACTGATGTGATCATTTTTTAGTTTAGTTATGATGATCACGTGTGTTTATTTTCAGATGCAAGGCTGTAAAAAGCATTACAAGTTGTGTCATTCATATATATATATATATATATATATATATATATATATATATATATATTTCTACTACGAAGACAAGCAAAGGTTATGGGTTCGAATCCCAGAAAATGCATGAACTGATCAAATGCATGCAATCGATTGCATTGTCCATTGACACAAAAAGTTTGTTTCTCGTGGTTTATTTTTTTCTTAATCTTGAGGTAACAAGACAACAAACATAAATACACACATACACATAAATACATGCATGTAAACTGAAAAAAGGAAAGAAACATCAGTTCACATAGCCTAAATGCATGCATGTATATATGCATTATTATTATTATTATATATGCTTGTATGTAAACTAATGTTTCTTTCCTTTTTGAGACTTTATTTTACACAGAAAAAAAAAAAAAAAAACTTTTAATGCCATTCTGCTTAGTCTACGCGGTTTAATTGAAGACGTCTCGGTCATGTGCAGAAAATTTAGTCAGCACCGCTAAATTAATCTTACTAAACCATTTAGCACGCGGGGCATAAATGAAAACGAGCATGTACTGAATTTGAGCAATCACGCATCACCACAAATCATGAGAGAGGAACCCCAACCTCAGGAGCACCGAGTTCAGGGGAGGGAGGGAGGGAGGGAGAGAGAGAGAGATGAGTCCGCTGTGCACGCGCTTGATCACGTTACATCAGCCGCGCAGTGAACAGAGCGATCCAACCGGCGTTTATTACATAACTGAAACCCGAGAGAGGAAGTCACAGATACATGCAGTTATAACTCAGGCAACGCAGGCCAATAGTGAGACTACTGCAACAGTACTGTCACAGTAAAGAGTCACTGTTCCGCCGTGTGTTAGATGACCTCCGGTTTACCGCGAGCGGATCAGAACGCGGTTACATTCGTAGCTCGCGCTCATTCTGTCACAAACGAGACTCGAAAACTTACCTTGAAGATGACAGATGAAAACTACACGCCTGATGGTGAGAATGCCGGATTAGTTTCCGCAGCGCCCGGAGTGTAGCCATGGGTGCGTGATATAAATAATACTAAATACAAAAATAAATAAATAATAATAATAATAAATTGAAACCGGTGAAATCGCACGTGTGCGACCCAAAACAGACCGGCTCGGGATAAGGCAGAAAGGTGTGCACACTATCGGTTTATAACCCCGTGCGCTCGTGCGTCACCGTATGATTCGCGAGCGGAAACTACCGCCCTCGACCGCGCGCGCATGCTCCGTGTAACTACGCGGTTTAAGCAGACAGGAGGCTATTTTTGACTCCTAGTTTCACTTAGAATTGTTTAGAAAGTACCGAACAACTGTAACAGTACTCGGTCCGTATAAACGAGGAGGTCTGCACGCGAGCACGCGGTTTATTTCTATGCTTGCACCGCGGCACCCGTTGGGAACCAATCGTAGACATTTCCTGAGTCTCTACTTCTACGCCTACTGATATCTTCGGTCTGTAAAACCTGGAACTGTGAACAGTGCTTTTAAATGTTGTGTAACTGCCTTTGGGAATCAACTTTATAGTACTAATCATCCGTGTTGCCTTCTAAAAGTTGTTTCCGAAGAAGAAAAGAACCGGATATGAGTTTCTTATTGTAAGTATTTTAGTCGATGCAACCGTTTATTAACCTTTTCTTCCTCGCCATTATCGCGTGTTACAGATCTATCAGCAAGCAGTTGTTTATTCCCAGAAGAATGAATCATATAGAAGCACATCCAGCTAGAAATAAAGAGAATAACATCGGCTCGCGCTAATAACACTCAACTTTCAGCATTTCCGGTTTACTGTCTCTGTTCCTGTATTGAGCATGAAAACTTCAACTCGGGGTGTTTTGCATTTGACATCTTTGTATTTATGTTATTTTTTAAGTTCTTCCCCTCTGTTGATATGTCTGTGGCCGGTCGGTTTAACCAGGTTTTTCCTGTAGACTGACACACTGTGTCTCTTGATTGCAGTGGAAGCCGTTCATCAAAGACATTCAAGCCCAAGAAGAACATCCCAGAAGGCTCTCATCAGTACGAGCTGCTGAAGCATGCAGAGGCCACGTTAGGAAGCGGAAACCTCCGAGCTGCCGTGATGCTGCCCGAGGGAGAAGACCTCAACGAATGGATCGCTGTCAATTGTCAGTTTTCTATTGAACACTTCCAATTTACAGTTATATGTGGAAACACAATACATGCATCTCCATGCAGTCATATATCTAGATGTGCATGTTTACGTGAATGCTTTGATTTAAATTGGATGATTTGTGCATTAACAACACATTAAGAAAGTTTTATTCCACTTATGTTCATGTATATGATATTGACCCAGAATAATGATTATGTTGACCCTCTTTGACATTCCTGAGAGACCATCCAGATTAACCAAAACATGAACTGAATTAAGTGAGGCAAGTGTTTAACACGATGTGAAGAACCTGTGAGACCTGCAGTGGTGTCAGACCAGAAGAACTGAGCGCTTGATCGTTTCAGGCTCACAACCCACAAGAATCTGCTTCAGAACCAGACTTTTTCAGCACAATCTCAGGAGCTCGATAGACACCGTTAATAATGCTCTTTATTTTAGATACAATCGGTTATTTAAATATGAATTCATATGCATTTATTTCAGCTGTGGACTTTTTCAACCAGATCAACATGCTGTACGGCACGATCACAGAGTTCTGCACAGAAACCAGCTGCTCTGTCATGTCTGCAGGGCCCAGGTGAAGTAAAACAGATCTACACTGCTTTAGGATTTTCTCTTATGCTTTGTGCTGTGCTAAAAATCCTTTACCCATTTTGGTGTTTCTAGTAAAAAATGTCTCATGCTATATTATCATCAGATATTGGATTCAGTGCTAACTCGATTGTCTTTCAATATGCACGATTCATTTCTCTCTTTGGAAGTGATTGAGCATCTGCCTGATTGATCTGAGCTTATGCACCTTAGTTTTCGATTGAAAATTGCAGAAATGATCCAGAAATAATGCTTTTGATGGGTGCATAAACTTAGATGAATGAATTGGACAATCAGTCAATTCCAACAACAAAACAAAACAAAGCAAAAAGAAAATCCAAATCAAGAAAAAGAATATCCTCTCTTGATCATTTTTGAAACTGAAAAGGCTGAAAAAGTTGTTGCATACATGTTAATATACTGTTATTATAAAAGGTGGCTGTTCTGTCAGAAAACAAACCGTTTTCTCCATAAATGAACAGATATGAATATCACTGGGCAGACGGCACCAACATCAAAAAACCGGTCAAGTGTTCAGCTCCCAAGTACATTGATTACCTGATGACCTGGGTCCAGGATCAGCTGGACGATGAGACGCTCTTCCCGTCTAAGATCGGTTCGTTTGATTCTGTTTGAGATCAATTATGATGCAGGGTCTGTTATTGAAATGAATGAACTTGTTTCTCCTTCCAGGTGTTCCTTTCCCGAAGAACTTCATGTCAGTGGCGAAGACTATCCTAAAGCGTCTGTTTAGGGTTTATGCTCATATTTATCATCAACATTTTGACTCGGTCATACATCTTCAGGAGGAAGCTCATCTGAACACCTCCTTCAAGCATTTTATCTTCTTTGTACAGGTCAGTGCATTAATAACACGCATGCATGGGTCATGAGGGACGCTTTCTAAAGAGTTTGGGCAGTGCTTTTCTTGAACTTATGGCAATTTTTGATTTTTTTTTTTCCAGGAGTTCAATCTGATTGATCGCAGAGAGCTGGCGCCCCTGCAGGACCTCATCGAGAAGCTAGGCAGCAAAGATAGATAGAGACTGATATGAACACCGTATTGGTCAGCCTTAATGCATTTTGTCGAGAGCCTTTCTGTGTTCCTGTCTGAATGTGCTGTTTGTGCACACTGATTGTCTTTCATCATCTCAGCTCGTAGAAGTCTTGATTTTCTCTCATGTTTCTTCTGTTGTCAGTATTACACTGTAGCCTTTATTTCACCCCTTTGTGACGGATTGGGATAGAAAGCAAATATCAGAGTGTTTATGGAAGTTAAAATAAAACCAGCAGTTTTAATCAGTGCTTTTAAAACGGAATAAGATGTGTTTGGGGAAGGGATCAATGTTACTTTTACTTTATTGTTGTTGTTTTGTACAAGTTTGAAGGCAAATGTTATTTGTGATTTTTTTTTTCTTTTCTTTTTTTCTGTGTGATTGCATATTCATCAGTGAAAATTATTGTTACGAGGCGTTTGTCAGTTGTAGGTAAACCCCAAGAGCTTTATATTCAGACTTTTAAGCAGTATTTCATGCCTTATCAAAACATCTGGTTCATTTTACTTTTCCTTTTTTATTTCTAGTCACAATAATGACTTTTCTAGCATGTACACAATCATTTTCGTAAGCATTTCGTCTTGTTAATATTTAGTTTATAGCCAATCAATGTTTTTAAGTTGATGATTTATAAAGGGAAAAGGTGGAACTTTTATTTTGAAATTTAAACATTCCTCACCCGGAAGCTCGTTTTTTTTTTTTTTTTTTTTTTTGCTGAGATTCTTGGTGAAAATAAAATAGTATAGATATAGATAAATAATGTAAATATAATTTTTTTAAGGATACATGGGGATGAATATGAGTAAAAGCAATGCAATAAAGAGAGTCTCGGTCGAAGGAAACATTGGTATGTGTGGATTTTCTCTCTATTTTTACACATTATTCATGTTTATACTGGTTATAAAATGTTAATGTGATCTTCCTCATTTAAAGATTTCTATTTCTAATAAATGCTGTTGTTTGGAGTTTCTGTTCTTCAAATAATCCTGAAAAAAAAAACTCAACTTCCACATAAATATGAAGCAGCCCAACACTAATAATAATCAGAAATGTTTCTTGAGCAGTAACTCATCATATTAGAATGATTTCTGAAGATCATGTGATGTATTCTAACATATATTCACATAGAAAACAGCTATTTTCAATTGTAATAACATTGCACATTATTACTGTATTTGTGCTCAAATAATTACAGCCCTAGCAGAACAGACTTCTTTGGAAAACAGTAAAAAAAATTAACATTTCTCCAAATTGAAAAGCAAAAAAAGTTGGCTTGGAATAGACGTATAGCGCACTTAGATGTCTGTTCTGGAAAACCATGATAAATGGTAGTTACACACTAAACACTGCATGTTTCACTGTTAAACCCCAAAAACTTCTTACCAAAATCCTTGATTTCACTTCCTGTTCGGCTAAAAGCTATAGCATAGATCTAAAGAGTGAAAATACTGAGATTTTTTTTTAATCTAGATCATTAAAACAGGTGGGAAATCACAGAAATATCGCCTTATGCACAAGATATATATTGAGAAACACGATCCAGGAGAAAACATCTCCACAGCTTGCACATCCTTTGAGATTCGATGAATGTCTGAGTGTCAAAAATGAATGAACATTGGAGTCTGTGGAATAAATATCATACCTTATTAATAGATTTCTCTTTAGGTGTGAACTGAAATAGAAATCTGAGCTGCTGATCTGACTGCCACTGACCTCTGCTGTTAATAAAGAGAATAAAAACAGAGTGATCCTCTTGAGATTTCATTCATCAAAACACGGCAAAAAGTCAAGAATGCCATTAGGTTTTCAGCTAAATGCCAAAAAAAAAAGCTAGTTCTTGACCTCACTCAATGTGAATTGAACGTGCTAGGACCATCAAAGAGTCCAGCATGTTGAAAGAGTTAAATGAAAGAACAAAACAGAAAAAATAATACATTTTAATGAAGATAATCTTATAAATTAGTGTCAAACTACACTGCATAAAATTGAAGGTACCCGAGGTTCCCGTTGAGCTTGCTGGTCCCACTAAAGTAGGACTGACATCTGCCACAATGACCAGAATATTAACCCCTTCGTCTGCTCATTAGTGATCGTGATTATAGGTTTTCACAGACATCTCATATTCAATTTCAGAACTCTCCATTCAAATACTCTTTTTCACATATAAGAAACAAATCGAGGCACAATTTGTTACTTTTTTTTAAATACATTTTAAAAACATGGTCAAGCTGATTTACAAAACAAATTCCATAAACTGCGTTTCCTTTCCCTCATAATCGCTGTATAAAGTATTTCCCTCTTTCTTCTGTGCTTTGACGGAAGTGCTTGCGAACCAACTAAACAAGTGCACACTTCCTGTCCTTGAGCTATTTTGTATTTCATATATATCTATCTAATGCCTATTTTATTTTATTTTTTTCAAATTACAGTTTCACATTAGTAGCTAAGGGTAAAATAAACAAAGAACTTCTCCATGCTATTGTGCTCTAGTCCCGCAGGTGGCGCTAAACACATCCTCGTCAATACTGACGAAGAAGAAGAAGAAGATCGCGCTGAGCAGCAGCATGGAAGAAACAGGTGAGTTTCCAGAAAGACACAACACGAAACAAACAGCTGTGCTCTTCTGATCATCTTCCAGATGAGGAGAATCATTAGGGCAGATCCTTCTACTTCGATCAGTTATAAGACGGGCTGCACTGTGAGCACAGATGCATTATGGGAGCCCTTCAGAGAAACTAACTGATGTTTTCTGTAAGCTACATTTCCATCAGTTCAGTTATTAACGTTAATATATCCATTTTTCTTTTAATACTTGACCGTAGTAGTTAATTATTTAGTAATAGTTTTAATAACGACATAAAATGCGTTTAAATTATTAATTAAGCTCTAGATTATGAAACATTGGTCGCACTTTACAGTAAGCTCTCATTTCTTATCATTAGTGGATGCATTCGCTGATATAAACTAACAGTGAGCAATATATAATGTATTTCAGTGCAGTTTTTTACAGCTTCTGTTAATCGGAGTGAATAGAAATCTACTTGTTCGTTGTTCGTCTCATTTCACATACAACTTTTGATTTTAAGAATGGGTTAATGTTGAAATTAACATGAGCTGCTACTTGTAACTGTGTAAACGACTGTAATAAACTTACGCGAACACATTTACAGAGAGAAAGGTATTTATTTGATGGGACTTGAATGTTGTTTACCTTCAGGCTCCTGGACGAGCACTAAATCTTTCTATGTGTTGGTGTTTTCTGGACAAGCACTAAATCTGTCTGTGTGTTGATGTTTCTGCTCTCAGAGCTGGTGGGATATTTCCGAGCGCAGATCAGAGAAGACCCGGACGTGGCTTCAGCGGTGGCTGCTATCCGATCGCTGCTGGAGTTCCTCAAGAGGGACCCGAGTGAGACCATCCTCGGCCTGCGAGAGAACATGACACAGGCCATCCGGAGACTGGAAGAGACGGATTCATCGGTGGCCGTGTCGTCTGGAGGAGAGCTGTTCCTGCGCTTCATCAGTCTGACCTCGCTGGAGCACCCGGTCTGTCTCTGCTCTTCAATCACTGCTATCACTCTTATCTTCTGTTCTGCTGACGTCGCTCTGTCGCTCTCTCTTTCACAGGATCTCTCGCAGTGTAAGAATCTGATGATAGAGCGAGGTGAGCTCTTCTTGAAGAAAATATCGCTGTCCAGGGGCAAAGTGGGAAAGCTGTGCCACACCTTCATCAAAGATGGAGCAGTAAGTGCAGTGCCAGAGCCATCGGGGCATGTCCTTTTGTCATTACTTTGGAAACGCTCGACTAATGTCTTCCTTCCGTCTGCAGAAAATCCTCACACACTCATCGTCCCGAGTGGTTTTAAAGGTTCTGGAGAACGCAGCGGCTGATAACAAACGTTTCACAGTATACGTCACCGAATCGCAGCCGGACTCAGCGGGGTGAGTCTTCAGTGCACTGCTCCAGTGACTCTTCTGCCCTACAAAGACAACAAGCAGTAAAACGGCTTCATAGTGTTTGGATTAAATTATTATTTTTCGCTTTGCATACATTTAAAAAAAAACAGGCCTCAATGCAGTGCTACTCAGCCGAAGCACAATACACACTCAGTTATGACGAAATGCTCATTGAGTTCTTAGACAGTAAATTAGATCCATGCATTCGTTCTTAAAGGGACAGCAGCATAATAAACCGATGATATTTTTTTTCATCAAGAGCTATTAAACACAAAACCCTAAAATGGAATTAAATCTATGCAACCCCAAATTTGATTCGAAAACAAGAATCAATTTATAATTGAATCGAATCACAAGGTACCAAAAGATTCCCACCCTAGTTGCCTAAGCTTGCTATTAAAATATGTGTGCAGTCGTACATTGTTTAAAGGTGCTGGTCTTATAATTGGAAAATCATCAAAAAGTTGATTTATTTCTCTAATTACATTCAAAAAGTGAAACTTGTATATTATGTTCATTCATTACACATAGACTGATATATTTCAAAAGTTTATTTTAATTTTGATGATTATAACTGACAACTAAAGAAAATCTCAAATTCAGTATCTCAGAAAATTAGAATATAACTCAAGGCCAATACAAAGAGCAGATTTTTAAAAATCTTGGCCAACTGAAAAGTTTGAGCATGAACAGGACTCAATACTTAGTCGGGGCTCCTTGTGTCTGAATTACTGCAGCAGTGCGGCGTGGCATGGAGTCGATCAGTCTGTGGCACTGCTCAGGTGTTATGAGAGACCAGGTGTCTCTGATAGTGGCCTTCAGCTCTTCTGCATTGTTGGGTCGGGCATATCGCATCTTCCTCTCCCAATACCCCATAGTTAAGGTCAGGCAAGTTTGCTGGCAATTAAGAACAGGGAGACCATGGTCCTTAAACCAGGTACTGGTAGCTTTGGGACTGTGTGCAGGTGCCAAGTCCTGTTGGAAAATGAAATCTGCATCTCCATAAAGTTGGTCAGCAGCAGGAAGCATGAAGTGCTCTAAAACTTCCTGGTATATGGCTGTGTTGACCTTGGACCTCAGAAAACACAGTGAACCAACACCAGCAGATGACATGGCACCCCAAACCATCACTGACTGTGGAAACTTTACACTGGATCTCAAGCAACGTGGATTGTGTGCCTCTCCTCTCTTCCTCCAGACTCTGGGACCCTGATTTCCAAAGGAAATGCTCAATTTACTTTCTTCAGAGAACATAACTGTGGACCACTCAGCAGCAGTCCAGTCCTTTTTGAAGCGAGACGCTTCTGACGCTGTCTGTTGTTCAAGAGTGTCTTGACACAAGGAATGCGAAGCTGAAACCCATGTCTTGCATACGTCTGTGTGTAGTGGTTCTTGAAGCACTGACTCCAGCTGCAGTCCACTCTTTGTGAATCTCCCCCACATTTTTGAATGGGTTTTGTTTCACAATCCTCTCCAGGGTGCAGTTATATCCCTATTGCTTGTACACTTTTTTTTTCTTTCTACCACATCTTTTCCTTCCCTTCGCCTTAGGGGTGCACCGAAATTTCAGTCGTCGAAAATTTCAGCCGAAAATGGCATTATCGGTTTTGGGCCGAAATAAAAAATCCAGCCAAAAATGTCACCCGAAAATGAATGTCAACTGCGCCACTCCCATCCGTGCGCTAGCGCTTGGGTTTGCAACTATACTAGACCCGCGCTTTAAAGAACATTATTTCGACGAAGAGAAAAAGCAGCGAGTGCCTGAAATGAAACAAAAAGAGCTGATGTAGATTGAAACATCTGGTGAAGGAAGAGACTCGACGGGGAGCGCACCGCAAACGCTGCCCGAGAAACGGTCACGTACAAGTGAGGAGGCGTACACTCCTTCACTTTCTGAGATGTTTGACGAAATTTTACAGGAAAGCACCCCAATTCATAGCAGTGTTGAAACAAGCGCAGCCGCACAACAAATAGAGATGTATCTAGCCGAACAACCCATTGCCAGAAGCAACAATCCTCTGGACTACTGGCGCGCAAACAAAGACCGCTTTCCATTGCTTGCACAGATTGCACGCAGGGATTTATCTGCCCCAAGCACCAGCACAGACAGTGAGAGACTATTCAGTGCAGCATCTCATGTTCTTAATGAGAAGAGGAACCGTCTTTCTTGTCAAAAATATTATATTATTATATAATATTAATATTAGTTATGTAACTAAGTTTTAATAAAAGTTTGATGATTATTCTATTGGTTTGTGATTTTTCATTTCAGATCCATAAAAAATTAAGCAAAACGTTTTTAAAAGAAGCCATTTTCGGCTTCAGTTTCGGTTTTCGGCCAAGTGCATCCTAAATTTTCGTTTTCGGCCCAGAATTTTCATTGCGGTGCATCACTACTTCTCCTCTCTATTAATGTGCTTGGACACAGAGCTCTGTGAACAGCCAGCCTCTTTTGCAATGATCTTTTGTGTCTTGCCCTCCTTGTGCAAGGTGTCAATGGTCATCTTTTGGACAACTGTCAAATCAGCAGTCTTCCCCATGATTGTGTAGCCTACAGAACTAGACTGAGAGACCATTTAAAGGCTTTGCATGTGTTTTGAGTTAATTAGCTGATTAAAGTGTGACACCAGGTGTCTTCAATATTGAACCTTTTCATAATATTCTAATTTTCTGAGATACTGAATTTGGGATTTTCCTTAGTTGTCAGTTATAATCATCAAAATTAAAATTAAATAAACATTTTAAATTTATCAGTCTGTGTGTGATGAATGAACATAATATACAAGTTTCACTTTTTGAATGGAATTGGTGAAATAAATCAACTTTTTGATGATATTCTAATTATATGACCAGCACCTGTGTATAGTACTTATTTTTTTATGTTACAGTCTTTAATTAATTAATGTTTTCTTTCCCCTTTTGCCTCTCAGTAAACTTATGGCTCAAAAGTTGCGCAAACTCAACATCCCCGTCATGGTGGTGCTTGATGCTGCAGTCGGGTGAGTGTTGTGTTTCGTTACATCACTAACCCTTTTAATTGCTTTAATTCTTGTCTTACTCAAATCAGTTTTCAGATTCAGTAGATGTTCGTTCCAAAACATTATTAATCAGAAATACCAGCGATATAAATATTTGGTTACACTTTAGAAAAGGGAACACATTCACTATTACCTAAGAGTTTTTCCTTAATAAACTCCTATTAGCTGCTTATTAATAGTTAGTAAGGAGTAAGGTGGATTAAGTGTTCATGCAGAATAAGGCATTATTATGTGCTTTAGAAGTAGTATATATGTTAGTAATATGCATGCAAATAAGTAACTAGTTAATAGTGTGGATTTATCCTTAAAATGATGAAGTGTTAGCACACATTTCTGTTCTCACGATGGACGACTTTATTAAGGTGAGCTTCGACCCCAGACATTAGATATGGTATTGAAGTGATTGAAGTGCTTCTGTTGTGTGATGTTCAGGTACATCATGGAGAAGGTCGACCTGGTGATTGTGGGCGCTGAGGGCGTTGTGGAAAGTGGAGGTGTTATAAACAAGGTCTGAAACACACACACTTTTGCATTCTTGATGTTTGCCGTTGTATCTAGTTGTAATAGCCACCATATTTTCAACAGCTGAAGAATCACAGTACACGAAGACATTTGTTTTGAATTAAACGTTTTCTGAAATGTTATGTTTGAATATGCAAATGAAGCAATTAATGTTTTAAATGGTATCGTTTGCACACATTTCAAGAATCCAAATCCAGAAAGAAAGTTTTAAATAATCTTAGTGAGTTTTCATAAATCAGATTTTAATTTTCACTTTCATTTTGTTGACATAATAGTGTTTTTACAGAGATATTCCTTAAATTAGAAAACACTCCTGACCGCTGGGGAAAAAAGGAAATAAAATGTTTATAAATCAGGAGAAAGATATATAAACAAACCCCTCTGCAGAAAAAAACCTTTTAGATTATAGATTGGAATAAAACTGTGAAGTGCGGTATGTTTAAGTGTCAAGTAAAAAAAAAAAACAAAAAAAAAAATGGCCTTTAAAGATATGAATTGTACTTGAAATCCACAGACAACTAGATAAAGT
Source organism: Carassius auratus (assembly GCF_003368295.1). Taxonomy (NCBI): domain Eukaryota; kingdom Metazoa; phylum Chordata; class Actinopteri; order Cypriniformes; family Cyprinidae; genus Carassius; species Carassius auratus. Next base: position 29,768,548 of record NC_039247.1, read on the forward strand.
GTAATAAAATAAACACTCAGAATTTTGTTTCCACTAGTCTCAAAAGAAGACCAACATTTTTTTAAATTGACCAGTGCCTGGAAAAAACCAATGGTTTTGCTTGCAGTGTCTTGCCTTAAAACAAAATGCATTTAGCTGTTACTATAGCATTTTTTTTGTAAACTAGTGAAGTTATTGCACTTGTTTCCTTGTAGATTGGTACCTATCAGATGGCCGTGTGCTCCAAGGTGCACAACAAACCGTTTTATGTGGTGGCAGAAAGTTTCAAGTTTGTGCGGCTCTACCCTCTGAACCAGCAAGACGTACCCGACAGATTCAAGGTAAGCTAGTTAAAACACTTTTCCACATATTCATAATTGATGCATTTGATCGCTCTTGTTTCTTGTGTTCAGTATACAGCAGATATCCTGAAGACAGTGAAGGATCTGAACCAAGAGCACCCCATGATCGACTACACCCCTCCGTCCCTCATCACGTTACTCTTCACGGACCTCGGGGTGCTGACGCCCTCTGCTGTCAGCGACGAGCTCATCAAACTCTACCTATGATCATCGTGATGATGACCGCTCTTCATAAAGCATTTCTATCATTGCCTAAGTGTATGCACCTGAGAGATCCTGTATTTGAAGAGTATGACACAATCCTGATGTTAAGATTAAATTATCTGTTTAGTGGACAATCATTTTCATGAGTCTGTCTTTAGACACGCAAAAAAAGCATTTAAAGAATTGCTCATATTTACAAGTCAGTAATGAATACTGACTGTTCAGAAACGTATGGATATTAATAATATAGGCAGAGACCATTTTAAGCAGGTTAGATTCAGTTTCAGAGGTATTCTGCACTAATGCGTTTACATTTCTCAGGCATTACAAAATATAACAATATCCCTAAACTTCATTTAGTAGATTCTTTATTCAGTTAGAAATCACAAATGATCAAAATACAGCTTTTATGAGCAGCATCAACCTGCAGTCACATTTAATAAGCTTTACAACATAACTATTTAACATCACACTACAAAAACTACAGTTTCACAGTACATTTAATATCAACACTAAACTCCTAATAATTACTCCATTAGAACAAAATATCTTCCATCAGACTTGCAGTTACTCTTAACAAACCTGAGAAGCGTACCACAGCTCAATGACTATCGGTCACAATAAGGTGTGTTAATAATACTGCTACAGCTGTGGCATTTCAGAGGCTCTCTTGAGCAGTTTGCCAACAGATGGACATAAGAGAGCCACATCTTCCAAAGCATTTTTGGAGAGCATAGCGATATCCACGTAGTTTGTGGCTATGGCAGTGTCACGGTTTTTCTGTTGCACTAAAAAGTGGTCGCCAAAAGCTGCTCCAGCAGAGAGACGCTGAAAGACATTTCTTCCTCTCTTGTCCAGACACAGATTAACCTTGCCAATTAATATCAGGTACATTCCAGTGGCAATGTCTCCTTTTCTGTAGATAAATTCTCCTAAAAAAATAACATCAAAATGTGATCAGAGTTCTTCAGTGAAGCTGGGCTGTGAGTTTGGGACCGATCTCAGATGAAAACAAATGCTCACCAACAGGGAAACAGCGGAAGAGGATTCTGGTGGAAAGTTCCCTTACGACAGGTTCTCTTAGGTGCGAGAATAAATGATGCTTCTTTAAATGCTGCATGCAGATTCTAAATCAGAAACAAATGGCTTTTTCATGTTATATGTTGTGTTGGATAATATGGAGAGTCAATAATTATTTTTACTAGAGTGAATGTTATTTAAAATGGGAAGAAATGGCTGATACGGTACCATAGATGTATTGTGCACCCCTACTACATTCATCGTAATTATTAAAACAGACACAACTAAAAACATGCTGCTCAAAAACCTAGGTAGGCTTATTTACCTTGACACAATGTCCATTTTCAAACAGCGGGGGACACCTTTGAACAAAACCTCTGCGCATGTGCCTTTAGTGCGGTTCCACTGATAACTGTAGAACTGCATCACTCGATTTTGTAATATAGATGGGACTTTCTCATGCATCATGTGTTCCTGGATAGTCTGGAACAGATAACGAGGTTATTAAGAAATAAATCGTTCTAAAAAAATCTAAAACTCTTCAAAAACAGGGGTTCTCAACTCTGGTCCTCGAGGTCCACTCTCCTGCAGAGTTTGGCTCTAACCATGAAAAACACGCCTGAACAAGCTCTTCAAGGTCTTCAGGATTACTAGAAAGTTACTGGCAGGTGAGCTTGATCAAAGTTGGGAGATAAACTTTGAAGGAAAATGTCCTTCGAGAGCTAGAGTTGAGAACATCTGCTCTACAATACCATACACTTATTAAATACAGTACATGCAGTGTTTACAGTTACCTGCAGTTTTTCCTCGAAAGCTTCCTGGAATGTCATCTTGTTTGTTTGTGCAGCGACGAGAAGTCCCATTTTATAAATCACTTGAATTTTAGACAGAATCATTATCGTGACACATGCGATCATTTCTCCAAAGTTTGATGCCGTTATATCACCATAGCCTGTTGTTGTGTAGATCTGTAATATCAAGTAGGTAGCGTATCTATACAATTCAGTGAAGTCATGGATCTCTGCAAAGGAAAAACAAAAAATAGTGCAGACAGACTGTAAAACTTGGGCTACAATAACAACGAAACTAAATTCACTGCAGAAACTTGAGTCAGTTTGAAGCTTTTCTTACTGTTTATGCAATAATATATGAGAGACCATGAATATACCATAAGTAAAAGGCTCTCTTACTAAAGAACAAAACGTTCTCACTTTTCACACTCAAGGCATCCAAGAACTGCTGTTTGCACACACGTTATAAAGATGTCAAAAGTGTCCTGTAGCATCTTGTGGTATAATGAATAAGAGACACTGCCGGTAATATTGGAAGGCATTACTTTACAGACAATATACTTTTGGACAAGTTATAAATCATAAAGATATGAATACTTTAGCCAATAACAAGCTAGAAAACGTAACTCAAACATGTAATATTGTAACCTAATGTTAACTAGTTGATGCATGTAATAAATTCACTGATCAGCCACAATATTAAAACCACTGACAGATAAAGTTAATAACAGAAATCATTTCAATGGTGCTTGTCAAGAGGTGCAATATTTAAGACTATGAGGCAGCAAGTGAACAGTCAATTCTTGAATTTCATATGATGGAATCAGGAAATTTTGCCAAAAGGGGCAAATAGTGATATTTAGATGATTGGTGCAGGGCATCCTTAAAATGGCAAATCTTGTGAGGTGTTCCCACAATGCAGTGGTTAGCTGTCAAGCTCTGATAAGGGACACCGTGGAAAGACAGGGTTGGGTCAGTGTGTTGGAGGAGGACCACACAGAGGTGTGTGGAGCTGCCATCTTGGAACAGGCAATAGCGGGGGAACTATGTGCGGATACCGTCACTTCTGAAACCTTGTGAGCAGACACCGCTGCCTCTGGGGAACTGTGAGTGGACACCGCTGCTTCGGGAGCTTTGTAAGCGGACATCGTCACCTCGGGGAGCTGTGAGCTGACACAGCAACTTCTGGAGTTTCTTTAGATGGTGCTACACTTATTAAAGAAGGCTGTGTGGCCAAAACAAGTCAGAAACACTACAGCACTACAGGCCAGTATACTGAATTAGTTCTTATATTTTTATTTACTTTTTTGACTGTCTACTTATATTAGTCAAGGTTTTTCCATGTCGTAATGTTGTTTTATAAGCATTTTCCACATTCAAAATCAGACTGAAATGATCAAGCTTATTAAAAATAAATGGATATTTGATTCCTCATGACTCAACTCCTATGTTGTCAAACTGTCCAATTTTTGTTTATTCCCTACCTGTTTCTGAAATCCATGACATTATTCCTTGACTCTCAACGAATGAAACGCAGAGTACTGCTGCACAGTGGATAAAGAGGAAGGTGTGGACGAAGTACTTGATCATCCTAATCAACATAAGACTGAAAACACACAAAAAAAAAAGAAAGAAAGGGTGAATGTGAGTTTTACAAATGAAAAATTACTAAAAGGTAATTTTTAAAATACATATACATTAAGCTGATGGACAAAAATCATGAAAAAAAAACTAAAACAAACTTGTTTGTTAATGATTGTTCTTCTTTCCACATAAACAGTAAGAGTGAAATAATGCGTGGCAAGTGAGCAATCCGGACATAAATAATCATAGGCAGGAATTTTGTCGGTTCCTCTTTCATCTTGTGAAAAATGATAAGGCCATACGGAAATGAAAAGACCATATCAAAGACAAATCCCACTTTCCTCTTCATGTAGTTACGGGATGTTGATCTGTATTCTGAAATAAAGGTTCCACTGTCATCATAATAACAAATTCGAAACTTCAGGAAGATCTGAAAGAAAGGTGCAAGAATTAAGTGTCATGAGGTCTACACACTCTAAGAATCTCAGCTGTGTATGTTTGTGTTATGATAAGGGAATAATCTTGAGTTTAATGTACAGTAAATCAATGATTATTTTTACTCACCTCAATTATTTGAAGTAACTCAACAAACATTGTGAGCATGAATAAATAATAGTCAACATCAAACACAGTGGGCTGCAGGGAGAAAGAGGAAAGAGTTAGACGAGACCCTTTTTATATTTGGTGTTTGTGCCAGTACTTGATATTTAACTTATAGAATCTTCTAAAGTACTGTAATGGACTTTAATACAGACTGTGTAACTGTCTTACAGTACTGTCCTAAAGTTTGAAGAGTTTCGTATAAGGGTTTCTCTTTTAGTGTAAAGGCCTGTTCATACCAAGAACGATAACTATATTAGCATCCACACCAGCAAACGAGATTGTCTGTTTATACCAAATGAGCGCTTGTCTGATGACGCTCTCGAGCTGGTTATAGCAGGATTGATTCTGATTGGCTGTCAGTGCTTTTATCATTCATCAGCTGAAAAAAAGCTGTGGTATGGACTCTGCTATTCTTTAATATTGAGAATGATTTTTAGCACTATACCTTTATCATTATCTTTGTTATCGGTCTGAACATGTCTTTAGTCTATAGGATTTATTTGCCTGTTTCAGCCACCACCTGAAAATTTGCAGTTAAAAGGCCAATTCACACTACCACAACAAACTCTTAACAAAACATGGCAAACCATCAATGAACTATTATACTTCATACTTAGAGTAAAAGGTTTTTTCTTATCCCTAACCTTAAAGTCGTTCTTAAGGCCGGTTCACACCAAGAACAAAACCTATAAAATATATTCCACCTTTAACATATGTTATATTAACATAATTGCAGTGCATGCTTTAAAGTAGGAATGATTTTGATTTTGTCAATGTTATCATTCATCAGCTAAAAAAAATTGTTCTGAAAGTGATCTAATTGAATAAACAATGAGATCGTTCCTCTGTGTCATCATTGTTTCAGCTGCTGTGGACGTTTTTCTTTTTTTTTACTTTATGTTCATAGTTATAGTTCTGTGTGAACAAGACTTAAGAATTAGTCCTAGTCGGCCTATTAGTGATGTGCAGCTCTTTTAAAATGGACAGGAAAAACACTGACTTGAATCACTGTCCATCAGATAGTGGCACCAAAAGGTATTTGGACACTTTTGAACACTTGTGACACATTTTTACATATATTTCATTTGCGTTACCTCAAAGAAAAAACTGATAAAAAGCACAAGAGATACCATACACACCATGAATGTTATGGACCAGAAAAAAATGGTGATCAGCAGACAGGATGTGTATTGATAGATCACTCGAAAATTGCTCTCAGGATCAATGGTTTTGTTGTGAATTCTTCTCATGTTGTTGAAAATCTTCGAGAAGAATTGGATAAGCACTGATGAGATGAATGTACATAGTCTAGTGCCCAAAGAACGTGAACGGAGTTCAGCTCTGTGCTCTTCCTCAGCCATGTTTTCTCTATAAAGTTTTACAGCTGTAACAGATAGAAATGTCATTTTACATATGTTCATCAGATTAAAATGCAGTCAAGAGAAAGGTGGCAGATGGATAAGAATTGCAGGTGTGTAAAGAACAACACACTATACAGTTTTTGGCCATGATTTTTCCAACTGAGACAAATTTACAGAAACCGCATACAGCCGCATATACAATAGACAGTTTGTCACATGCCTGTTTATCCTTTAAATATATATATATATATTTTCCCCCTACTGGAATGTCACAGCATACTCAATTAAATTAAGTATATTTTTTCCCACTAAAATTTGTGAGTCAAGTCTGCAAGCAACACTCACTCGGCACCAAAATGTAATCATGGTCAAGTGGACACAATGCAACAGACAATACTTAACACAGATACAAGCATGTTATATTGTCTATTAAGTGATGCTTCTGCTCCTTTTGCTTCTGGCTCTGCATGAACTGTTATAGTACATTCACTCAAGTGCCCATCTCCTAGAGATTTGTTTTATACATTGCCAGATTATTATTATTATTATTGACTGAATGTTATGTTATATATTGTTTTGCCTGATCTTACATAAATTAAATGCATCAGTTCAACATCAAACAACTTACATCCAGTCCGAAGGAAAGTATCTCCTGCAGAGCCAGGTTTTTTAAATGTGTTTATCTGAAGATCTCCTTTGTGTAACTGGTATTTCATCTCATCAGCTGCACTTAGCATTTGCTTGAAAATGCTAGGGTAATACATCAGTGCGTCATCAAGGCTTTTCTTGGATAACACATACAATTCACAGTTTGTTGCAGCTCTGACAAAGAAATGGAAAAAACACAAACAGGAAAAAACACATACATGCAGCATATGTTTAATCTGTGTGATTTGTAGTTTGATGTATTATTAGTTCAATTATTAAAAACCCATATATTCATGATTTCCTCCAAACCGCTCACATTACGAGTCAATGAAGTGTCTGATTTTTAGCTACAAGCTTTACTTTGAGACTAAATTTATCATAATGATAGGATAATGTTTTCATGGCCAGAGAATATTTTTCCTTAATTATAAGAAGTGATAACTTTATTGAAAATTGATAAGTTAATCTTATGGCCGTTTGCTGGACAAACCACTGTTTGATTTGCAGTAATTTACAGTAGGAGATATCACAATAATTGATATGAAGAGTGGAATATTGACATATTAATGAGTAAATTACCGTGCCCTGTAATGAGTTCTTGATAAATGCAATTGAGCTATTTTTCATAATCAATAATATTAATGTAACTGTCATATGAGATAATTATTAATCATATTCCTGATTAATTATTCAAATTCCCTATATATCATTTGAGTTAATTATTATGTACAACCCAGTGCGGCTACCCAAATACCAACTTGGGAAAAAAATGTCTACAGTTGTGCTTTACAAATGGCACAGATCTGAGCTACCCTAAAGCCTGTGTTTTACTTTCTGTGTGCGTGAGGGTCTGTGTGATGTAAAAATCATCATCGGAGGGTTTATGCGAGGCTTTTTGCGAACATCCAAGTGAACCCCCCCCCCATCACCTTTTTTAATAACGTAGGCTACAAAAGCACCAACTGTGTATGCATTCAAGCCAACCACTAAAAATATTTTGTTACAGTACTTATGTATTTTTTGGGATTATCTGTACTTTACTTGAGTTTTTATATTTCAGGCAACTTTTACTTTGACCTTTTACTCTACATTTCCTAATTAAAATGTGTACTTTTACTCCAAGACATTTCCCTTAAGTATATTCGTTACTTACTAGAAAATATTCAGAAGAACAGACTGCAGGAAAGCAGGTTTGATGAATCAGTGGTCTAGCATTTGCAAGTAAGACTCATAAAAACACCTTTGCTCATGTGCAAACAACCGCAGATGATTTCATTTCTACTCAAGTCGAGTCAGGAGGGTGCGATAAAGCATAGTCTGCGTTAATACAGTAAGTGTTGTTGGAATGATGTGCAATCTGATGATACCAAGTGATGTTATCAAAATTCCAGGCATTCTAAATTGTAGACAGCAAAAATTATTCTGTATGCTTTTTTAAATTTATATAATTTAATTTAAGGCCTAGTTAACTTAATCTATATCACAAATAGATTAAGACACGTTCAGTAAGACACACACGTTCAGTAAAGCAATAAGTGACTTACATTTTAGTTGCTAAATTTTTCCGACAAAAGTAGTGTTTTGCATCTCTGAACAATGGACGGTGTTATTGAATGAATCCGATTTTTTGAATGAATCGGTTGAATAAATGATTCAGTGATTCACTCATTAACACAGTCAAGTGCTTTGTTTCTGAATGAATCAGTCATTTGAATGAATCGGTTGAATCTCAATGACTCACTCATTAACATTCACTTACTGTCACCTACTGGTGGTTTTAATTTCACATTTAGACTATTTTTGTTTTCATGTTTTAAATTATTTCAAGTATCAGTATTCAACATTTTATGTTAAAAACAAAACATTAAGGCTATTTATGCATATGTAACTGCATGTTAAATTCATCCATGTCCTTGCTGAAATACATTAAACTGTAGGCTAAATGCTATTTCAGATGCATATTCCAGAAATGTTTTCTTATGTTGGAATGAAAGACACTAAGTACCGGATGAAGTGCTTCTTATTCTTACCCAATAATACAAAAGGGAAGGAATAGTTAAAACTAAACACAATCTTGCTAATCAAGCTGTGTGTATGTACATTGTTATATACAGGTGCTTCTCAATAAATTTGAATGTCGAGGAAAAGTTCATTTCAGTAATTAAACTCAAATTGTCAAACTCATATAGTATTAATTAAATTCAATGCACACAGACTGAAGTAGTTTAAGTCTTTGGTTCTTTTAATTGTGATGATTTTGGCTCACATTTAACAAAAACCCACCAATTCACAAAATCTCAACAAATTAGAATATGATGACATGCCAATCAGCTCATCAACTCAAAACACCTGCAAAGGTTTCCTGAGCATTCAAAATGGTCTCTGACAATCATTGACACCTTTCACAAGGAGTATAAGTCACAAAAATGAATTGCCAATAAGCTGGCTGTTTACAGAGTGCTGTATCCAAGCATATTAACAGAAAGTTGAGTGGAACGAAAAAAAAAAGTGAGGAAACAAAACAAAAAGCAAAACCAACCGAGAGAACCACAGCCTTATGAGGACTGTCAAGCAAACTGGATTCTAGAATTTTAGAAAACTTCACAAGGAATGGACTGAGGCTGGGGTCAAAGCATCAAGAGCCACCACACACAGACCAGACCTGAACGCCAGAGAGAATCTATGGGCTACTGTCAAGAAGAAAATGATAATGATGAAATTATTATTGAAAATGATGCCACAAAATTATCACCTTCATGCCACGCAGAATTGAGGCAGTAATTAAAGCAAAAGGAGCCCCTACCAAGTATTGAGTACATGAACAGTTAATGAACATACTCCCAGAAGGCCAACAATTAACTAAATTATTATTTTTTATTGGTTTTAATTCGTATTCTAATTTGGTGAGATTCCAAATTAGGGAGGTTTTTGTTAAACATGAGCCAAATTAAAAGTACCAAAGGCTTAGACTACTTCAGTCTGTGTGCACTGAATTTATTTAATACACGAGTTTCACAATTTGAGTTGAATTACTGAAATAAATTAACTTTTCCTGGACTTTCTAATTTATTGAGAAGCACCTGTATTCTCTGGCAGTTGTTGATGGACCCCTGTGGCTTTTCGAGTGACTTATTCTTAAATTGTTAAACCATTGTCCTGCTTACATCATATAAAACTTTTTCTCTCAGGAAATGCAAAGGCATGTAAAAATAAATAAATAAATATATAAACTAAAAGAAAAGAAATACTAACCTTACTGTGGCAGCTCTTGGCTCTCCCAACAGCAAACTTTTCTCACCAAAATACTGTCCAGCTTTTAGTTTGAAAAGAACTGCTGTATTATCCTTTGATAAAACCTCCACTTCTCCCTTGTGGATAAAATACATCTAGGAAAACAAAGAGTAATTTTGAAATATAATCATAGTCTGAAACCCCTAAAGAGAAGTCAAAACATGACTTCTATAGCTCTGACTGATTCTAAATTGTATAACTGCATGGGTGGATCATAATGTAAGTGTCTGTGTAATTCACTACCTGAACATAAACATTAAAATGCTGTTACCCTTTTAGGCTTAAAAAGGGACATACAAAATTTCAAATATAAATTGAAAGTTTTCTGATGCACAATATCTTTCCAATGTTCTTGTGATAATTACCTCTGATCCATAGTCATTTTTCTTATATATGAGATCATTGGCTCTGAACAGGGATTGGGAAATTCTTCTGGCTAATAAGCGAATGAAGCATCCATCGGTTTTTAACTCCTGCAGACACTCCTTTGTTAACATCGTCTCAAACAATGGTCCCTGCAAACAATGCCATGAGAGTGACATGACAGATATTATTTACATCTCATTAACATATTCAGCAATTTCAACATGCATTTAAATCCATAAAATAAAATAAAAATAGCAGCATGTGACTTTTGTCTACTGTGCAAGATCAAGCAAATGAAGTTGTCATTCATGTTATTACACTGAGTTTCCCTGCTTTGGTGATTGCCACAGGAGACAAAGGATGTGTCTCAGACTCTAGTGATTTCTTGATCTGGATATTAAGACCAAACACCTAGGAAAAGAGATGACAAATTGACTTAATTAAGGTGCCATTCTACAGTCATGTTTACAATAGTAATAGTCAAGAGTATTTTTTACCTTTCCTATAAAATCAGCATAAAGAACTGTTGATATATCACCAACTAGTGAAGATGGCAAATACTCATTCAGTTTATCCTGGTCAAATCCTTTTGTGAGTTTCCATCGGAATACATAAAATCTTACTACACTGTCATATAAAGCCCCAGATATTTTGTGGCTCTGAAAAGAAAGATAAGAAAAATTTGCAATGCAATATACTGTTTACAGCATGGACATCGCTAGGCTATTTTAGGGAGGCTATAGCAAATAGTTTCATAAACTGAACACAAATTTGTGATCGCCTCAGTCCCTTTTAAATTTCATATGAAAATGTTGGAAGACTTCGATCGGCTCCTCATCTTTCAGCACATTCTTTTTCAAACCACAGATGAGAAACGGAAACAATGAGTGTGTTTATCGATAGATTGTTAAAAATTAGATTATAATATTTTTTTTCATAAATCCACTTTACAAAATATCATGGGGGAGCAATAATCGGTTCTCCATCTACTGTAGTTGAAGTTTTCACTCTGTTCACCCCTCATAACACCACAACTGTTTACTCCAGTGAAAATTAAGCACATATGAACACATACTTTATAAAACGAGGATGTTGCCATTTTCATTTGAAAATTTAGCTTTCAATATAATACATATTCCAGTTAAGGATGTGAAACAGTGACCGAGTACTCGACTGCGTCAGCGATGATCGATCATGTAAACGATGATCAAATATTTAATTTTAAATTTTTCCTGATTGGTTATGGCAGCACTTTGGGCAGCACCATGAACACTTATTGGTTAGCTTGCCACAGGATGTATCAAAAGACGTGAGAAGAGAGAGAATCATGGCCTCGAAATCACGTAGTGATATCTGGCTTCACTTTGAGAAAACCAATGAAAATCCAGTTCAGTGCAAGCTGTGCAATGCCAAGCTGTCACAAAAAATCTACAAGTGCAATGCGCTAGTATCTAACATTTGTATATAAAATGTCTGGCGATAACAGAGCGGCAACTCAGATGAGCATTGCATCATTTGCCGTAAGACCTAAATGAAATGCAGGCAGAACCGAGATGACACAGCTAATCGCTGAAATGGTGGTGAAAGATTCTTTGTTAATGCTTCCAATTAGTTTCGTCGACGGAGAAGGAATTAAAGTTTTCCTTTACTGTCGTGGAAGGTAAATGAGAATCAGTTTACAAAGCTAAGCATACTTGTCCAGTGGTACCTGGCTGAAACATCTGTTCCAGTGGAGCTAATTGTTTTCTACCGCCGGCCTAGTTGTGCAGACTCCGCACTCGGCTCTCACCTGAGCACGTAGACTGACTCATCTTTTTGAAATTATTTTTTTTTTAATGTCTGTTTGAATGTTTTAAGTTTCACCGGTCGTGATAAATGTTATATATATATTTTTTCATTAATATTAGTTTTGAGCTTTAGCAGCCATAGTTAAAATATCTATGCAATTTGGTCTCCTATGTTACACCTTATCGCAGTTGTTTGGTTATACTTTGTTTTACTTTTTAATTTATCTTTTAAACGTTTTTATTTTTTGTTATTTTAAATGCAACGCTGGATTAAAATATGCTGCTAAAGTTATACTGGAAGACAATGTTTTGTAAAAAAAATAAAAAAATAAAATGCAGTCAATAAAGGATAAAAGAAAAATTATCTTTGTGTGTTCATTTTTAAATCACAGACAAATAATGAAATAGTCTTTATAAAATAAAAATACATTGGACATATTTATAGCTTAATTAAAAATAATGAAAGAAGAATTCGCCTATAGGCTATTTTAGAAACATATCCATAGAGACGATAAATTTTTTTTGTTTTTGTTTGTCATAGTTTTTATCTTAAATATATTTAAAATTGTATTCAGTTATTTAGCAATAATCATCAGTGATTTTCATGCTGTTAAATTATGCTTTGGTTGATCAGAAAGTGCAAATTGAATACAAAATATTGCTGAAATATTAGAAGAAATTTTTACAAAAATAACAGTGACACTAACGTAGTCTAAGAATGTGAATGTATTGTACTTTCATGTTTTTAAAGCACAATCGGAGTTACACTTTCAGTCAAGTTCACATCTGCATTGCCAATTTCTTTTTTCAGATGAAATTTGTAATAGCTAGCCTACATCTGATTAATTAACATTGACATTTATTACACTCTGAAAGCACTGAGTAAAATCTGTCCTTGCCCATCTTTCAGCGCGCTGTCATGAAAACACATCGGCGGGAGCTCGCGCCCTCTCTCTCTTTCTCTGTGTAATGCATAACTTGGAATCCTGTAATCCTGCAGATACAAGTTGTAATGTTACATCTGCTATGTTTCTCAGTTATCTGAATTATCATAGGATGTCGTAGAATTAGCTTCAGGTTTTCATGTCATATTTTGAACTTTAATTTTCATAATCTTGAGATTTTTCAATTATATCCATTATGTCCATGCCCCTGCACAAGTACCACCCCCAATTAATAATTTTTTTACACTTATCGATGCTCAAAATGAGAAATTTCCCAAAATACCCATCCCTAATTCCAGTGCATGTGACAAAGAGGTTTGCATACTTGAGCTAAGGAAAGAGGGTTGTTCTAGAAATGCAAACAGTACAATTTTGTGTTTGTACAGTAAACAGGTTGTGTGTTTGAAGACCTGAATTTGGCTTATTCAGTGCTCAAATGTTTTATCTATCTATGCAATACAGTGGAATATTGCAATATGTTTAGTATACAACAACTATTAATCAGACATTTTTTATCTTATATATAGGCCTTTTTTTTTTAGATGGATTTCTTAAAGATTTTATAACACAAGGTGTTCTAAGTATATTGGTGTAATGGTTGCTGAAAAATTAGGCTTTGCCATATGAAGGAGAAAAACAACAACAGGTTCAACAGGTGGATCGTCACTGTAATTCGTCACCAAAATCAACATTAGTGGGACAGGATTGTTTTGCTTCCCACCTGTGTCATGTAGAACTACCATCTCTAGCAGAGACCCTTACACCATGTGCATCATGTGTATAGGTCCAAAGCACGCTTAAATGTCTTGACTTATTTGCTTGTAAACAATAAGATGCATTTCTGTAGCCCTGACTGATTTTAAACTGTAATTTTGGCAATCCCTGAAATGGGCCATACTGATATTAACTGAGAAGTTGAAGAATAGGCTATAGTGCTCATTCAAGAACATGCATTTAATGTTTGGACAAAGCAAGAACACTTATGCATATGCAGATTCAGTCTGAATTTACTAAGTAAACTATTTGCTAAAATAACCACAACATTAAGTTTGTTCACCCAAAAATGAAAAATATGTCATTATTAACTCACCCTCACATCGTTCCAAACCAGTAAAACCTCCATTTATCTTCAGAACACAGTTTAAGATATTTTAGATTTAATCCGAGAGCTTTCTGTCCCTCCATTGAATCTGTGTGTACGGTCTACTGTCCATGTCCAGAAAGGTATGAAAAACATCATCAAAGTAGTCCATGTGACATCAGAGGGTCAGTTAGAATTCTTTGAAGCATCGAAAATACATTTTGGTTAAAAAATAGCAAAAACTACTACTTTATTCAGCATTGTCTTCTCTTCCGTGTCTGTTGTGAGAGAGTTCAAAACAAAGCAGTTTGTGATAATATATATATTATCAGTTTCCACTGTCTTTATCTGTAAGTCGCTTTGGATAAAAGCGTCTGCTAAATGAATCAATGTAAATGTAAATGTAATATCCGGTTCGCGAACGAGTCATTTAATGTAAACGGATCTTCTTGAACCAGTTCACCAAATTGAACTGAATCATTTTAAACTGTTCGCATCTGCAATAAGCATTAATCCAAAAATGTGGCTAACACTCCCTCTGAGTTCAAACAAACCAATATCCCGGAGTAATGCATTAACTCAAACAGTACACTGACTGAACTGATGTGAAGAGAGAACTGAAGATGAACACCGAGCCGAGCCAGATAACGAACAAAACATTGACTCGTTCTCGAGTCAAGAACCGTTTCTGTCAGATGTGTCCGATTCAAGAACCGAGGAGCTGATGATACTGTGCATGTATGATTCAGCGTGAAACAGAGCATCTGAACCGAACTGGTTCTTTTGGTGATTGATTCTGAACTGATTCTGTGCCAATGTTATGAGCGCGGGTAAACCGAAGGCTTGAATCAAGGGCAGTCATCGCAAATGACGTCATTACGTCGATCGCAAAAGAACCAGCGAACTGTTTTCTTCAACCGGTTTACTGAATCGAACTGTCCGAAAGAACTACTGGTCATCCGAAAACTGATGCAACCGGATCTTGACTCGTGAACGAGTCAGTCTGTTGTTCGTTATCTGGCTCGGCTCGGTGTTCATCTTCAGTTCTCTCTTCACAGCAGTTCAGTCAGTGTACTGTTTGAGTAAATGAATTACTCCGGGATATTGGTTAGTTTTAACTCAGAGGGAGTGTTAGCCACATTAAAAAAGTTAACAGCTTAAGTCATTTATGGATTAATGCGTATTGGAGACGCGAACCGTTTAAAACGATTCAGTTCGATTTGGTGAACTGGTTCAAGAAGATCCGGTTACATCGAATGATTTGTTCCCGAACCGGATATTAACTGCTTTGTTTTGAACTCTCTCACAACAGACACGGAAGAGAAGACAATGCTGCATAAAGTCGTAGTTTTTGCTATTTTTTTAGCAAAATGTATTTTCGATGCTTCAAAATATTTTAACTGACCCTCTGATGTCACATGGACTACTTTGAAGATGTTTTTCTTACCTTTCTGGACATGAACAGAAAATCGCTTATTATATACAAAATGTATATAATAAGTGAGTACACCATGAATCCATTTTCTAAACCGTGTTTTTGGCTTGTCCTGAATCACTAGGGTGAACCTATAATAAGTGTTTATATTCAGACTATTTTAGATTGCTTCGGGGATACCGCGGCGGAGTAACCCAGTACCTTTGTGATTCTTCATAGACATAAACAGAGAGAAGTAGTTCTGGCTACGATGTTTTTCCGCAAGACACAAGCAGTTCTGTTAATTAACCGCTAGAGCGTCAAAAGTTACCGACTGCAGCTTTAAGGAATTCAAGGGGAGGGGCTTACCGATAGGTAAATTCATTCTGAGCCTTCAGGCCACTACAGGGAAGACAGCAACAGACACGACTGTTCTGAGTCTCCTGTTCAGAGACAGTAACAGATATGACACGTTCTGAGGAAACAGATACCATATTTTCCGGACTATAAGTCACAGTTCTTTTCATAGTTTGGCTGGTCCTGGGACTTATAGTCAGGTGCGACTTATTTATTAAAATTAATTTGACATGAACCAAGAGAAAACATTATTATCTACAGCCATGAGAGGGCATCCTATGATGCTCATTGCTCATTGTAGCCCGCAATGAGCAGCATAGACAGTAATGTATTCTCTTGGTTCTTGGTTCTAAATAAATGCGACTTATAGTCTAGTGTGACTTATATATGTTTTTTTCCTCATCATGATATATTTTTGGACTGATGCAACTTATACTTAGGTGCGACTTATAGTCCCAAAAATATATGGTACTCTACATTCAGAATTTTTTTCCAGCGAGATAACAACAAATGCACTTTGAATGGAACATATATGTTCGCTTCGAACTAGAATCATGCCGTTATATCCTGTGATGTCCACTTCACAGGGTACGTACGTTTTTGAATAGAACAAATGTATGAAGTGATAAAAGAAACATACAAAATGTGCATAGCAGGAAGGCGTGAGGACTGGAATTTAGAAGCACTAATTTATGGTATTCATTCAGTAGTTGTTAACTACTCTTGTCTATCTTTTGTTAATTAAATGTATTTTATTATACTTGTGTCTTCCTTGTGTTGATACAGTAAGAGGTTCTACAAGTTAGATATCCCACCAATTTTTCTTATCTGATGTACTCATAAGTTCACCTAAATTGACATGTGATCCAAAAATGGGTATCCATCACTTCAACATTTCACCTCAAAAAGGGCCAAAGTGATTCTCATAGTGAAACATCCTGAACTATTATCAAAGAACCCAGTTCTACGTTAAATAACTCATCGATATAAGTAAGATGCATTTCTTTTAAGTATTTCAAAATGTGTTTAATGTTTATCTCTAATAAACAGATTCTGTGTGAAAATAACTACCTTCAAGAACAGTTTGATGCTCTCAGTTTTCTCTGTGTAAGCAGCTTTCATGGCATCTCTGTTCGCCAGCATAGCAGTAACGGTCCCTGATAACCAGCCAGTAAACAACATCGCAGCAATCATGATGAAAGTCATTCCAATTTTCTGAAAATGTGGTTTACACACAAATAAAAGTTAGTGCCGAGATGCATAACGCAAGCAAATAGTCTCTATACATGCATAGGACATAAAATGTGTAATTTATGGGAAAATAGGGTTTGTTTTGTAAGTTAAAAAGAAATTACATAAAACTATATATCTCAATTTACTGTAAGTTACAGGTGAATCTCAATAAATTAGAATTTTGTGGAAAAGTTCAGTAATTCAACTCAAATTGTGAAACTGAGACTGAAGTCTTTGGTTCTTTTAATTTTGATTTTGGCTCACAATAAACAAAAAAAAAACACCAATTCAACAAATTAGAATACTTCATAAGACCAAAAAAAAGGTTTTTGGTGAATTGTTGGCCTTCTGGAAAGTATGTTCATTTAATGTACATGTCCTCAATACTTGGTAGGGGCTCCTTTTGCTTTAATTACTGCCTCAATTCGGCATGGCATGGAGGTGATCAGTTTGTGGCACTGCTGAGGTGGTCTGGAAGCCCAGGTTTCTTTGACAGTGGTCTTCAGCTCATCTGAATTGTTTGGTCTCTTGTTTCTCATCTTCCTCTTGACAATAGCCCATAGATTCTCTTTGGGTTTCAGGTCTGGTGAGTTTGCTGTACAGTCAAGCACACCAACACCATATTTAACCAACATTTGGTACCTTTGGCAGTGTGGGCAGGTGCCAAATCCTGCTGGAAAATGAAATCAGCATCTTCAAAAAGTTGGTCAGAAGAAGGAAGCATGAAGTGCTCCAACATTTCTTGGTAAACGGGTGCAGTGACTTTGGTTTTTAAAAAAGCACAATAGACCAACACCAACAGAAGACATTGCACCCCAAATCATTGCAGACTGTGGAGACTTAAAACTGGACTTCAAGCAACTTGGGCTATGAGCTTCTCCACCCTTCCTACAGACTCAAGGACAGGCCTATTCAAATTTTGCCCTGGAGGGCCAATGCGGTTCAGAGTTTTGCTCCAACCCTAGTCAAACACACCTGAGCATGCTAATCAATGTTTTTGGGATCATTAGAAAATCACAGACAGGTGACTTTGATCAGGGTTGGAACCAAACTCCAAATAAAATTAAAAACTTGCTCTCATCTGAAAAGAGGACTCTGGACCATTGGGCAACAGTCCAGTTATTCTTCTCCTTAGCCCAGGTACTAGGTAAACTTTTTCCTTCCACTCAACTTTCTGTTAACATGCTTTGATACAGCACTCTGTGAACAGCCAGCTTCTTTGGCAATGAATGTCTGTGGCATATTCTAATTTGTTGAGATTGGGTTTTGTTAAATGTGAGCCAAAATCATCACAATTAAAAGAACCAAAGACTTCAGTCTGTGCGCATTGAATTTATTTAATACACGAGTTTCACAATTTGAGTTGAATTACTGAAATAAATGAACTTTTCCATGACATTCTAATATATTGAGATGCACCTGTAGAATATTGCAAATCCTATCAAGAAAATTTCATGGCCCAATTTCATCAGAAAACCGAAGGAAAAAATAGAAAAAGTATAAATTATTTTCACCATCCCCTATTCTAATTATAATAAAGAAAAAGCATAAACAAGATTTATATAAATTAATCTAAAATACCATTGCCATAAGAGACGGATAGATGTCCCCAAATCCAACAGCACATATTGTTGTGGTTGCAAAGTACATGCTGATTAAATACAACTGCTGGAAAGTAACAGTGGCTGAAAAAAAAAAAATCTATTATTTTTTTTAAATCACATATAAAGGTTTATTTTTAATCTATTAGATATATGAAAATAAGGATAAAACATATTCAGTGGTCAAAGCTCTGAAGAATAATACGTACCAAAATCGACATCAAAGGATTTGTCCACATGTACAACCCAGGACAATGGTGTACAATTGTGCTTTGTCAACGGTAGAAAATAATCACTGGCATTTCCATGAAGGTCTGCTACAGGGCATGCACTTGCAAAGGTAATACAAGTGGCAAAGTGCACAGAAAAAGCGGAATACAGCAACAACATCAAAACAGTAATGCTATTCCTTTCAGCGTCAATGCCAGCTTGCAAGAATTTAAATACAAAGGGAATGCGATATAA
This sequence comes from Carassius auratus, assembly GCF_003368295.1. Classification (NCBI taxonomy): domain Eukaryota; kingdom Metazoa; phylum Chordata; class Actinopteri; order Cypriniformes; family Cyprinidae; genus Carassius; species Carassius auratus. The sequence continues at coordinate 29,787,639 of NC_039247.1, forward strand.
CTGAAAAATATGTGGAATCCTTAAGTATGCATAAAGATGTAATGTTTCGTTATTGGCATAAAATCCATTCTCACTGAATGGTGAAATCACAATCCATCCCACAAGTTCCCAAGGAAAGCAAGTTATGAAATCCACAAGGAACCCGGTTTTGACATAATGATGTGCTGTTTCCAAGGTGTCAACTTTGAGATCATTATCTTCATAGAAAGCAACATGCATGCGAAGATAAATGTCCATCCAACAAAACAATCCAAGTATGTAACAAACAATCCACAGCTCCATTCTGAAGTGTAAAAATGCAATAAGAAATGAGGTAATGATGCTGACAGCAACTGCTAACATGCTCCGGAAAAATTCCCATCTCACATAAAATGCACTGCTGGGCAAAACGGCATTCCTGCAAATAAAAAAAAGTAAAAAAATAAGTAAACATCTCCAATCACATTTTCCAATGGGGAATCACTGTGATCTGGGACACGTAAAAAATTGGGGTGGTCAATTAATTTATAATTCAATATGCTAAAGCTTCCAATTATTGAAACTACTGTATTACATTTTATTTGTTTTTTTCATTTAGTATGTGAGGTCATTATTTTCAGAGAGACATCTTTAACAATATCAGTAGAATTAAAAAAACACTGTCAGTAGCACTGCATTTACCTCATTAGGAAAGTTGATGGGCATGATGATGAGAAGAAATATGTTATTCGACCCATTAAAGTCCTATGGAAACAATAACAAGAATGCACACTGAAATGTTCATTCACATTACTTATTAAAGGGTAAGTCCACCTAATAATCAAAATTATGTCATTAATAACTTACCCTCATGTCGTTCTAAACCCGTGAGACCTCCGTTCATCTTCAGAACACAGTTTAAGATATTTTAGATTTAGTCCGAGAGCTCTCAGTCCATCCATTGAAACTGTGTGCATGGTATACTGTCCATGTCCAGAAAGGAAAAAAAAATATCATCAAAGTAGTCCATGTGACATCAGAGCGTCAGTTAGAATTTTTTGAAGCATTGAAAATACATTTTGGTCCAAAAATAGAAAAAACTACGACTTTATTCAGCATTGTCTTCTCTTCTGGGTCTGTTGTGAGATTTCAAAACACTGCAGTTTAATGATATCCGGTTCGCGAACAAATCACTCGATGTAACCATATCTTCTTGAAACAGTTCACCAAATCGACCTTAATCGTTTGAAATGGTTTGCATCTCCAATTAGCATTAATCCACAAATGACTTAAGCTGTTAACTTTTTTAACTTGGTTGACACTACCTCTGAGTTAGAACAAACCAATATCCCGGAGTAATTCATGCACTCAAACAGTGCACTGACTGAACTGCTGTGAAGAGAGAACTGAAGAAGAACACCGAGCCGAGCCAGATAACGAATGAAAGATTGACTCGTTCTCGAGTCAAGAACCAGTTGCAGCAGTTTTCGGATCAACAGTAGTGATGGTAAGTTCGATTCTTTTCCGCGAACCGGTTCTTTCGGACAGTTCGATTCAATAAACTGGTTGAAGACAACGGTTCACCGGTTCTTTTGCGCATGACGTAATGAGGTCATTTGCGATGACTGCCCTTGATTCAAGCGTTCGGTTTACCCGCGCTCATAACATTATCACAGAATCAGTTCAGAATCAATCACCAAAAGAACCAGTTAGTTTAAGACGCTCTGTGTGTCATTCTGCTTCACGCTGAATCACACATGCGCAGTATCATCAGCTACTTGGTTCTCGAATCAGACTCGTCTGACAGAAACGGTTCTTGACTCGAAAACGAATCAGTCTTTTGTTCATTATCTGGCTCGGCTCGGTGTTCATCTTCAGTTCTCTCTTCACAGCAGTTCAGTCAGTGTACTGTTTGAGTAAATGAATTACTCCGTGATATTGGTTTGTTTGAACTCAGAGGGAGTGTCAGACACATTAAAAAAGAGAACCACTGCTTAAGTCATTTGTGGATTAATGCGTATTGGAGACGCGAACCGTTGAAAACGATTCAGTCCCATTTGGTGAACTGGTTCAAGAAGATCCAGTTACATCAAATGATTCGTTCTCGAACCGGATATCACAAACTGCTTTGTTTTGAACTCTCTTACAACAGACATAGAAAAGAAGACAATGCTGAATAAAGTCGTAGTTTTTGCTATTTTTGGACCAAATTGTATTTTCGATGCTTCAAAATATTCTTACTGACCCTATGATGTCAAATGGACTACTTTGATGATGTTTTTCTTACCTTTCTGGACATGGACAGTATACCATAGACACAGTTTCAATGGAGGGACTAAGAGCTCTCGGACTAAATCTAAAATATCTTAAACTGTGTTCCATAGATGAACGGAGGTCTCATGGGTTTGGAATGACATGAGGGTGAGTTATTAATGACATAATTTTGATTATTGGGTGAACTAACCCTTTAGCTCTCATTTTTGTATGAGCTATTACCTTAGTTTATCAGTTCAATGCAAAAAAAACTGCACAGTACCGTTTAGAGGATTCTAAATTTTGTGGAATTTCTATGAAGTCTAGACTAGAGGAGAAAATACTATACCAGGCAGATCAAGCTAACTGTTCACAATGCTCGAAATATTGGAAGACAAATATATGGAGGTTTATATGAGTGCAACTCTGAGAGGAATAGACCATCTACAGAAATGCTTCGATGGCATTGTCTTTTTCTCTTACCTCCATATAATGCATATTAAAATCTCAACACTCTGCAACAACTCTAATGTAAGACGAGCATTTGTCGTTAAAAAGAATAAAAATAAACAAATTTTTTTTTGAAAATGATCAATTTTATCGCTAAATAAAACCTTTATTCCTCGCCTGGGATCATGTAGAGGCCTTTGAAGCTACAATTAAACTGTATTTGGGACCTTCATTTGGGATGAACTATTAAAGGCAAATGGTGCTTAAAACACCTTAATAAACATATAGTACCTATTAAACAGGTGTTCAAATGATTTTGTCCAACCCCTGTACATGTAATTTCAGATGAAAACAACTCTCTGCTTACTTTGGACTCTGTCGTTTGAATCGTCTCATTGGAACGGTTTCTTCCTCTGATCCAGCATACATTGGAATGTTTCCAAAGTCCTCCACATCTAGAAAGATATTTATATTTAATTTATAGGTAGTTAAAATAAGTTTGGCATAATCCTTACAGCCTACATACACCAAAACCAGGGATGGATTTCCCAAAAGCATCGTTAGCCAACTATGGTCACAAGTTCCGTCTTTACCAACATAGTTTGACGATTCAGTGTTTCCTTAAAACATAGTTAAAATGAACATTTGCAAACAACGTTGCAAACTTGTGGTTGGAACTATAGCTCTTGAGCTGTAGTTAGAAGCATAGTTACTTGTTAGCAAGGGATATATGCTTAAATAAGTAGGCTCTCGGGGACAATAAGCAAGCTAACATGTAGTGCAATACATATTTTACATTATATCTTAAGATAAATACATTTTAATCAATGTATGTTTGCGCGTCAATTAAAAATGCTGTTTTTTAAAGAGTTTGCAAGTGCACAAATACCGAAGGAAACCCCGGAATATGATGTAAAAGGTAACCCGCGATGAATCAAACATCAAATAAAGAAAAATGACAGGGAACAAAACATGGTAAATTAGTCATCAGGTGCCATGTTCAATACAGCAACATCTTATAAGATGTCTAATTGGTTAAATAGCAGAAGTTAATCCTCCACCACATGCGTGTGACGTCATTAACAATGGCCCTATGTTTTTGAACTAATTTGGTTCCAACGACGGAGATGCGACTGTGTTTGGGAAACAGTGGTAACTAGCTAGTTCGTTTCAACAATAATGCATCATACTATGGTGATTAATCAATGAGTTATGTCGTTGTACGGTAAACGCACCCCAGAATGGATATTCACCAGGATATAAAAAAAAAAAAAATCTTAACAGGGGACAGGAAGAAGATAGTGAAAAATCCTTGCAAGAAAAACAATAGTTGTAGAAAAAGTACAAGATAATGTTAGAGTCTTTTTATGTTTTGGCAAAGGGCTTCCCAACAGAGATGTACTAAATAAAAATTAGGGGAAATTATATTCCTTAAATTTTTTTCTATAAATTATTATTATTTTAGAAGTAGGCTACATTATAGTACTATCGTAATTTGCTCTTTTCTTTGAGAAAATTTGTTTTGACGGGTTGTAGTGAAGAACAGTTAACCGGGAAGTTGTTGCCTAAATTCAGGTGAGATTCTGCGTCTTTTATTTTCTCCTAATAATGTAGAAAGCAAATGTACATGGTATGATAATCGTACTTGTTTATATTGCGATATATCTTCATACGGAGTAATGTTTCTCAAAATACTCACAGCATTTTGTCTTCTTTGAAAACCTACGGCCCTGAAATGCCAACGTGACTTTTTGTCTCTGTGCATTGTCAGATTCTTGGGCATGGGATTGCCTTTTCAATAATTTCTCTGCAGTCTCCACCAGTGTTTTGTAGCATTTGGGCTCTGATTGGTATTCTTTAATTTGCCTAGAGGATTGAGAGTTTACTCATAAAATTTTCATTAACTTTACAGAGATTTTACTCATGTAATTTGTTTCTTAGTTCATAAAACATACCTTTTAAACAGGGGATATTTCTCAAGAAGTACTCCGATTTTGTCAAAATCAATAACTACAATTTCACAGCATGTCACAGCACGTACTGTCAATGTGGCTTGTTTTCCAAACAAAAAACCTGCCTGCAGAAAAAAAAAAAAGATAAGCTGATTTATTTAAGGCATGTACACAAACCTATGGTATCTGGATTAATATCAAGACACTATGGGAACTCCACTTAGGAGCTCTGAAGCACCCTTAAACAATGATATTTAAAACATTTTATATTGATGTTAAAGGGATAGTTCACCCAAAAATGAAAATGTTGTCATCATTTACTCACCCTCATACATGTAATAATTTCTTCTGTTGAATAAAAAAACTGTATTTTGAACGTTTGTTTAACCAAACAGTTGAAAGTAGCCATTGACTTCCATATAATTCGTTTTCCATACTAAATCAATGGGGACCAGCAACAGTTTGGTTATCAACATTCTTCAAAATCTCTTCATACAGGTTTGGAACAACATGACAGAATTTTCTTTTTTAGTTTTTTTAAATAGGAAAGACTGTGGGTTTTTGGACAGGCCCTAAAATCTGACAAATTGGGACACCTATATACATATTGAGAAACGCACGTTAAAGTGCAGGGCCTAAGAGCCATTTGCCAATAAACAGCCATGATTTTCTCCAGGTTTCAGAGCTCCCATAGCATCAGCAACAGATGCAGTGTCAAAGTGATTGATATTACAGGAAACAATATATTTCAATTTCACCTCTCCAAAATGCATTCCCTTCTGATAATGTCCAACAACATCTGAAAGAGTATCATTCAAAATCTAAAAAATAAATACACATAAATAATGAAATATTTCAATATTTAAACAATGATTAAAATAATCAAGTTAAAGGTGTGCACAAATGCTTACAAGTGCGTTTTGAACTACATACGTAACTTGGCAAACCCAGGTTTAGTTTGTGCTTATGCTTTCATTTTAAAACCTACATGCATACACTTGAGATCAAACATTTATGAAGAAATAGACTTTTTATGCTGACCTCACATGCTCCCCTCCGAATACAAAAGAGCTCTCTTGTGATAGTTTTACTGTACTGGATAATTTCCCCTTTAGGAAAAAAGTACATAACTGAAGTTAAAGTAAGGTCCCGTATAAATGACTGCCCAGCTTCTGCAAAGAAAGGAATCTGTATAGAGGGGGAAAAAAATGAAACAATTTAGTTAATTTTGAACCAGCCCTCGTCGGTTGAACTACTGACAATATGCAAATTAAAGAACACACCATAAATTTGTCAAGCACAAAATGTGTTAAGGCAAAATGCTTTTTTTGTGAGCTAATGGTGCAAATCCCACTAAACTGACAACTGCAAACCTTAGTAAAACAGACTATATGATTTATTCGTTACTAATAATCTCCTCCCATAAATTTCCCATAAACTCCTCTCCTTGCTAATCTCGTCTTCAGTAAACCCTCACAGTATTTTTTTTTTATGTCAAAAGAGGGTTTATGCTGGCATAAATCTGGCCCTATGCATTTAAACTAGAGTATCACTGTTATAACTAAATAAACACAAATGCCAATTTTCAAGTTTCATCATCCACACTCCTCCCAGGAGTGATGAACCCAGTTGGAATCAGGTTTTAAGCATTAATCTTAAACCCCACCGGATCTTTCTAAATGTGAATAATCCTGCTGGTTGAGATTTTCAGCCTTCATGGTTGCACATGACCCAGTGAATTGGAAGTTTCCTGGCAATTCAGGAGATGATTTAAGACACATTAACCAGCATACTGATGTGGCCCTTTTTAAACCTCAGAGGTCGTCAATGCTGGGTGGAGTTCACACTGCATCAGTTGCTAATGCAGCATCTTGGTCCAGATAACCAAAACAGTTTTTTTTCTCTCCATTTAGTGGTTTTAAGACAAAAAAAGAGGTGACTTGTTTAAGATTAAAACAAAAAACAAAAAAACCACTGGCCTGTGACAGAAGCTCCCCTCTCTCTGCCATGAGGACATTCCGTTTCAGTTCAACTGGCAAGTCATGCATTAAAAAGGGTCCTCCTGGAAAAGCTTCACCTCTGAAAAAAACAAACAATAAAATCAATAAATAAAGCTTTTTAAATTTCGTCTCGGTTACGTATGTAACCCTCGTTCCCTGAAAGAGGGAACGGAGATGTTACGTCAGTGACTGATGAAATTGGAATCTCGCTAGAGAGACAAATCGCCTTAGAGTGTTAATAAAACAAGCCAATGAATATTGGCGTGCTAGATTGGCATTGCGCACCCCGCCCCGCAGCGCGGGTATAAAATGAGATTGCGTGCAGTCGCACATTCAGTTTTTCGCTGATGAGCCAAGACAATGTGACCTGGCCGCACAGTGGTGGTACACCACCATTCCCTCCTTCAGGAAACAAGGGTCACATACGTAACCAAGACATTACCTTTCAGACGGTCACGTTCAACGTTACGTCATTGACTGACGAAACTGGGATGCATATGGAAAATGTCACTATTGCTGACGCCCTTCAGTGCCCTGCGCAAGCTGGCAAGTCCTCCCCACACCAGTTGGGCCTAGGCAGAGGAACCCGCACTGCAGTTCTGTACAGTGAAAATTGGATAACACTGGGAAAGCGTACCCAAGTAGGGAAACACTACGGAACCACATCCTGCACATAGGAAGTAACATGTGGAAATTACACATATGGACTTGCCATAGGGCAGTGCTACATATGGAAGTCCCTGCGGTAGACTCAGCCCACCTGGTGTGAGATCACTACACAGCAGAGATGGCAGAGAGATCTCTGCCAGGGAAAGACACGGGCTCACTGTGAGGGAAGCCGTACTATGGAGAATACACATGTAGGATCAACCCGAAGGGGGGATCACTACACACAGGCACCTAGCTCAGCACAAGGGTTGACCTTGGGCATACACACGATTGCTGGACCTGGTGTCTGGCGCTCCACCACGCCTGACTACCGAGGGTGCAGGAGGAACTTCAACAGGGTTTGCCAAGAGGGAAACTGAACTGAGAAGCACTTAAGTGCACGTATCCGGTCCGTAGAGGGGAATGGCACAGCAAGCATGATTGACACCGAGCTAGTCTAGCATTACAGACCATCTGAGGTGAGTATGCGAGAGGACACAGGCTTTTACCAGGAGATTATAGAATCTCGCACACGTGTTAGGTGTCCCCCAATAGGCAGCTCTACAGATGTTTGCTACTGAGGCGCCCCGTGCCAAAGCCCAGGAGGAAGCCACAGCTCTTGTAGAGTGTGCTCTGACTCCAAGGGGGCACGGTAAGCGATGGACCTGATATGCTAAGACTATAGCCTCCACTCTCCAGTGGGCAAATCTTTGTTTGGAGACAAACTTTGTCTTCTGCTGTAAAGAGCAGACAAAGAGCTGGTCTGAGGTTCTGAAGCTCCGCGTGCAGTCCACGTAAATGCGCAAGGCGTAAACGGGACAGAGCAAAGCGATGGCTCGGTCTGACTCCTCCCAGGGCAGCGCTTTCAAGTTCACCACCTGGTCCCTGAAAGGCGTCCTGGGAACTTTGGGCAGGTACTCAGGCAGGGGTCTTAGGACAACGTGAGAGTCGGCCGGCCCGAATTCAAAGCATGTATCGTCAACCGAAAATGCCTGCAGGTCTCCGACCCTCTTGACTGAAGCCAATGCAGTGAGGAGCGCTGTCTTCAGCGACAGAAACTTAAGCTCTACTGGCTGCAGAGGCTCGAAGGGCTTCTGCTTTAAGGCCGTCAGGACCAAGGGGAGATCCCAAGAGGGTACCATGTGAGGGCCTGGAGTGTTCAGCCTCCTTGCCCCCCTAAGGAACCTGATGACCAGGTCGTGCTTCCCAATGGACTTGCCGTCTACTGCATTGTGATGTGCGGCAATAGCGGCAACATAAACTTTGATAGTGGAGGGAGACAGCCTTCGCTCTAGCCCATCTTGCAGAAAGGAGGAGGAATATGCTAAGGAGCATACTTGCGTAGACCCCTAGGCCAGCTGTGTTCCAGTGCGTCCGTGCCGAGGGTCCCCTCGGACAGGGAGTAGAACAGCTGGCAGTGGGACGTGTCCGGGGAGGCAAAAGGTCTACCAGAGTGTCCCAGAAGTGTCTCCAGATCATCTGGATGGTCTCGTGGTGGAGTAACCATTCTACTGGAAGGGCGGGCTGTCGTGAGAGCTCATCGGCTGCACGATTGAGCTCGCCTGGGATGTGAATGGCATGAAGAACCTCAGATGCTTCTGACTCCAAAGGAGTCAGTCAGGCGGGCGAGTTGCGACATGCGACTGGAGCGTAGACCCCCTAGTGGTTGACGGTCGCAGTGCTTTCCATATGGACCAGTACGTGCTTGTCGCATAGCCTTGATGTGAAGTGGTGCAGAGCAAGCCATACTGCCAGCAACTTGAAGGCAACTGATATGCCACTGCAGCAGATGCCATATGCCCCAGGAGCCTCTGAAACGGTTTCAGTGGACACCCCTTCCTGCCCCGAAATGACTGAGTGCGCTTTGTCGAGAGATGCCCCGTCAGGTCGACCGAGTCCAACTCAACACAGAAAAAAAGAGATCCTCTGCACAGGGGAGAGTTTGCTCGGGACTTGGCCAATATGAGCCAGTTGTCGAGGTAGTTGACGAGGTAGTGCGGCACCCCCAAGAACCAATCATTCAGCCTTGAATGTTCGGGAGATGGAGGCGCCTTTCAAGACAACCCGACGCTCTAGCTTAGGAGTCAACTCTGGATGCCACTCTCCCAGGAGGCAACACAGCCGAATCCTCATCTTCAGAGCCTAGCTCATCCCCTGATACATTGATCGACATCAGGTCATCTGCTGGTGAGCCGATGAAGTGCTGAGTCCTGTCCTGTCTGAGGCATCCGCCTCACGTTACACCAGGGGCACGATGTGCTGGAGGAGTGAGGGGCCCGTGGAGACTCGCTCTGTGGGGATCTGTAATCTGTAATCCTCAAATCACCCTGGCCATGAGCCGAAGTAGCCCTCCTCTTGAAGGAGGAGCTAGAATGGGGCATGGGGAGGGAGACTCGTTTGATAAAGAGGAGCCTTGAATGCAACATCGCGATTGTCATATTCCCACAAGGAGAACATGACTCATCCACAAATGCTGCCTCAGCATGCTCTAGGCCCAGGCATGGGATGCAGCGATTGTGACCATCAGATGGAGCCAGGAAGTGACCACATCCAGAAACGCACGAGTGGAAAGACATCTCTAAAAAGACGCCACGTCACTCATAGTGCTCTTTTAGAATTTGATCTTTTAGTTTTGAAAAATACACAGAAGTGTTGAAGCACCTAGGAGGAGTTGCAGCGTGACTGCAGAATGGGAACCTGCAGCATGCTGAGAAAAAGCAGAAGCACTGGCAACCCCCCCTGACGCGCCGTAACGCCAACACTCGACAAAACACTCGGCAGGCTGTCTTGACGACACTCTGCTCAGAAACCTGAAGGCTCAAAATACTAAATAAAATATTTAAGTATCAAAAGTAAAATACTGATGAATTCAGTTTTTTTTTTAATCTGATGGCTCAAAATACAAGTCAAAGGATAGCCTAACATGCTAGACACACAAACAAGATTTGAACAGCTGTGAGCTCAGTAGAACACTATTATGAATTATAATAAATCATTAGCTAGTACAGAACAAGTACAGAACTTTTAAAATGTACTGAAGTAGAGCAAACTAAGTAAAAAATACTTTGATTAAAGGTGTACAGTCTAGTGCATTAATTCTTCTGATATACAATAAAGAGATTTAAATGACTGCAGAATACTAAAGAAACTATCAGTGGCTGTCTTCTTTTTAATTGTTAAGTCTGGCTTGCATGACAGATTGAGGCCATAACCAAGCGGCCATAGTTACTGGTTACAAACTACAGAATTTAGCTAAGAGCCTATTTCTTCATTTATTTCTGAAAATACATGCATACATAATTCCTTAAAAGTATATATGTACTGTATGCATGTTAATATAATATTATAGTAAATTTTTTGCCAGTGCTGGATTGTTTTGGCTCTCAAAAGCATGAAATAATCGTTTTTTTTCCCGTCTGCTGCCTTTAATGTCACAGCTTAAAATAAATAATGGTATACAAATGCTGAGGAGCCATCAGTCACTTTCTCTTTTAATGACGTAATCAGTGATAGACTGATTTTCCAGAGTCATTAGACACCATCTGAGCAACTGCCACTGGGTTTAATTGGAATGCTATGAGAAAACCGTATTTCTAACCTTCATGACAATAACCAAAGCTGCACATGCTTACAAATATTGCATGGGAAAATGACAAAATAAGATAAAACATACTGATATTTGGACCACATGAGATTCATATAATTCATGACTCTGTTCTGTAGGAAAACTGTCAGATCATGTTGCTTCATGAAGTGATGCATTTCTGAAAAAAGATTCTGGAAAGCCACCCTATGCAGAAAAAAAACAGGAAAATATGTGCAAAAATTCAGCTGAAATACAGAATCTACTAAGAAAAATGCTTTTAAAGTTTTTTGATTGATTAAATCAGTTTTTACAGCAGGGCGGGCTGTTTTTTATGCTTTTATATGACAGTATATAAACATAAAATAAGAATACATGGTCATCTATAATAAGATTAAATTTAGTGTCTGAAAATTAAAAACATACCTCTTAGCATGTTCACCAGATAATGTGGCAGAAAGCTGGCTGATAATATAGTTAAAAACCAGCAAGGCAATAACACCAACAACTGCTACCATACATTGTTCTACCAAAGAGCCAGGTACAATGTCTCCATATCCTGAAAAAAGAATTTTGTGTCATAATACTTTAGTTTAATTTTAGTTTCATCTTCATATTTTACTACTGATGTAACATTTGTCTTAGTGACAAAAACATATTACTAAGAATAGTAATAATAATGCTATGAATATCTTATCTACTTAAGCTCAAACATTAAATGAAATTATACCAAGCTAAATACAAACCTGATTCCAAAAATGTTGGAATACTGTACAAATTGTGAATAAAAACAGAATGCAATTTTATGGAAGTTTCAAATTTCAATATTTTATTCAGAATACAATATAGATGACATATCAAATGTTTAAACTGAGAAAATGTAAATAAGTTGATTTTAAATTTCATGGCATGAACACATCTCAAAAGTTGGGACAAGGCCATGTTTACCACTGTGTGCCATCCCCTCTTCTTTTTATAACAGTCTGCAAACGTCTTGGGACTGAGGAGACAAGTTGCTCAAGTTTAGGAATAGGAATGTTGTCACATTCTTGTCTAATACAGGCTTTCTAGTTGCTCAACTGTCTTAGGTCTTCTTTGTCGCATCTTCCTCTTTGTGATGCACCAAATGTTTTCTATGGGTGAAAGATCTTGACTGCAGGCTGGCCATTTCAGGACCCGAATCCTTCTTCTACGCAGCCACGATATTGTAATTGATGCAGTATGTGGTCTGGCATTGTGTTGTTGCAAAATGCAAGGTCTTCCCTGAAAGAGATGACGTCTGGGTGCGAGCATACGTTGTTCTAGAATTTGGATATACCTTTCAGCATTGATGGTGCCTTTCCAGATGTGTAAGCTGCCCATGCCAGATGCACTTGTGCAACCCCATACCATCAGAGATGCAGGTTTCTGAACTGAGTGATAACCGATAACAACTCGGGTTGTCCTTGTCCTCTTTAGTCCGGATGACATGGCGTCCCAGTTTTCAAAGAACTTCGTAGCATTCCTGTATGTGATGCAGTGCCATCTAAGGGCCCAAAGTTTTCCGGCCTTGACCCTTACGCACAAAGATTATTCCATATTCTCTTAATCCTTGGATGATATTATGCACTGTAGATGATGATAACTTCAAACTCTTTGCAATTTTTCTCTGAGAAACTCCTTTCTGATATTGCTCCACTATTTTTTTGCAGCAGCATTGGGGGGATTGGTGATCCTCTGCCCATCTTAACTTCTGAAAGACACTGCCACTCTGACAATCAGGTTGCTAGTTACCTTAAGTTGTAAATTGTTTCTCCAGCTGTTCCTTATATGTACATTTAACTGGCACCGCCTACTTTATTATATCCATAAAATGGTTCACTTTATGATCCAAGTGCAAACAACAAATCCAAAGATGCGTGCAATAAGTGTTGCTTGCAATAAGTAGACATGGCAACCGTGATGAGTGGGATGGGGCTGAGAGCCGTGGGAATGGAGTGAAGCCGGTGGAGTAATTGAAAATGAGCGAAACTTGCATCACTCATCGGTCTCGAGTCCCACGGAGGAGCTCCGGAAGGATAAAAGGAGAAGTAATGACAGTGAAGGATGGGAGAGGACCAGGCTTCAATTTTATTTTGTGTTTTGGTTCTGTTTGTGCACGACAGTCGTCCGTACAGAGCCTCGCACATGGCATGCAGTTTCGGCCATGGGAGGCGGTATGCGGGCAACATAACCACCAGCCAACCTGCAATACACTAATAACTCGAACGGCTTGTGGGCGTGTACTTGAACCTGATGCCAATCATGTGGAAATTACAGCCCAGTACTTCATTTCAGTTCAGGGAAGAGAGAGAAAGGATGGCCCTCAAGCCCTTGGCAAGAGACCACCACCCGCTACAGGGAAACACAAATCAAATCCGATAAGAAAAGGAGCCGAACCAGAGTAAACATCGGCACTGCTTTTAATCGCTGGAGACAACTGATGGACCTGAAAGAAATGAGGTTCGACTCCGAACTTGCAACATTTCTTTTGGATTGGTAAGTTAGATGCTGTTAGTATTTCGCTAGAAGTTTTTTTTATACGTTTGTGTATTTGTTTTCGGGAAGTTATAACATAGAAATGTATTGAAGGCTGTTCGATAAACGTGCTAATGTTAGCGATGGCTAACCGTAGCTGCGTTTGATAATTAGCTAGCTATAACTTAACGTTACCCATTATATTATATCATAACTAACCTGCTCTGTCTAGTCTGTTGGTCTCCTTGTCCTCTTTGCTTTGTGGTTTTTCTGTGCGTGAAAAAATTGATGTGTGGCGTGAAAGCGTGTGAAAAGAGTCAATTGCGTGTGTCTCACGGTGAATGCTTGAGAGTTGGCACATTAGTTCCCAAGCAGAATAAAGGACAGGTTGATTATTGCTGTTTAGCGTTTGTATTAATCTATGATGTGTCCCTGTTTGCGTACAGGGACATTAAAAAAAAATTAAAAGTGATACGTGGACCAAGGTGTCTGAGATTGTTCATTTTTAGTAAAGGATCCTAATATTTCGTCCACAACAATATTTACCTCATTTAACCTTTACCTTAATTTAACTTATAACTCCTTGTGCTTAGTCTGCTCGAGATCAACAAGCTTGTTTGCTTTGCGGCCGCTTTAAATACAAAATAAGCATTTGATCTACGTTAGAGCGTCTGAGCGCTCACAAATCTTTCTGCAGTGTCGTGAGCAGAGCGGCAAGAGCGATTTTTGACGCTCTAGACGCCGGCGGTGTGAACGCACAGTTAGGATTCGGCTATGGCTGTAGTGTTGTTGTGAAAGTAGGGGCGGAGCATAGAGACTATGCCATTTCTCGTTTGTTACTCTAGAGTAGACCAATTCACTTTATTGAGGCATAATGCCCCCATCTTGTATGGAATGTGGAGTATGACTTGATTTTTTTTGCCAAACATTACAGATGGCACCTTTAAGATACTTTTCTTACATTTTTTTTTTAGGAGTCATATAATGAGATTTCTATTTTTCCTTTCTCTTTAGGGTGTTAAAAGCTTTTATTTTCGCTGTGGAGATGTTGTGGAGATGCTGTGATTCGTGAAAGCGAAGCTACTTTGTTTGGCCTTCCAAATGAGGACATAACTAGAAATCAGTGGTTAAGATGTATTTACAACACTGAATTCAACCCAAATATAAATTTATGGAGGATGAGGACTGTTTCCTGTGAGAGTAGCCAACAATGCACCTGTTTCAATGTGCCTGTTTCTATAAAGTGAGGCACTTACAACTTTGCAAGGAAAGTCTGGAACTTCTTACTCAAAGTCTGTCAGTACGAAGTACATTTAAATATTTAAAGAATTTGCAATTGATAATTTGTGAGTTAAGCAGTGTAGAGTATCATTTGTTGTTTGTTGCTTCTTTGATTCCTTCCCCAGTTTTAGTCAAATCCTGCTTCTCGTCTCTACTTACCCTTATATCTGCTATCATCCACTCCTCACTCACTACTGGAATTGTTCCCCTACATTTCAAAACTGCAGTTGTCACCCCAAAAACCCAGTCTAGATCCCAACAATTTTAATAACCTCCGCCCCATCTCTAATCTACCCTTCATTTCCAACATTCTCAAAAAAGTAGTTGCCACTCAACTTCACTTACATCTATCTATAAATAACCTTTACGAACAATTCCAATCTGGCTTCCGCCCCCACCATAGGACAGAAACTGCTCACCAATGATCTACTTATGGCCACCGACACTGGTTTGATCACCATCCTTATTCTCCTTGATTTGAGTGCAGCCTTAGATACTATCTCTCACTCTATGCTTCTCAACAGATCATCTTCCATTAGCATCACTCACACCCCCCTTAGATGGTTTCACTCATATCTCTCAGGCTGCAGTCAATTTATTTAGCTCAAAACTTTCAGATCTCAGTCCTCCACAGTCACCACAGTTGTTCCCCAGAGCTCTGTCCCCCTCTCCAATCTTATCAACTGTTTATCTGAAATTAAATCCTGGTTCACTTTAAACTTCTTAAAACTTAATTGTGATAAAACAGAAATTTTTCTTGTTGGCACCAAATCTACACTTTCCAAAGCTAATAGTTTTTCTTTCATAATTGAGGACTCCTCGGATTCCCTCTCCCCTCAGGTTAAGAGTTTGAGTGTCATTCTCGACAGTTTATTATCATTTCAAGCACATATTAATAGTATAACACAGTCTGCTTATTTCCATCTTTGTAACATTACTTGTCTCCGCCCCTTTCTCACTTCCCGTTCCACCTCAATCCTTGTATACAGTCTGATCACTTCCCACCTTGATTACTGTAATTCTCTTCTCTATGGCCTCCCTCACAAATCCACCCATAAGCTTCAACTGGTCCAGAATTCTGCCGCTTACATCATCACCAATATCCCCTTCTTTCACCACATTACTCCAGTTTTACATGATCTACACTGGCTTCCGATAAAATCCAGAGTTGATTATAAAATTCTCCTTTGTGCAAGGAGAATTAGATCTTCGCTCTCTTAGATCTTCCAGCTCCATCTGCCTCACTGTGCCCCTCGCCCGCCTGAGCACCGTTGGTGTCAGAGCTTTCAGTTGCTCTGCTCCCAAACTCTGGAATTCTCTTCCATCAGACATCTGTAATATTGACTCTCTTTCTGTTTAAATGCAGACTCAAAACTCACCTGTTTAAAATAGACTATTCTTTGTAAATGCACTGCTCTACTTGTATTGTTGACTTTAGTCTTTCATTATTTCAAACTTGCTGTAAAGTGACCTTGAGTTTTGTGAAAGGCGCTTCCCATAAAATGTATTATTATTTATTATTATAAATGCAGACATGGTTTTATGTTTATGCAGCACGATACACAACGCAACTTGTGAAAACAGTGTGCGTCAGTATAATCAGTAATTACATTCACTGGATGCCACGTGCACTGGATGCAACAAATGGTTCATTTGTAATGGGTTTTATTTTTGTCTTGTCACACTGGGAAATGACATTACAGTATGGTAAGGCAGCGTTTCCCAGTCCCAGTCCTCTTATCATGTACAACATTTGTTCTATTCGACCGTAAGTGCCCTGATATTCCACCATGATTCCAGTTCAAAATGAGTGTATATGTTACATTCAAAGGGCATTAAAGAGTGCAAGTGAGTTGAAATTGTATTTATCACGTGTCACGTGTATGAAGATGTTGCAAAGTGCAAATATGTGAATGAATATTCGGAAGTGAAGTAAACTTCAACGGATTTCCCCTGCTCAGGGAGTAGGGAACCATGCAGGCACCATGCCAATGAGAACAGTTCATGCACGGAGCTCTCTTCTAACAAGCTAATTGTGTGAATCAGGTGTGTTAACTAAGACACATGCAAAATATGCAGGGAGGGGGGGTCGCAAGGACTGGGATTGGAAACTGCAGTGGTAAGAGGCGTAAAATTACTGTCACACATTTGAGTTACCAGCTAATCACATTGCACTGGACAGCTGGCCAATCACAGAACACATCGCTTTTCAGAATGATGAGCTTTGTAAAAATCAACGAGTTTCAGAAAGGTGGGGCACTGAGGAGAAACAATAACATACAGTATGTAGAAAATGTGTTTGTTTTTTTAACCTTAAACTGCATAAACGCACTGCATTACACCAAATACACAAAATAATGTTATTTTGAGCAATTTCAAATAACCCTTTTAAACCATGAAAAGACCTTCCACCATTCAGTGCCATTATGTGTATGAGCACAAACACTTTTGTGTGTATGTGTGTGTTCGGAAAAAGAAATAAGATACACTAACACATACACACATCTTTAGAACCATTACTATGTATTTATCTTAAAATATTATATAGAGTTAATCAGGGCTTGAAAACGAAAAAAAAAAAATTCAATAGGTTCACTCCGAGCAGAATCGATATTTTAACATTTCTGTTCCTGATTTCCTCTGATATTATTACCGTTCCGAAACCAGTTCGGGTGGAAGAAATACCGGTTAATAATGTTATTTTTTTAAAACAATATTCTATAATTTGCATAATAATAATAATAATATAATAATAATAATAATAAAGTACAGCATTTCCTTTACTCAAAAAGAAAAGCAAAAAATAGAAATCTAACGTTAGCCAATAACCCACTGCGCTTAGTCACAGCCAATACAGCATCATCTTTTCTAGATTTTGGCCAAATGTAAGCTACTAAAATATATATATATTAAGGGTGTAACGATACGCGTATTCGTATTGAACCGTTCGGTACGAGGCTTTCGGTTCGGTACGCGGTACGCATTATGTACCGAACGGTTCGTTGGACTAATTAATTAAATTTGGAAAATAAAAAAGGTGTGTGAAATATAATGTTATGCGTTCAACAAGGTAGCCCAATAACCCAAACGACGTAACAGGCAACGCCCCTGACACCCCCGAAGAAAAAAAAAACACACTTATATGTTTCTGTTAGGCTACTCAGTCAGGCGCTCGCTCACTCAGTACGCGCTGAAGGCTCGGTACCACGGAGCCCCGCACGTCACCTGTAGGAGAGAAAAAAAATCAATCCGTGGCGACGGTTTTGCAATCCGTCCCCTCAGTTTATAAACCATCCTCATGAATTAATAAACTGTTCACTCGGTTTAACAAATCGTACCCACGGATTAACAAACCGTGCCCACGAATTCCCAATGCGTGCGCTCAGATTGTGTAAACCGTACCCTCGGTTTTTGAATCCGTACCCACGAATTCATAATCCGTGCGCACGCTTTCGCAATCCGTTCCCTCGGATTTGAAAACTGACATGCATTTTACACTTAACAGTGAAACATGCATCTAACTCCGGCAGGTGGGGTGAGGTGGGTGGAGCTTAGTATAATAAAATCACAAAAATAAGTCTTCATGTTAAGAAAGAATTGTACACAAGCATTTCCAAAACTGTCAAAGGTTATTTAAAAATAAAGCAATTCACAAATTATTTTATGACAAACATTTTTACTGTCTTGTACTCATTTATTTAGCCTACAAATTAAAATTATAAAAAATAACTTTATTTTTATTTGTATCATTATTATATATTATTAAACAGGTTATGCATAAGAATCTTTTATCCAAAATAACTTACAAAAGAGGAAAAAATTACTCCAGAGTCAGTCACAATGCCAGGTTTATTGCACAATAATAATCAAGTGCTATTATAGATTATCAGCAATTGAACAAGATTTTAATGCGCATCTTTCTTATTAAATCTTTGTATTCCACCTCGTACTACACTTGATAGAGAATCACTTAAGGCACTTTGCTGTAAACCTATTCCACATAATAATATTCAATAAAACTGTATGTTAACACGTAGGAGTTTGCTGCATGAATCCGTGAGTACGGTTTACAAATCCGAGGGAACGGATTGCGAAAGCGTGCGCACGGATTATGAATTCGTGAGTACGGATTCAAAAACCGAGGGTACGGTTTACAAAATCTGAGTGCACGGATTGGAAATTCGTGGGCACGATTTGTTAAATCGAGTGAACAGTTTATGAATTCGTGAGTACGGTTTATAAACTGAGGGGACGGATTGCAAAACCGTCGCCACGGATTGATTTTTTTTCTCCTACAGGTGACGTCCTGGGCTCCGTATACGGACATCACCGCAGCGAATGGTGCATTTACGTTATAGCCGCGGATATGAGACCTTACTCTGTAGTGGAAAACGCAGGTTTTAAGAACATGCTTAATGTAATTGAGCCCCATTACAATATTCCTTCACGAGCCCATTTCAGCCAGACCGTAATTCCTGCTTTGTTCCAAAAAACATAAGCCCAAATAGAGAACCAACTGAGTAAAAACACACTCAATATAAAGAGTTATAGAGTTCAATATAAAAAAAGTTACATCTTTGTATTTGTTCATAACTACTACAACAATATTACATTTAATTTGTAAAAAAAATTTATAAGGAGCTATTTTTGTTTTATACAGTATGCTGCTAAGAAAACACCATAGAAGATGGGTAAAGAATAGCTCCATCATTGTTCAATGTAAAAAAACAAAAAAACAAAAAAAAACACATACTTTGTTAGTTTTAATAAATAAAACATTTAAATAAAAATCAAGGAAATTTATCTGCCAATTTTTTCTTTTTGCTGTATCTAAAACGTACCGAACCGTACCGAACCGAACCGTGACATCAGTGTATCGAACCGAACCGAACCGTGAATTTTGTGAACCGTTACACCCCTAATATATATATATCTGTCAAAACTTTAAAGGCGCAATATGTAATTTTTCTGCTTTAAAAATAGCAGAAATCACTATATCTATGTTATATATATTTTTAGTTGTGTACTTACATCATCCCGACAGTTTCCACGAACTTTCAAATCCGGAGAAAATTATAGTTTAATTAGAAGACACGGCCATAGACAGTAAAAGAAATGGACACAGCGACCCCATTGGAACTCAACTGAGACAATTGAAGCCCATTTTTAGCGTTTTTTAGCACTTCCGTCAGCAACCTGTCTGACAGATGTAAATGTTCTAGTAGCTGTGCGTGCAAACTGCCATCGTTAATCTTGCAGAGACGGCGAGCTTGAGCGGGGAGTTCTTTGTCATGAGTGAGCAGGAGTAAATATTCTGATTAATTATTTTGTATAGTATTTTAAAATGTAACGCCAGTACGCCATATTAAGTTAATTACCTGCGAGCTTCTCCTCCTGTCTGTACGGTAATGCGACAGAGAGTCGAGTGGTTATGAAAGTGAAAGTGAAGTGACATTCAGCCAAGTATGGTGACCCATACTCAGAATTTGTGCTCTGCATTTAACCCATCCGAAATGCACACACACAGAGCAGTGAACACACACACACACTGTGAGCACACACCCGGAGCAGTGGGCAGCCATTTATGCTGCGGCGCCCGGGGAGCAGTTGGGGGTTCGATGCCTTGCTCAAGGGCACCTAAGTCGTGGTATTGAAGGTGGAGAGAGAACTGTACATGCACTCCCCCCACCCACAATTCCGTCCGGCCCGAGACTAGAACTCACAACCCTTCGATTGGGAGTCCAACCCTCTAACCATTAGGCCACAACTTCCCCAATGACGCAATCGTTAGCCTATTTTTTACAAAAACTTTTCTACGGGTCCATAATGTAACATAGAAGGTAATGGAGCCCTTTATACATTGTCGTGTTTCTTTAGAAATAAATAATGGACAAACTGAGTCTTTAAACGCATCAGATATAAAGTTATTCACTTTCAAAGTGACGTCAAAATGAATGGGAGTCAATGGGAATGCTAACGCAAGTGAAGTTCTGCTACAAGATGGCAGCACGCAGCTGACTTCAACTTCCGGTCGACATCCTTGCCGTCTGGACATGGCACGTTTCTTTATTTCTGTTTTGTCGCCCATCTATGGGGTCATATAAACTTTGACCCCTCTAGTTTATCAAACTGCCAAATACAAAGGTGAACAGAAACAAAGACGAGACGAAGAAGAAAAAAGTAGTAGCCTTGATAAAGACTATTATGTTTTATATTTATATTATTTATATTCGTATTTAAACCTCAATCAATAACTTAGTTATGGATCATGATTATGCTTTGCCTGCACGTTCTGTGAAGCACAAACGCACGGGTGAAATAAATGACCCGAGATGGTTTTGGGACAAGAGAAGCAACAAGACACGAGTAAATATTGGAGTTGCATTTCCGAGACAGAGAGAGCTTCGTGACAAGCTGAAACTACAGAGAGATGCCGAACTCGCTTGCATTCTGATAAACAGGTATGCATCCATTCAGCTAACTGTATCTATTCGTATATTTTGTGAAACGATGTCTTGTGTAAAACGCAGACGGACTAGCTCTCATATAAATCTACATTTGTTCTATATCTAGCTGAATAAAGTAGTTTCAAATGCAGTTCTCTAACTTGTTCGATATCATAGTATAACGTAATTATAGTTATTAACGAAAGGCGACCGTGTTTTTTAACATATATTACTACTAGCTAGATGGAATATTGATTTGATGGGGTCTCATAATTTATATAGACGGTTTCATCGGGCGCACGCGCCTGGACCTAAGTTAACTTCCGGTCTGTGTTGTTTATATCGGTCTGGCTGCGGTGCCTTCTACAAACGCAGTTAAAGGCAAGGTGATGAGTAGACTGAAGTTGGGCTCAGGTGGTTGTGCTGCGGGGTGTGTTTCCCATACATTTGTTTATTTTTGGAGACTCACCACAATTTTAAAACTGATCTTTTTTCAAAAAGGCTTCATTGAATAAACATGAGTAACGTTACTTACTGCACGTTTAATAATAATAATTCCTTACATTTATATGTTTAAATATCAAAACGAGGCACAGGTGTTTTTATATCGCTGTATTTCTGAAGGAAGACTTGCATGTTATATGCCTGATAGCAGCGTATGAGCGTACCAGCTCTGCTTCGTTTACAGCTGTTACTGGGGAAACCTCTATTTCTCGCGCTTTATGTCTATGCTTTAAAACATCTCCTGTTGGCAAATAATTAATTTGCATTTTCATTAAGTCCGCCTGATCCACACAGCAAACATTTTGTTTGTTATCAAAAAATATCTACTCTAGAGGGACTTGGCTGTTGTTATTGATTCTATTTGGAAGTCTACCTGAAGTTAAGTTAGGTCCACAAAAGCGCTCATGCGCAGTAACGTTTGTTTATGTTGTTCCTGACGTCATCAAAGTACGTCTTATGTTATTATTTTGATTGAGGGACCCCTGGTGGCCAAAAATTCCATATTGTACGTTTAAAGACTCATACAGACTTAGACAGAAGCAAGGCATTTTTCAATGCTGTCAAGCTTTTGCCAAATAATTAAAACTGTAAAGCTTTTGCAAAATAAAGAAAACTAGCTACTTTCTGCTGTTTCGTTTTCCTTTCCGAAAACTTTGGAAAGTGTCACAATGAACCGTAATTTAAAATTTTTTTTTCATTTGTTTCGTTAATCTGTCAATATGATTCAAGTGAAATATTTAGTGTATACGCCTATATTACTTTTTATGTAAGCCTATAGTTTTTCTGTTTTCTCCATTCACAAAAGCGTTGTATTTGCGTATGATCTGTTGAATTCATCTCACACTATCCTCAGATAAATTCTAAGGGTGGTGCATTGCGATTGTGACTTGCCTATGATGAGTTCACAGCTGAGTGGACATTTCACTCTTTGGCTTCAGCGTCACATTTGCATAGCCATACAACTGGAATTCATCATTGGCTGACAGCAAATTTCAAATATTAAATGGAACGATAAAATAACATTATTAACTGGTTAATGGCCATTTCTAATTTTCGATTCTGTTTGTAACATTTGATTTAGTTTCTGTTTCTGTTCCTGTCAAAATTTCATTCATTTCCATTTTTCTTTTTCATTCCTTGAACCAGTTCAGAGCCCTGGAGTTAATATAAAATACTGAATTTGGTAGAATGGCCTATATATACACACAGACATAAACATAAAATATGATACCTACCAACACTTGTCATAGTCGTAACTGTCAAATATACTGCAAATACATAGTGTTCAAAATTGGACTGAGTTGATTTAAGTCCAGCATTCCATGCCCATGATTCCTCCTGACATCTTATAAATAAAAGTAAATAAAAGACTTAATTAAAAGTGAATGTCTATAAAATTCTAATAATATTGGTATTGTCTTTGAATTATAGACTAACGCTCTAATAAGGTACACTTACCTTTCTTGATGACAGGCTGACAGGTACAATAAGCCAGCACAAAAATGCACTGTGAAAATCAAGAAGAAGAGGCATTTTGTTGTCCTTTCTTCAAATAGGTTCTTATATATGTCACTTTGTTTTTGGCAGAAATACTGATAAATCTGAAATAACAAAACAATTGCTGTGGTCAAGCATCAGGATCAAATACTTAAAAAACTACTAATCCATACACTTGTTCTACTATCCTAACCACAAGAATAAAGTCAAGGTTCTGAATTTTTTTAAATATTAGTATTACAACATATTAACGAAAAGAAAGAAAAATTCTGAATAGAAAAATATCTATCATACCCTGCGTATCCAAATGACTCTATTCAGCCTGACTAAGCCTGAAATTGCCCAATGTTCTGCACTTCCGTATGCAAAAACAATCAAATCCAACGGTAAAATTGCCAGGACATCATAATACAAGTTCCAAGAACTGCGATACACTTGAAATATTGCTGCTAAATCTGTTACATCTCCTGGAGAACAACGAGAAAGATAAAGTTTTAGGCATCGAACAATAACATTTCAACTAATTAGTATGGTATGGTTAAGTTTTCATATTTAATTTTCCTGTATAATAGTGATTATAAAATTACAAAATGTCCATTTACAGAAAACAACCCACTATTGTGAAGCACTGTCGAGTGCAACTCACGCTACAGGGAACATTGATTATGTTCAATACCTGTCCAGCAATGTGTGTTTATGCTGAAATGTATTTAAACAGAAGTTTGTCTTTTCAAATCTTCTATCGCATCATGATATTTGAGTTGGCTCATGCAATTTATGTTTTGCACTCCCAGCCCTTAAAACCGCAAAAACTAAGCTATATTGACATTTTTGTTTTGTTAAAAAAAATGAACGTGTACATTAAATATTGACCTACCATCTTCCATAAGCACTCCAGTGCGAAGATTCATTAGGATATCAAATGCAGCAACAATGTATATAAGAACATTCACTGCGAGGTAAATGGTACCCCAGCCTTCACTGAAAAGCTCTTAACAGGCAACAGGAAAAAAATTACTCATGTTTATACAAAACATTAAAAAGCTTAAACACAAGCATTTCTGCATTTAATGCAACAATGATTAAATGAACTAGAGTATTTATTAAAATATTTGCATTTTACCATCTATAATCAAGCTTGTTCTACATCTCTACATTTCTACTTTCTACTCTATGTTTTGTTAATTTATTTTCAAGTCAAACATGAGCACGTGTAATGCTGTTACCCTCTCAATCAAAAATCAATGTTGTAAATCATACAGAAACTTACTCTTTGATTCTGCATTGCTGGTGAAAAAAAACACCCACATCTCCAGGAAAACTGAAACAGTGATGCACCAGAAGAAAAAAAACCTCCAGGCCTTTACATAAGCACTTTCAGGGTGGAAAGTTCTCTTCCAAAAAGACTAAAGAAGCAGACATAGCAAGTAAATATTAAACACAATAACAATTCAAATACACATACACTACAGACCATGCATTCACAATACTCACGTCAAATTGGTGGGGTCGGTTTAAAACGTATTCCAAGGATGCTCCGAAAATCCTCTGATCCTTTGTCTACAACAAAAGCTTTGTATTCATAGTACATCTGTACAACTATTAAAAACCCCACTGGGCTCTATTTCAAAAACAGACAAATCACTCAGTCACTTACTTCAAGATTGATGCTCTGGTCCTTTTCAAATACAGCATTTTGTGGGACAGAGGCAACGCCATATGCACAAGCTTCTCGTAGGGGAAGCCTGAAATTTTGAAGCCGTTTCTTGGCAGCTTTGACAATCTCAACAGCAGCTTTAGAAAAAGATACAAGTTCTCACTTTATATTAGATGGCCTTAACTATGTACTTACATTTAAACTAATAATTTGAAAGTCGTGACATTTGTCATGTATGGTAACCCATACTTGGAATTGGTGCTCTGCATTTAACCCATCGAAGTGCACACACACAGCAGTGAGAAGTGAACCCACACCCGGAGCAGTGAACACACACACACAGACGCACACACAGCAGTGAGGAGTGAACACACACCCGGAGCAGTGGGCAGCTATAGATCCAGCGCCCGGGGAGCAACTGGGGGTTCAGTGCCTTGCTCAAGGGCACTTCAGTCATGGATACTGAGAGTGGAAGAGAGTGCTGTTCATTCACTCCTTCCCACCTACAACTCCTCCCAGCACCGAGACTCAAACCTGCAACCTTCGGGTTACAAGTCAAACTCTCGAACCATTAGGCCACAGCTGCCCCGATTTGATATAATACACTTATTGTGCACATACACCTTTTTTGCATATGTACTTATATTTAAAAATACCAAATTAATTTCTGTAATAATATTTATAATTACACAGTTGACATATCCCTTACATTTTAACCCAACCTTAAACCTACCCATACCACCAAACCTGTCCCTAACCTTACCTGTCTCCCACCTCATTAGCAGTTTTTCAATACAATATGGAACACAATAAGTAAATTGTACTTATTTTTGATGTTATTACATGGTAGTTAAGGCCAACTAATATGAAGTGGAACCAGATATTAAACTCCATTAGTGTGCTGTAACTGATGATTCTTATAAACATCATAAATCTCAAAGCATAAATTTTTTTTTTTACCTTCAGGGTAGTCAGCAAAGAGTAAAAGCAAATCCTTGCGTTCCAAAATGACAATTTCACATTTTGTTAATGCACATATTGTAACATTTCTAGGGATTTCATACAGCAAATGAACCTAAAAATAAACAAAATGAAAAAAAAAGCATTAAATCAAAACAAACCCAACAGTACAGTACTGCCTATTAGAAGAACCCCCCAAATACTTTTTACATTAATGAAATTTGTTTTGTCATCACTTAACAAAAAGACGGTTATTGTCCAAATTATATATTTTCAGTTTGAAAACAAGTATTTCGGACTAAAATATGTTTTAGTATATAATTATTTAGTATATTTTTGTATATTTGATTTATTATATTTGAGTAAATAACATACAAGGGTTGGACAAAATAATGTCAACACACATTATTTTGGGGTTTAATATTATCTGTGTAGGCTACGGTACATTCATTTTTCGTTTCATTCATTTTTTGTCATTTATATTCTCTCATTTCAACAGCAAAGACAATATGTGATTAAAAAACGGAAAGTGAAGGATAGGGACCATCGAACACTAAGAAGAATAGTGTAATAAAGGCAAAAAGTGCTTAATTCTAAATAAAAACTGCCTATTTCCCAGGTTTTTCCCCATTATTTTATTCAATCCCTGTAGATGTGTAACACTGTGAACATTGGGTCTGAGTGTCATACCTCTCCAAACAATAAGCCAGGTAGCAGTTTTGCAATCTCATCCCCAGGATTCTTACCAAGAACCTGAAAAATAGAGCAAATTATGTTAAAAAAAAAACCCTTGAACTCAAACTAAACTAAAAGCTAAAATTATGGTCCTCAGTTGACTCTGAATATATTTAGGCATACCTGTACCAGTCCTTGCTTAATGTAATACATATTCTGATGAATTTCTCCAGTTTTAACCAGAATTTGTCCAGGGCTGTATGTGCAGGTTTTTAATTTCAGCGACAAAGCCCTTTTAAAACCATCTTCTGTTTTTTTGAACAACTTAGCCTAGAATGATATACATCCATTACATCAAAAGTCTTTCTAATCTCATACAGTAAACACATTCATATTATTGTGATTATTATGCGTTATAGCCTAAGTTCATTCATTAGATGCCTCACATTTTCAATCACAGTTTTGTAACAACAACTTGAAACATCTGAATGCAGGACAAACGGAAGATCATCCATATATCCTGCAATGTTTCGCCCCTTCTGGTGGAACCAAAGATTGTAATAGTGTTTGTGCACCCACTCCTGGATTTCCTCTGATAATCCCATTTGTCTCTTTGATTAAAAGGGGAAAATAAGAATAAAATTACTAACAGAAACAGACAGATGGATTAATTAAATCTTCATATTACAAACCATGTAATGAAGAATAGCATCCACTCTATGGTAGAATTTTCCTCTTTGTGCAACCATGTTTGCTATAACTGAGCTCATGTTAGACATGCTGATTCCAAAGGAAAGCAATCCAAGCACCATCACAAATGATGCAACTGTGGCCTCTTCCACATTTGTGGCATGTATATCTCCATAGCTGTTCAATATATTATACAATATAATAAAAATAATATCTTATGATGAGCAAAGAATATATAAAGTCCAATATTTAATTGTGCACTTTGCCATTGCAATAAAACAGTGAATGATCCATTAAAATTCTTGCATACAGCACCTTTTATCAACACTCTATTTTAACACTCAGTATGGGTAAAGGGCAGCTTTGGCTAAAATATAACATCTGTCCACTATACCTGTCATTCTGAAATTGACAATGAAACGGAAGTAGCGTCATATTTTTTCTTCCTCATTGTGAATTACATTATAATGAGTGTAACTGATTACTGTAAAAGATGTAAGGCATGGAATTGGTTCTGTCCACTGCTTTTTGTTTGTATTTTGAAATGTGGGCACTAAAACAGACCATTATTGGAGAACTTGCATATAATTATGTCATTGATTTTTTTATAGTTTATAAAGATATGATTTGCAACTGGTAAGCAGACATGTAGCACTGTGCATAGCTATATGGCATTACCAGTACTCACCCTATGGAGCACAGTGTGATAGTTGACCAGTAAAGTGATGTAGCATAAAACTCAATGTCTGTAACTCCTGTTGAATTGGTTGATACTGTAGAAATAAATATGCTATATAATTAACATTATACAAAAACATATCACAATGAGATTTATGCTGCGTCCCAATTTGCCCACTTATACTACGCACTAAAAGTATGCACTCTTTTTGTGAAGAAAAAGTACATACGTTTCAAAATCGAATAACCAGCTGTAGAATTATTAATAATGAAATTTTAACCAACACAATATTTTATAGTGCAGCTATAATTTAACAGTTTGATAATCTCTCAAATAATATTTTTTTGTTATTGGGAATTAAACCATGGGTGGGGGACTTACATTCTGGCAGTAGCTGCAACCAGTTCTCCGCTTTAGGACAATACCTTACATGACCAGTATATGCTCCATAACAAACCTCATGAAACCTGAAGGGACAACACAACATCATGACTTTTTAACTATGCAATGTTTTCTTTATGAAATATCTTGCCATTAAAGGAGCTGTATGTAAGAAATATATTTCAATTAATCATAAAATGGCCCTGATGTGTCACTAGACATTAAGAAATCATGTTCATTTCAAATACTTATATCACTGACAACAGTAGTCCGGCCAGGATA
Organism: Carassius auratus; assembly: GCF_003368295.1. NCBI lineage: Eukaryota > Metazoa > Chordata > Actinopteri > Cypriniformes > Cyprinidae > Carassius > Carassius auratus. Next base: position 29,816,031 of record NC_039247.1, read on the forward strand.
TTGTCATTTAAAAAGTGGACTTGCAGCGCTCATCTGATGTTGTTGTTGTCATTTTGTGTTTTGGCCTGACACACTTCCCTCCACCTATCTACCAATCACGAAGTCAGTAGTGTTTCGGGATCCGTGTTGCCAGCTTTGCTGTAACCTACCCTAACTCCAGTCGGATAAAAATGTCTAATGTTACTAAATCAAAAAGACTTCGTCATAATTCAGAAATTTGTTGTGACAAAGTCCGAAATAAAACCAGAATTTGTATTGTAGATGCTTTTGAAAGATGGAGACGGCTGAAAACGGAGAAGAATTTGAACACAGACGCTAACGTTGCTAATTTTCTCCTAGACAGGTAAGATTCATCTATGCTTGGCTAACTTGTACTTGATGTCAATGGACATTTCATATATTCATGACAGTCGAACAAAGTTATGCATGTTTGTGCATAGTAACATAGCGTTAGCTCACATGGACGTATGCTAACATTAGCAATGCATTACAGGAGTCCATTTCTCTGTCATTATGCTGAGACGCTGAGGAAAACAACATTAGCACGCCCATTATGGCAATTTGAAACGTAATTGAGACAGTAGCCTAACCTTACCTCAGTAAAAATGATTTGATTATACTGTCACATACGAGCATAAATCTGTACGATTATATTTAACTAATGACAATTAGTCCATTTTTTAAATACCTAATTACTTATCAAAATATCTCTCATGAATCATAAACATAATGAATGTTTTATTGTCAATTGTCAGACCTGTCAGGTCTGTGGTCATGAACTCATTTGAGAGACTGGTGTTGGCCTATCTGAAGGACATCACTGGAGCCTTGCTGGATCCTCTTCAGGTTGCGTACAGAGCAAACAAAAACAAAAAATCGACTGTTGCCATAGTCACGCTATTTGTTAATGCAAAAATTTGTGTAAGTTTCCCCAGAAATCAATATAACATGTATAATAAGAACAAATACATTAAATGTGAATAAATATATATTTAAATTCAAAGAGACAAGACAGTCTATGAATGACATTATATTCGTATCCAAAACGATGTGAATATTAAATCACTAAACTCTCATGCAGTGTGTGTTTCATTCATACTCGAAACCGGAGGGCGCTCTCGCGCTGAAAGTAAGAAATCTTATAACCTGAATAAAAAGCAGAAACATAAACACAATAAACTAAGGATTGCAACAATATATGATTTATGTGTGTTTTTCAAGTCTCCAGGTAATATGTAGGAGAATACAGGAATAAAATATTATGGAATATAAATTTGCTCTTGAGTGAGATGCACTGAAGTTTGAGCTAATAATGTGCTGTATGTAGTTTCATTATTTTTTATAAGTAAATAAATGCGTAAATTAAAATCTGTTTAACATATGAAGCAGCCGATCATGACTTGTTGGAGACTTTTGTGTAATGCTTAAGGCGACATTTTCCAACCCTTATGTTATCCTTAGGAAAAAGACAGTTTAGGGGCTTTATGCAACAGTAACTGGTTTTGAAGGGATACTTAAGAGAAATTCTAAGGGTTTACGATGTTTCACCTAAAGAAAGTTTTAAGCAGGGTGCGATTTGCCGTGGGGGATGCGTGGGATTTCCCCCTTTCTGGTCAATGTATCCCTGCCTCTGCTTAATTATTTTTATTCCCTGTGGAGATAAAGAGTAACAGAGTCGCGTGACAGACACAGTGATGAAGCTAGTATGTGTTTGCAGTACACAAGCCACTGACTCCACTGTGTGACCCTGTCTCTCTCTCTCTCTCTCTTTTTCTCACACACACATATACAGACACACACACACAAACACGCAACATGCAAAACTCTGCATTTGAACATTCAATACAAATCCTTAAAACTAATAACAAGACATACATACAGTAGCTGATTCAGAAGCACCAGATTGTCGTAGCAAAGTCAGAATTATTATAGTAATATTAAAGATTCCTAAATGCATCTACTCTCAGAAGGCCAAATAAGGCAATTTTGCTTTCACCTAGATATACACAGCTTCTCCCTGACATGACTGCTTCAACACTAAAGGTCATTGCACACTGAATCCGAAATCTTTGCATTCGTTTTTTTGTATTCGTGATCCAAAAAATTTGTCATGCACAGAGACCTTGCACACTGAGTTCGATGTGTATTAATGAATGCGTTACGGGAAAGAAAAACGAAAAACAATACAAAAAACATCATCTTCAAGTAGTGAGGATGATTTTTTGTCCTCTCTCTTCTTAAAAAGAGAAAAAGAAAGAGGAAATATTTGGTCCATCCACTCCTGCGATCGCGAAGGGAGGAAGGAAAGTTCCACCTCCTTATCAAGGAGCTGCGGGATTATCCAGACCGATTCAAAGTTTACTTTAGAATGTCAGTGGCTCAGTTTGATGTTTTGCTAGTGATATTGGAGCCACATATTAAAAATAAGACCACCAATTTCCGTGAATGAATTGATACTGGACAGACACTGGCAGTATGTCTAAGAGTTGGCTCAGAGTTGTCTCAAAATGCATTTTTTATACAGTCTATGGTTTTTACGGATGCAAAAAAACGCACTAATTTTTTTTTACGTACGAAAATATCGGAGGCAGTGTGCAAGCGTGATTGACATAACGTGAGGTCGAATTAATTTTTTGACGGCCTTAACTGCGGATGCTGGAACTACTTCTTCTTCTTTGCGTGAACATTTGGGCGGAGTTACCATAGGCTAGGGCTGCACGATGTGTCGTTTAAGTATTGATATCGCAATGTACGAATCCACGATAGTCAGATCGCAGGATGTGCGATGTAGGCTGTTGTAGTTGATCCGTTATTCATTAACTGTATGGGCCAGCTGCTCCCCCGCCCTTGACGAATGTGATTTGCGGATTAATTGCACAGCTTGCCATCATAAAGTGAAAGTTTATCATTTGCATGTGTTTTTAAGTCCTCTTAGTTTAACAGGGCAGACAGAGATAGCAGAGAGAGAGAGAGAGAGAGAGAGAGGCCTGGCCGCACGCTCACCGTCTTCAAACAACACGAGTGATGTCTTGCTCTCTCTCCCTCGCGCATATTAATCAATTGACACGATGGTGTCTATGTTTAAATAATTTAAAATGAGAATGTAAGTGTGCTCACCCCATTTTTGTTTGTAAGAAAAAATTAGATTAGATTTCATATCGCAATATATATCGCAGAAAAAAAAATATTGCAATGTCATTTTTTCCCAATATCGTGCAGCCCTACCATAGACTGTATAAAAACATGGACGTAGTGTACGTGACGTCACTCGTAGACTCCTGAAGAGTGCTTTTGAAGCTCAAAGTGTGCAGAACGGGCCGTCGCCATCTTGACAGCGCTTCACAGCGCGACTTTCCCGGACAATCGAAAATGGGCAAAAAGGTGGGAGCTGGCTGCTGAAGCCAAGCCCACCGAGCTCGACGGTATAGACCAAAATAAATTTTAGAACCAGGCTGTAAACATGTTTTTTCTACTGTACAGTTGGGCATTTTAACATGGGGAGTCTATGGGAATGACTCCCCTTTTGCAGCCAGCCTTAATCTACCAAATCAGACATCAAGACAATTCACAGACCACTAGAACAGCCAGGAACAAGAACAATAATTTCCCAATTTAAAATTGCCTGAACAATTAAAACTTTCAGAACTATACAATCTCCAGTATAACTGACAAGTTTATACATAGCATATAAAAACTCTACATTTGTATATAACATAAACTGTACACTTGTAAATAACAGCTGCACATTAATTAAAACAATTATGTTTTCTTTATATTTCTACTCCTGTATTATACTGCATTATTTAACTTTTTTTCTCATATTAGTGTTATATTTTATTTCTACTGTGTAATTCAGATTTTGTCTGAAATATTATGTACTGTATGTTTGCACTATGTCTGAATGTCTACACTGGAAGCTCCTGTCACCAAGACAAAATCCTTGTGTGTGTAAACATACTTGACAATAAAGCTCTTTCTTACTTCTGACTTCTAAATACAGAATATTTTCAGATAAACAGGACCCATTGAGTAGAATACTTGTAAAATATTCGGGCTTACCAAAGGCATGCTGAGGCTTGTATACACAGGATCATGATGGAAAACACTTTGAAAGCTGTAAGATGAAGTTTGTTGGTGTCTGGTTCCTTACTGAACATGGCTAGAATCACACAAAAACCATTAGCAGGTGTGTACATCTGAATTACATCATGAATTATTTAAAGTATTTAAATAAATAACTTACATATTATACCAAACAATCGGAACACTCTCAGACATCTATTGGCATATGCAAAACGCACAATTTTCAACTTAGAGAAAGCCACTGTTATTGTTTCAAGGGGTAAAACTGACAAGAGATCCAGTAAAAACCATGTCCTAAGATATTTTTTCCTGACTTTTTTAGGGTCTGTTATAACCACTCCATGTGTTTCATATCCAATGTAAAAGCGTGAAATGATGTTAAAGATGAAGATCAGATCAAGGGAGTATCTCGTGAAGATGATTCCTGTGACAGTAGAGTTGAAAAACAGCTGGAAAAAAAATTAAATTAATGATTAGTTATATTATTTGATATATGAACATCAAGAATTCTTGAAGTAAAAAGATTCTGTGCATTGTACTCAAAAGCTTGTGTCATCAAGCCATTGAGACTACGGATGCAACGATAAAAATTTTTCAGAACTGATCCAATCCCATACCAGCACAGTTTTTTTTTTTTTTTTTTAAATCAATGTACAATTTCTATACTTCTCTGTGTTGACCTGATCACCACTCTTTTGTGTTAATCACAATCTACTACATACAGTATACACAACTCCATTTTAATGAAAAATAACAAATGAAACAATATATAATCATAATCTATGTCAAAAATACTATTATAAACTAAGTTAGTGGATAATTCAGCAGCAAAGGATACTCAAGATTCTAGAAAAATCAAAGGTGCACAATAATTGTATAAAATCTAGTGAAATATTGTATTTACAGATTAAAGGGAATAAGTCTAAAATCTGGTAAAATGTTACACATTGCTCTTTGTATTGTTGTAAATTACATTCATGTAAACATTATATACATTTATAAAGAAATATAAAAGAGGTTTCTTTTAAATGTATAGCACAGTAATAAAGTCAGCAACATGTGATCAATAGGACAGAACAAGAAAGACTATTTAATCTTTGATTGCACAGAAAAGTATTATAATACTAAAGGCGCCAGAGCGGCAGAGAGCACTTATGCATATCCCGCGCTCAAAATGATGAGCTTGAAACAACACAGAGTCACAGTGTGCAGCTGCACAGTCCTCCGAATCATCTTCAGTTCTCTCTTCACAGCAGTTCAGTCAGTGTACTGTTTGAGTAAATTGATTACTCCGGGATATTGGTTTGTTTGAACTCAGAGGGAGTGTCAGCCACATTAAAAAAGTTAACAGTTTAAGTAATTTGTGGATTAATGCGTATTGGAGACACGAACTGTTTAAAACGATTCAGTTCGATTTGGTGAACTGGTTCAACCAGTTTTGCCAACTAATTTCCAGGGGCAGTTGCTAAAGGCAGATTGATTTGTTGCTAAAAGTTGCTAAATTGCATTGGGATGTCATTAGCCTCTTTCACACAGTAATACCAGTAAATTGCCGTAAAATTACCAGAACGACTTTAACGGTAAATTTAAAAAAAGGCGCTGTTCACAAAGTCAACAACATTCTGTCTTTTTTCCGGAAAAGCACCATTCACACATCTATTCACATCTATACGTGATCAGTATTTCTGTTGATGGTTTCATTTTTGTTTCAAACTTTAGTATTCATCTAACTGCTTTTGTTACCGAGACATCGTAATAGATGACTGGTTTAAATAATTATACTCACCATTAATAAAACACCTGATGCTGTCGAGAGCTGACCAATTTAGTGAAATTCGTCTTGAAAGGAGTAATAGCACAATGAAGTTGCGATTGTAAATTGCAGTCTGTAAGACGCACGACATTGCACAAAAGGTGCGTTCACAAATATAGCTGATCCAAATTCATATCAAATAGTCTGTGCTGTCAGCGCAGCTGAATAGTTCTGCGTTCAAAATTAGTTTAAAAGATGGCGCAAAGCACCAGAAAAATTATAAGTAATTACCATGAATGTGACAGAGGGAAATAGTACAAATATATTTGAATTATTTACTAATAAACTAGTATTTTCTGAGTCTGTCCTCATTAGACGCGCCTTCTATATGGATTATGAAAGATTATGAAAGAGTTTTTTTTGTTTGTTTGTTTTTATTTAAGTAGTAATTTAAAGCTTTCTATAGATGTATTTATCATGTCTGTTAGGCATGTATTCACTGAGTTTCGGATTATTTTTGTAAGCGCTCCTGTTCAAGTTCAATTTCAAGTTCAAGTCTGCTTTATTGTCAATTTCCACATGTACAGTACATACATACAGAGAATCGAAATTGCGTTACTCTCAGACCCCGGTGCATACAGTTAACATTTACATTAAAGCCTAAAAAAATAACTAGATCAAATATAAAAATGTAGAAACAACTATACAATAAGGGAATGATATAAAAAAAAGACATATAATAAAATTAAAAATAAAGTTAAATAAAGCAGCGCAAGGCAAATGACAGATATAGTGCAAATCAATGAAGTGAACAACAGTGCAGTTAAAAGATTTTTTAGTGCAAAAAAAATCACTTATTAAAAATATCTTATTAAGTCTGATTAAAGTGACAGGTGACCAAGAGCAGTTATTTTATTTAACTGACTGGTGAGGTAGTGGAATGACGTCAGTTCCATGCCGAATGAGGTAGTGAGCAGGACAATGCTTGCACAAGTGACTAGTGCATGCCATCATATAATAATTAATCTGTGTGGAGGGGGGGGGTTCATAGTTCAATGGTGCCTGGGGAAGAAGAGGGGAGGGGGGGCAGGTTCGGGAGGGAGTTCAGCTTCCTGACAGCCTGGTGGATGAAGCTGTCCTTCAGTCTGCTGGTCCTGGCCTGGAGACTCCGCAGTCTCCTCCCTGATGGTAGCAGGCTGAAAAAGCTGTGTGATGGGTGAGTGGGATCACCTGTGATGCAGAGGGCTTTGCGGGTGAGATGTGTTCCATATATGTCCTGGAGGGAGGGGAGAGAGACACCAATGATCTTCTCAGCTGCTCTCACTATGCGTTGCAGAGTCTTTCGGCAGGACGCGTTGCAGGCGCCATACCACACAGTGATGCAGCTCGACAGAATGCTCTCGAGACGACACGTCAGAAAGCATGTTTATTTTCTTTATTTTATATTTCTTTTTTATATATTATGATCGCACTGGCACCTATATGTCCCAAAAAAGTGTGCTTTGTCTTGCACTCTCCTCACAAAATATTCAATATAGTGCACATGGGTTTAACGTTACAACATCGTTACATGCTTGTACTGTTTTATATCTTTAGATTTTATTTTAGACAATTCGTGATGATTTGAGAAGGCCAAACTGATCAAACATAGGCTATGATCAACTCTCTCTCTCTTTGTGCTGGCCGCTTGTTACTTTAAAAACAAAACTAATAGGGCTGTTTAACGATCAAAATCTGCTCCAAACATACAAAACTGAACCATTTTAATAGCTGAAACAGTATAAGCTGTTTTGGGACAATAGGGAAAAAAGACGGGCTGAATATCTTCAAGTGAGTAGCGGGGCAAACCGAAAGTTGATGCCGAATGTCCAGCACTCTTCTTCAATGCTCCGACTTCTCGTTTGTACCCTATGTGTTTTTCCCTATGTAAAAACTAAAATAAGTTGTAAAACTTAAAGTTTTTTTATTTATTTATTTATTTTTATTATTAATTGTGTTCGGCATTGTGGGCCGCATGTGATTTCATGACGTGCCGTGGGTTGAGATCCACTGGTTTAGAGCTCCAGAATTTGTGGAGTAGCAGGATCCCCAAATAGATTGACAAAAGTAAATAATAATAAAAAAAGTAATAAAAGTCATAATAGGAACAAGAAATACTTCCACTACTACTTTGTTTGTGATGGTCGTTTATTTTTTAGATATTAAAATGATGAGCTTGAAACAACACAGAGTCACAGTGTGCAGCTGCACAGTCCTCCGAATCATCTTCAGTTCTCTCTTCACATCAGTTCAGTCAGTGTACTGTTTGAGTAAATGGATTACTCCGGGATATTGGTTTGTTTGAACTCAGAGGGAGTGTCAGCCACATTAAAAAAGTTAACAGTTTAAGTAATTTGTGGATTAATGCGTATTGGAGACACGAACTGTTTAAAACGATTCAGTTCGATTTGGTGAACTGGTTCAACCAGTTTTGCCAACTAATTTCCAGGGGCAGTTGCTAAAGGCAGATTGATTTGTTGCTAAAAGTTGCTAAATTGCATTGGGATGTCATTAGCCTCTTTCACACAGTAATACCAGTAAATTGCCGTAAAATTACCAGAACGACTTTAACGGTAAATTAAAAAAAAGGCGCTGTTCACAAAGTCAACAACATTCTGTCTTTTTTCCGGAAAAGCACCATTCACACATCTATTCACATCTATACGTGATCAGTATTTCTGTTGATGGTTTCATTTTTGTTTCAAACTTTAGTATTCATCTAACTGCTTTTGTTACCGAGACATCGTAATAGATGACTGGTTTAAATAATTATACTCACCATTAATAAAACACCTGATGCTGTCGAGAGCTGACCAATTTAGTGAAATTCGTCTTGAAAGGAGTAATAGCACAATGAAGTTGCGATTGTAAATTGCAGTCTGTAAGACGCACGACATTGCACAAAAGGTGCGTTCACAAATATAGCTGATCCAAATTCATATCAAATAGTCTGTGCAGTCAGCGCAGCTGAATAGTTCTGCGTTCAAAATTAGTTTAAAAGATGGCGCAAAGCACCAGAAAAATTATAAGTAATTACCATGAATGTGACAGAGGGAAATAGTACAAATATATTTGAATTATTTACTAATAAACTAGTATTTTCTGAGTCTGTCCTCATTAGACGCGCCTTCTATATGGATTATGAAAGATTATGAAAGAGTTTTTTTTGTTTGTTTGTTTTTATTTAAGTAGTAATTTAAAGCTTTCTATAGATGTATTTATCATGTCTGTTAGGCATGTATTCACTGAGTTTCGGATTATTTTTGTAAGCGCTCCTGTTCAAGACGACACGTCAGAAAGCATGTTTATTTTCTTTATTTTATATTTCTTTTTTATATATTATGATCGCACTGGCACCTATATGTCCCAAAAAAGTGTGCTTTGTCTTGCACTCTCCTCACAAAATATTCAATATAGTGCACATGGGTTTAACGTTACAACATCGTTACATGCTTGTACTGTTTTATATCTTTAGATTTTATTTTAGACAATTCGTGATGATTTGAGAAGGCCAAACTGATCAAACATAGGCTATGATCAACTCTCTCTCTCTTTGTGCTGGCCGCTTGTTACTTTAAAAACAAAACTAATAGGGCTGTTTAACGATCAAAATCTGCTCCAAACATACAAAACTGAACCATTTTAATAGCTGAAACAGTATAAGCTGTTTTGGGACAATAGGGAAAAAAGACGGGCTGAATATCTTCAAGTGAGTAGCGGGGCAAACCGAAAGTTGATGCCGAATGTCCAGCACTCTTCTTCAATGCTCCGACTTCTCGTTTGTACCCTATGTGTTTTTCCCTATGTAAAAACTAAAATAAGTTGTAAAACTTAAAGTTTTTTTATTTATTTATTTATTTTTATTATTAATTGTGTTCGGCATTGTGGGCCGCATGTGATTTCATGACGTGCCGTGGGTTGAGATCCACTGGTTTAGAGCTCCAGAATTTGTGGAGTAGCAGGATCCCCAAATAGATTGACAAAAGTAAATAATAATAAAAAAAGTAATAAAAGTCATAATAGGAACAAGAAATACTTCCACTACTACTTTGTTTGTGATGGTCGTTTATTTTTTAGATATTAAGACGCAATGTTTTTAGTTTATTGATTACCTGACTTTGTCCTGTGAATGCATTGCTCTCGGAGACAGTTAACAGTTAGTTATTTATTTTATCATATGTTACTGCATCACTAACAGTTTCTCTCAGATGACAACAAATTTCTTCATTCGCACGGATAAGGAGAAGCGTTTTAATTTCACTGTCGCTTCAGTTGGATGACATTTATTTTATTTTATTAAACAGTGCGTGAATGCGTCACATTGTTATGATTGGCCTGGAGTAGACGTCTTACGTCACCGCGTTCTGAACTCGTACGTGCTCATACCGGTAATTTTCCTTCTGCGTTCACACACAGCAGAATTCAGGCAATTTACTGGTAATGTTACAACTTCTCATACCGGTAAAGTGCCGGAACGAATTTACCGGTACTTTTGAAAAGATCCTGTTCACACATGATCTCTTTACGGCAATTTACTGGTAATTTTCCCAAAAAATCTGTATGTGTGAAAGGGCTTATTGCGTGATGATGTCATTACCTAACCTTGACACAAAACAGCGTTTTTACGTAGAATACAAAATGAGATTACTCGAATTTCAGTGAAAAATATATATTTTTGAATGTTATTTGTTCCTAAAAATATTATAAACAAAAAAAATATATATTGTAAAAGTAACATAAGTAACATCTTTATGATCCGATTATTTTGTAAAATTGTAATTCTAGTCTAGTAAAACTGCATATTCTGACAAATTATAGTTTTGAGCAGTGTACTGGTAGTTAGTTAGTGCGCTACCAAATAAAAAAAGTCTGTAAAATATAGGGATGGGAACCGAAAACCGGTTCTTATTCAGAGCTGGTTTTGTTTTTTGAAAAGAACCGGAACTGTGAGCAATTTGTAAGTTTCAGTTTTGAAAACGGTTCTTGTGCAACACGTGACCAAGCGATGTGAGCAGCTTTGCGCCGCTGTTCTGAGTATTCTGCGTTTCCCGCAAAGGATGTCACGAACCGAGTAACAGACACACCTCCCTGCCCCTTTAATAACTGAGCACATTGATTCCAATAACGCGCATTCCACAGACTCGTTGCGCTGTCGCGTCTTTAATTGCCGAACACATTGTTTCCCACGACTGTATGTGCATTCGCGCCTTTGATAACTGTGCACATAGTTTTGTCTGGGGCCGGCGACACACTGGATGGTTGGCGCAAGCGTCTCAGCTGCGTTGCGTGTCCGTTTTGAATTCGGCTCCCATGTAACATGTTAGAGCTTGCAGACTGCCTGCGTTAGACTGGCGTCAAACGTGTGCATGCTAGAAATAGAACCGACGCCTATTTTTCATGCGACACGCAAGCATGTTGGAAGTGTTTTCAGGCTAAATATAATAGGAAAATATGTTTATATGTCATCTTGTACACAAATACATATATATTAATTCATGACATTTTGATGTTTGAAAGTCTATAGGTTGACATAAATTCAGATATAAATGTAATTTAAAAAATAAATAAATAATTATAGATTTTCAAATATTGCACCTGTCAAACATAGTCTATTTTGCCTTCAATACTGGTGTGTAAAAAAAAAAGTTTATATTTTTGTCATGAAGACAAAAGCCTGGTCTGGCAGCGGCCTCCCTCTATGTCACCCACAGCAGCAGCAGTGCGTCACTTCTGGTGTGTAAAGACACAGAAAACGTGAAGCAGACGCCACGCAGCCAGTGTGTCACCGGCCTGACTGTACATCTAACAGCAGCGCGCTGCACCTGCCGCCACTAAATTACATTATATTTGTCCCATATTGTCATTAATATACATACTGGCTACAACTTGGACCAAAAATAAATAGACTGCTATTGTTACGCAAGTATGAGGGTTAGATTATTTAGTGTACAGGTCATTTCAAGAGTGATAAACAAAGTGATAGAAAATATTTATTTTAATGCATTTTAAATGTTTAAAAATGTGGAAACCACTCATTGCATCACACCATCTCCTGACTGCATTATTATTTGTAAAATAGGGACTTTATGGAGAGTGTGTATACATGTTTATAAGTTTAACCGTTTATATTTCATTAATTAAGGGAAATTAACAAGTGTCTCAGCCCTCAGGGACTATTTAGCAGCTTATTCCTGCTTGAAAAGCAAAACGTTATTGATAGTGTAAAAAAAATCAACTTTGAAACACATGCTGATTGATGGATTAGCATTACTCAACATTACTTACTACCTACTTACTTTTACTAAGGTAAAATAAAAAAATAAAAAACATAATAATAGTTCATTTAAATGGAACCAGAAGCCGAACCAGAAAATTTCTAAAAATACCCAACCCTACTTATGAAGATCTTTACACTGTAATATATGTTGAATTTTGACATTACCAACCTTTAAATTAAGTTGACAGTAAGTAATAAACAGTATTGAGCTTTTAATAGAATTTCTTATTCATTGTTTAATGATTTTAATGGAACCGAAATCAGAACCGGAACCGTTAGGTGGAACCGGAACCAGAAAATTTCTAACGATTCCCAACCCTAGTAAAATAGTACATAGTGTACTGTTAAAAAAAATGAAAGAACAATTCTAATTTATTTTTTCGCATGTGATTTATCTGTGTTTTTATTCCACACTGCATTTTGTGTTTTAAGGTTAACGTACAGGGTTACAACTTAATGGATAACATCCTGGCAGAAATTGACTACCGTTAGTACCTTTTAAGTTTTTAACTGAACAACAGTTATACAATCTAATAACATGCTGTATCATAAATGTGCATTTATTATTGACCAACTGGAACTAGCAACTTAATACACATTTGATGTTTGTTCTGTTCACATTTGATGCATCTTTCTCCAGCTCTCTCTGGGTTGATGAGCTGCTTGGCTGGCTAGCTGTTCAATGGTTTTCTCTTTTCATGTAATTTAAATGAAAATGTGTGCCTTTTTATCATTTGAGTCACTTAAATTTGTTGCTAGGTGCTTTTTGAAAAAAAAAAAAAAAAAAAGATGTTAGGGTAGTCTGAAAAGTTGCTAAATCTAGCAAGAAGATTGGTAAATTGGAAACACAGTGGGTTCCACCGGTTCACTAAGAACATCACTAACGTTACTTCACGAAAGAGAGCGGGAGGTTGAGGCTTAATTGACACGAACAAAGACACATGAGAGAGAACACTTACCTCATACAGAGACAGTGTAACCGAAGCCAGGCAGATGATAGAAATGAACGCGTTCCACAGACGGACATTCCGCTGCTTTGGAGAATGAACAGACAGCTCATCCTCCAGCTCCCTGGTCTCATGCGGGTCTTCAACTGTCATCTGTAATAAAATCTTAGTTATTATCTCTGGAACACCATAAGAATAGCTACACTAATGTAGATGTCATTTTACAGCCGTAAGAAGAAATAGATAACTTAGACAGAAAAAAAATACGGAAATATTAACTGACGTTATATAAGTTAAATCCACTGTCCGTTTTCTTACACCAAACTCAGAGAGCAAATGAGTTTAAATCCTTTCCGAATTAATTAAACACAATGTATTTATTTATTTACCTACCGTTGTTATGATAGTTTTTTATGTATTTCACTAAATGCACTTAGCTTTTAGGCTTGAAAATCCTAATTTCTTCACATTTCGATGGGCAGTGACCGTTAAATCAGTTGGAAGTTTTGATTTGAATAACGTCACCGCCGATGTCACAAGCGTAAAGGTGTCATTTGTACTTCAGTGCAGTTCTGTTTGTTTTCTGGCAATAAAAGGAAAATAAATAAATAAATAAAAAAGTTTCGTGCTTGTGACGACCTAAGTCTGCACATAATTATATGATGTTATATATACATTTTCTACGTGGCCATTTCTGAACTTGTCTCATTGACAAAACCACGTACCTAAAGAATGTTTTAAAACATTTAAAATAAAATAATACAAATGTATTTTGTAATTTGTCATCGTAATTTCTGCAATATATTATTATTCAAAATAATTATTTAGAATTAAAATGTATTTGTGCACAATAAATATTGGCTTAAAAGCAACATTTTGGATCAAGTTTTTCCCTGAAATTTTCCTGTGGAGCTAGCACTCCTCTGGGACCCCTGGGAGATCCAAACAAATTGTAATTTGATAAATGTTGTTAAATATTAATTAGAGGTATTTCGAAATATATATTTATATGGAACCCAAACAGATTCCCGTAAGTCATTATCTAGCCATTATACATTTTCTATCATATAATGCATCCCTGTGTGTGTGTGTGTGTCCTGTCTGCATGCTTTAGATTATCCAATTAGGACATAAGGATAAAGGGCTCAAAAATGTATATACAAATTTTAATATACTGTTTTATCATCACTGCAAAAGCCAGAGATCTGCCATTATGTTGTTGAGAATTCCCTTCTGTTGCTGTAGGCCTTAAAGTGCGAACCAAACATAAAATTAAAATGTGAAAACACATGTTTTTTGTGTTGTGTTCACCAAGGAGACATCAATGATGTGTCAGAAAATAATCAGTCACCTGTAAACAAATTATTATTTTATTTTTTTATTGCTGTGCATCATTCTCAATTAAGCTGTTATTTTATCAAATTATGCAAAAGAGAGAATATATGATCTAATACTGTGTTCTTAAGCATTTTTTTCAGAGATTACAGAACCATATTATCACACTTTCTGGTTCTAGTAAGGACTCTTACCTGCTGCATTGGACCAGCTGGAGTTTATCAAGAGAGCAGCGCAACCACCTGATAATTAACCTTGAGATCATGAACGCATGAATGTGCATTTCTGCCACATAGCAATAAACATGCCTCTTTTCAATTAGTAATAGTAGTATCTATTTTTTACTGATCCCCAAGCACTTTATAACAATAAATTTACTGTTAGTGTTAGATATTCTCCTTGGTATGAACAGGACTTTCTAGGTTTGAGGGTGAGTGAACGATAACATATTGTTCATTTTTGGGTGAACCATTTAATGTCCAGACCCCATTTAGTGACAGTTATGAACAGTTGTAAAGGACTTACAGCCTTTATATCCATTTATTAATTATATGAACCCTTGTTAAAGCCAACATAGCTCTCTTTATGAAGACCTGGAATGCATTTTTGAAATAATAGCCACTTGCTAAAATAATATATGGTGGCTTCTGGGAAAACGTGCAATCTGACAAAGCAGGTTATACACAACATCAGTCCATTTATACACTGCATTAGCCGTTAACCCACAAACCTTGCTGCTTGGATCAGATGCAGGTGGCCGTTTTCACAAATGTCTTCTCATAAATAAATTAGTATCATAAAAGGTAACAGCGATTTCACCCCCTTGTAATCATTAAAAATGATCAGACAAAACAGCATTTGATATAACTCATATTCTAAACGCAGACAAAACATTAACGTTTAGGTTCATGACGGGCAGATAACAGGATCTGTGAGGCTCTACAGAAGTTTAGGCTAAGTTTTCCTCAGGACTGTCCATGAGAGACTTGATCCAGCTGGTGCCATTGATGAGTTTGGTGGTTGCAATAATGTACTCAGTCCCACTATCTTCCATATTAGACAGGAACCGCAGAGCAGCGATTTCAGCATACGTCACACCACCAAGAAAGAAGACTAGGGTGGTCCTGTTTTCTCCAGGCTGACCTGCAAATTCAAGAGACGGAGAATGAACTATCAATCAGTTATCGACATACAGAAAAAGGTTACAACCATGTGCACAAAGTGTTTTATTTAAACATGGTTTATATAGCACTTCTAACACTACACATCATTTCATTTTAAAGCAGCTTTCCATAATTAATGTCTAATAATGTCTTCATATCCTCATACTGATAATCACATTTAGCAGATTACAGCTAGATGATAATATAGTCTGCATTTTCGATGATACAAGCAAACAGGTAAGATTTGCCATGTAGTATATAATGTAGTTATATATAACGTATATCTAACTTTATATTATCAACTATATTATCATTAGCTCTCTGTATACTTACAGTATAAAGTGTCCAAATAATATGGTTATAGTAATTAATGTATGTGTGTATATATATATATATATATATACACACCGCCAAGAAAGAAGATATAATAATATATCTAATGCATTTCAATATCAAATCTCAAAGCATTTAAGGCACACACAACTTTATAGGAAGTATGGAAATAATTATATATATAAAAAAGTAAGAATAATTTATTCAGTGCATCACAAATCAAATTGTCCCGTTCATGCACACCAGGTTGAAGCACTTTCAAGCTAACTTCACAAGCTAGCTCAAGTTTATCACTAAGATGGTTAAGACGATGAAGGGTTAACTGATCTAGAATGACCATCTTTCCTCAAAGCAAATCTTCACTTACGCTTCTTGTGGAGGCCTGTGGGAACCTGCTGTCTCTCTTCAAAGTGTGGACCAGCCAGCATCTTCAGCACCTCCTCTATGCTCCTCCAGCCAGGACGAGCGAGCACTTGTGTCAGGCGAACACTCAGCGGCGCATAGCCACTGTACACATACGAGATGTCGTTGGGGTTCTGAAGGAAAGTTAACAAGCATCAGTCATTCCCAAAACCATGAATAACAAACACATAGCCTAGTCCTATGTAGAGACATACCTATACACTGGATTCAAATATACAGTATATATTAGAGCTGAAGATCTTTGCCCGAACCCGATGGGACCAATCGGGACCCGACGGGTTCGGGCTTAATTTCTATCATCTTACGCGGGCTCGGGTCGGGCTCCGGCTTGCGCTCCGGTTTACGAGGTAAACGAGCGGTCATGTGATGTGTTTCGATTAGCGTGAGAAAGATGCGAAAATGGATGCTGAGCAGGTGTGACGGAGGCTTGCCTCTGGTGATTACGTTTTGGTTGCACCAGCAACTAAAGCAAAGTCTGAGGTGTGGAAAAGTTTTGACCATGTCTATAATGAGAATAATGAGAGAATAATGACGCACCATCAGTGAGTGCAGGAACACGCTTAAGACATCTACAGTGGATTCAATCATTTTCCTCCACAAAAACATGTAGACCTAGCCTAATCTCTGTGAGTAAAGGTTTTTCAAATGATAACTAAATATTAATTAAGTCTTAAATGCATAATGTTGACAAAGTATTTACGCTAATGCATTATTATTGTATTAAATAAAGCAAATCCGGCGGAGCCTTTATCTTAATTTCGTTATTGCCAAATACCCATCTTAATTTAAAATTTATCTTAATTTAATTAATTTTTTTAAATGACTCGTTTTTATTGGTGCGTTGGTCTTATTTATAGGTTAAATGAGCCTGTCTAGAATGCTGAGATGTTACGATGTCACAGAGGACTTATTTTATTTCTTTATTCCAACTTCCAAGTGGTCTAGTCTATGTTAGTTATGAGTAAATTATGTTAAAACATGAATAAATTGCTCATTGTTGGCAAAAGGCAAAAGAGCTGTGTGCGTGCGCACATTTGAATAATGTCGGGCTGTAAACGGGTTCGGGCTTTAAAAAAGCTGTCAATCAAAATGTACTTGTCGGGCTCGGGCCGAAACCTGTCGGGCTCGGGTCCTGTTGGGCCTAACTTTTAAGGCCCGATTACAGCTCTAGTATATATATCTCCAAACAAATGATGCAAGACAACTGTTTTTTCAAAATCTGCAATTTTCTCAGGCATTTTTACAATCACTTTTAACTAACTGATCCCAAGATTATTTAATGAACATGTCATCAAATTCACACATGTGCCCTAGAAGAATAACAAAAACTGTAATTCACTAAACTAGCCCCTCTAAGTGTCCCACATTTTTTAGAACGGGACATACTTACATACTTTTGTTTGAAAATGTGTGCATGCACTAAGTATCTGCTGTTGGTTTTGATATGTTCTTGTCTAAAGTATTGAAATTAATACATTATACACACTACATTAAAGTAAGTGTTTCAAACATAGTGGCCAAGGACATCCTTCTCCATTCTGACCAACATTACCCATCTCTCAATATTTACTTCTTTTGAAAAGTCATAGAAACCCTATTGTGGATTTTCTCTTCTGCCATTGGAGCAAACAGGAAAACAAAAATAATATTTAGGGTTTTTTTCATTCATCACTATCATACAAGTTTACCCAACTATGAAAACCTCTGCTTCTAGATCCCGGGACAGGTGTAAAGCGTCCATTATTTCAAAGCACTGGAGTGAGTTTGGGTGGGGATTATTTGAACGGTGGTGGCCATTTTCAGTTTTAAAACACAGATCCGTACTAAAGATGAATGCCAGGACAAACCTGTTCATTGGCATCCTCCATCCACAGTTTGAGGGTTTTCCTGATCGTGGGGTAGTTGTTTCTCATGGTGCTTTGAGTTTTGAGTAACCCAACCTTTTCCAAGTTCTTCAGAGTTAGAATGTGCTTGTATCCATAAGTCTAAACCAACAAAACACACACAACTGTAAATGTTTAAGGCACTTTTAAATCACCTCTATCGTCTCCAAAAACAGAGACTGAGTGTTGCACAAAAATACTGTGATTCAATTTCACCATTATGCATTCAAGGAAATTCCCTCTGTCCTACCTGAAGGATCTCTTTCTTATAGTAGTCCAGGACCTTCTGTTTGAGGCCGTTGTTGCAGACCGACTGCATGCAGACCAGTCGCAGGATCTTTATCAGCGGGTCTTTTTGTGCTACACAGTCTTCTATATATGTGCTGACCTGAGAGTAAAGTCACAATAAAAACACATTGAACAAAGACATTACTCAACCCTAAAATATAATCTATCTCCAGAGAATTTACCATGGGAAAAATGTGTTTCTTTTCTCATATTTCTAAAATACTTAGGGGGGTTTGTTTATTAAATGTCATTATTTTCTGTTTGAACAATAATTTCTGCAAAGAAGTCCATTGCATTTACACCTAGAATATCTTCAGCATCACATTAGTTGCTCCCCAATGGATCCAGTGCAGTGAATGGGTGCCATCAGATAAATTTGTTTCTTGCAAACACACAGCTTTTGGCTTCTCCAGATGTTAACTGATGGTCTGGAGTGCTGTGGATTATTGTTATGTTTTATCAACTGTTTGGACTCTCATTCTGACGGCACCCATTCACTGCAGAGCATCCATTGATGAGACACTGATGCAATGGTACAATTCTCCAAATCTTGCACATTTTAATTTTAGGATAATTATTTTTCACAAAAGAACAGGCTGTTTCTTTTAAGATTATACAAAACATAAGAAAATGTAATTTCTTAAATTATTCTTGATTTATAATGAACGAATGATGAAATCATAAACAAAACAAGGCACCTTGTCTGTGTCTACTCCCGTCATAAACTCTTGCTCAACGGTCAGACTGTCAAAGAAGTCTTCTGAGGCTGAAACGCAGGAAAGCAAGGCAGTTTGAGACAGAAAAATAAGGTAAGAAATAAAAAGCAAGCAAAATGAATGTGAACTCATGTCAGGTCTCATAATATTATCATCTAATTTACCACAGTTTGTTAAAATGACTAGAAAAGACATTTACACTACAATGGAAGCAAGCAGACACCATCATGAATATTCAAATGTGCATTCTCATCATATAATATAATGTCAAATATGACCATGAGCCAAGCTCATAAATCACATTTAGCTGAATTCCAAAAAGAAAAGATCTAAATAAATGATCTATATATTTATGGTCAAGTGCAATTCATATTAGCATTTAATCACAGGATATGAATGCAGAATTGTTTTTCACTAAATTATATCAGCAGAATGACTTATACTTGCGGCAGAAATTCTAAAAATAGAGACCTTTGTAGAATTAGCAATTGCACTGAATAACTTTGTTATAAATCCTGATTAAATCTTCAGTTGATGAAGTTCATTGCATGAGAGGAGAGTAAGAAAAAACAACAAAAGCATTTGTAACCATGCCAGATTTATAAATACCTGCAATTCTGTTTTCATTAGTTATAAAAGCTAATATTAATTGGTCACTCAACATAACTATTCAGAATTTTTGACAAAAACTAGTTTGAAACAAATGTATAATGTGCTAGAAATAAACCTAAGATCTGCTAGATCTGATTCATTACTATGCTTTCATTTCTAAGAGGCTTTTTTTTGGAATCACCTCTGAGGAATTAATTACTAGAAAGCTACTACTGCTTTTGAGAGCCAATCATCACAGTTTTTTTGTTTTGTTTTTTACTTCTCTAGTGAGAATGCAGTTCTATCCATTCGATAGAAAATCTGGTGTAAATACAGAGATCAAAATATCATCAGAATTCACCAGCCTGTCATTGTAAAAACAAATCTTGAGGGATGAGTAACAGTTGTTGCCTATGACAGCTTTCCACAGATAACACCCAGAACTATTTCTTTCATTTCTGTCTGCACGAATGACTCACTTGTTATGTCCTTTATGAGTTCCGCGATGGAGGTGTGATTGGCCAGGGAGCTCCGGGCCGCCTGCATGTGAGGCAACTGTGAAACAAACTGCTTAATCTCTCCAACAGTTTTTGCATTGTGTCGCTCCTGGAACCGAGACAGGAAAACCAGCTCATTAAAGGCAAACACTAGCAGATCAGCATATCTGAATGATTTCTGAAGATCGTGTGTCACTGGGGACTGGAGTCATGATGCTGGAAATACAGCTGCACATCTCAGAAATAAATAGCATTTTAAAATATATTTATTAGATTTCCCAATGTTACCACTTTTACTGTATTCTTGCTGTTGCCAGACTCACGAAAGCAGCACGAACCTCAAACGCAGCTGATATAACCTTGGCTTTCTTGCTGAGAGCCGCTCCAACAGCATTGAAGTTCTTGTCCCGTATTTCAGCATAAAGCTCCTCGGCGGAGTTGAGCTGCAGTTTTTTCGGCTCAGTGGGGAGATCCTTCCCACCTTCTCCCTGTTTCTTCTGTGCAAACTTCTCGGGCGGGAGCTTCACGTAACCTGTCGAAGCGACCGATGCACGATGAGACAGACTACTGGGGAAAACGAGAGCTTGTTTCTGAAGTGTTTCATGTCTGCATGAATTTGAAACTCATGTACCATTGGTGATGCCATAGATCTCATCGATAAGACCCTCATAGGTGAGTTGAGTGGCTAATGGCGTGAGCAAGTCCACGTTGCGATCCAACAGGAGGAGGGTATCGAACACGGGCAGGATTTGAGTATGACTCCCTGCAAACTCTCTCTTCATCCGCAGCATCATGTTGGCCACATGCTGAGAAAGACACAGCCCCATACCATCATGCACCCAAATTAAAAGAAAAAAATCAATGAGAGAAATGAAATGTTGACACAAACAGTTTTCTACTCACCCTTGCACACTCGCCTTTGCCAAAGATTTGCGGTATTGTTCCATAAAGTGCTTGCAAAGTCATGAGGCCCTTGGCAGCGTGATACAGGCTCGTCTGATCATTCTCTAAATAACATTCCTTCACCAAAGAAAAAAAAAGTAATGTGAACATCCCACAGTATCTGCTAATACATATGTCAGCTTTTTATTTCATAGAAAGCAGGGTCATAACCAGTCGTTTCTAATGATCAATCAAAAGGTGCTTTACCAGAGCCAAAAACAGCTTTTACAAATGTTTGATGTTAGGAAATCACAGACTCTTTGAAAGAGACACTATATTTACACACTACAACCAACATTCCTGGGTCCTATTATGCTTTAGCACTTTTTCAAAAGTTTGAGCATTAAAAAAAAAGATCTGCAAGGTTACAAAGCTCAAAGTCCACTCTATAAGGAGATTTTTCTTTTTATCAGAAAATACAAACAGCTGGCCATTCAAATTAATGAAATGACAGTTCTAATACTAATAAGAACGAAAACATTATTTTTTTAAGGAAGATTTACCAGAAAACTTATTTACCAGAATGCATTTAATAATAAAAAAATATATATATTTTTATATATATATTTATATATATATATATATATATATATATATATATATATATATATATATATATATATATATATATAAAATCAATCAGTTGCAATTATTTAAATCTAATGAAACCATTCAAATGAAATCCAAAAAATATATAGAAAACAGAGTTTGGTCAAAATAAAACAGAATCGGAAAAAATAATAATAATAATAATAAATAATAATAATATTTATATATATATATATATATATATATATATATATATATATATATATATATATATATATATATATATATATATATAATTAAATTTTTTCATAGGGCATTACAATTTACCTTAACTTTTAATAAATTGCTGTTAAATTGTTTACGTTTCATTATTTCAATTAATTAGGCATACTTTATGATTCATTTTTTTTACCATTAAAACAGAATTCAGAAATATTAAAACTGAAAAAAATAAAAATAAAATAGAAAAAAAAAAAAAAAACAGATTTCATAGGACCCTAAAAATGTTGAGGAAGGGTTATTTGTTCATCTCTCAATCATCATTGTATTGCACTGCTTTATATATTTTAAACTAAGCATTTAAAATATCATCCCAAAGCATTATATTATATATATTGGGAGATGGAGAATGACACCTCATATATATGCAAGCAAGCAAATCTCAATGATTTACATTAAAAGCTTTCAACATTTCATCTTACTTTTTGGCCATATAAATATCAGCAACTGCCCCAAATTTCATATTTTTGCTCAGTTTGCGTAACATTTGTTTGAATTCCATATTCTTACTATATCATACTACATGATCCATAAAAATCTAATGTATCAAATATGAAACTCAAAAAACACATATGGCTCAACTCCTACTACTACTTAAACATTAATAAAGCAGAAGAGGGATATTTCTAGTCAAGGTCTGCCTAAAGCTGAATCAGAAATCCTTCAGAAAATTAACAGAAATCTGTAATATTCTTGCCATTTGAACATGATCTTACTCTGAAGGAACTCTCCGACTCCATGGAAAGAAGATCTCCATCATAAGGGATAAGGTCCAGAATGTATTCATCGATGTTTGTGAACGAGTTGAGAACCCCTTTCTCTTTCAGCCGCTGTTCACACAGGAGACTCCGGCGGGGCACAAACAGGATGTGGAAATCTCGTGGATGTAACTTATTCTCACTGAAACACAAATATTAAGAGTGTAATCTCATCAGAAGCACTGTTCAGATTCAGACTGGTTCTGGGACATTTGTTTGTCTGTGTCTGTCTTTAGTGATGGACAGTCCTTTTTTTGTTTAACTTACCTTGCAACATTTTCTGCAATGATGTCCATCAATTCCAACCTCGGTCGCACAAAAAAGACAATATTCTTGACAGCAGCGGATGGTATTCGACCCCCTTTAAGGGTGAACATTTTCTCAACCTCATGTTCCTTTTAAAAACAAAATTGCAGTTAGCTTTGTTGTTTTTTTTTTTTTTTTTTTTTTTTTTTTTTTGTAAAGGAATAAAATATTAATTAGAGTCATCAGTATTTTTGAAATAGGAAAATATATTTTCTTGTTTTCCCTTCGCGCTCACTCCAGTAATTTACATGTGTTTGTTTGTTTTTGTTGTTGGTGTTTTTTTTTTTTTTTTGGTGGGGTTGGTATAATTTGTCACTCACCTTCAAAAGGGAATATTGAGCAATTAACCCGAAAGGTCCAGTAAGATACTCGTCCCAAACAATGGCCTTAAATAAAACATAAATAATGAAAATCCACGAATTAGAGGATGATGAAGCTATTAACATGACACGTCGACTGACAGCATCACTGAACAATACTTGCAGTAATAATAAATCGCATAAAATGCAGCTGACAATCGGATCAGATCCGGAGTATGTGACAGGAGAAGGACAGACTGAATTAAATCAATATTAAATCAAAGAGCTTTACGTACTTTGCTTCCCGAACATTTATCTAAAAATTCGCGCAGGTCTTTTCGTGCAGCCTCTCTCAAAATATTTAGGTTTACTTTGCCGCAAAACAAATGTGAAGCCATATTTCTGTTGAACCATAATCATATGACTTTTTGAAGACGTCACGTGATTCGTCTTTCAAAATAAAAACCAGCAGAAATCAATTTTACCACTGTGTTTATATTTTATACTTTAATATAAAGTACTTTTATAACTTAAATTTTTATATTTTAATTTAATGTAATGTCAGTATTTGTGGAATACTTATATGCAATTAGCTTTGGTTCGCGAAAATAATTTTGGATTAATCACGACTTTTACATTCGCGTTATCAGTGTTTTTTGCCAAGTCCATATATTTTCGTTGTTTGACATTCTGAGTGATTTATAATAAACGCATAGTAAAACTGATATAAATCGGATGAAGGGGAATACACAGCAATTGTGAATAATTGTAGTGTGTAACATAAAAATAAAATCTTTATTTTTATTATTATTATTTAAATGCAGTCATACTACAACTAATGAACATACATTGAACATATAATGGCATAAGATAATATTAGAAAAATATTTAATATAAACATATTGTAGAATACAATATGTAGAATGTGTAATTAGCTGGTTTTTATGACTCAGGTTTCCTCAGGCAACATCTGTGCTGAAGTCCGAGCTCATTGACACAGCACAGTCCCAGAGCTAAAGGTGAGATCTCATAATGGATTACCCCAAACACTCTAAAAACGGCTGGGTTATTTTTTAACCCAAAATGCTGGGTTGAGTCTGTTGGGTCATTTTGTTGGGTTATTTAATTTCTTTTTAAACCCTTTTGGGTAGTTTCAATTTACCATGTGTTGGGTTAAACCTGCTGGGTTGCGTCGCTGGGTTGTTTCAGGCCAGCGCTGGGTTATTTAACGCGCCTTGAAGATGTTTAAATTGCTCCCCAACTGTCACTTTGGAAGAACAACGGGGCAAAGCCACGGCTTTCAACTGTTTTAAGGTAAGTTTATTTAATGTTTTCAATAATAATTATTTTAAATTGGCAGAATAATAACTTTTTTTTGCAGCAACAATACTGTTAAACGTCTACAGGCCAACATTATTTACGTTAAATGATGAACTGTTTACCTCAAACGGCCAACCTACGTTACGCGACTCGCATAATCGTGTTAAGGTATCTGAGACGACAGATTAATAAAGTTTTATTAAGTTTCAGACAGTGACTGATGGCTGAAATATGCGAATACCTGTGAAAATAGAGGAAAAAGTAGTTTCTGACACTGAAAAGCGAATTTGATATTTAAGTGAGTCAAATGAGTTCAAAAAGTGAATACGACTTTCTGCTCTAATGTAAACGCCTGCAGTTGTCCATATCGACATTTAAATCATACAAATTACGTACAATATAGTCGGACCGCAGGTCTAAAAGAACCGACGACCCGGTTCAAGTAAACCGGTTCAGTAATTCTCGAACAAAGTGATTCCCGGAAAAGAATCGACGTCTCAGGGCATTTCAAAGTGCGCGCACGCACAGCGAGTGACGCTGGCCGCGTTAGTGAAGTGATTTGATGCTTTTGTGGTTTATAAAGTCTTTTTACATACAAATTATAATTCAAAATGTGTTTTTTTTCCTGTCAGAAAAGCGCATGGATACATTTGTGAGAGAAAAACTCGTCGAGTGCAGTCTTATTGAGGCGTATAACGGTAAGTTCGTGTTTATTATACATTTTACATAATTGTTTGTCTGTGATAATCAACTAACGTTAACCATATAGTTAAAGCTGCACCAGAATGTACCTAATTTATGAGCGTAAACATCATATATTAATTTTCCAGATCGTGTTTTTGACTTGTCCTTATCACTTTGGTACATCTATAAGTTTTTATATATGGACTGTTTTACCTACGTGACTTGTCATAGAAATGTCTGTGTGCGCGCATGCAGTGTGATCTCCCTTATCTGTGCCAGTGACTGTGTGTGTTTGATATAGCCAGCATATTAACATAAAACTGTGATTTATAATGACTGGAACATCCCATTGATTAGACAGTTTGAAAGCACACCTTTCAGCCAATCACTATATCATATTCTGCTTCTGTAGACCAACTCATAGGTGAATTTAACTCATAGTCATGATGGGTCAATTTCATGATTAACTTCACACAGTTAATTGAACTGAATCACTGTTATTAAAACAATTTGTATTTTTTCTTTTTTTTCAACTTTATTTTAAAGGTTGGAACAAACATGGAATTCCTTAACTGAGCAGAGTCCACAAAACCCCATCCAATTGTCATGGCGATTTAAAAATGACAGCAGATCTCTCAGGCATTGATCATAATCAATGGACAGGTAAGGATATTCTGGACTATTTTCAAAAGGAATTGCAAATTGTATATTTAATTGTATTTTTCCACATGTGGACATATACATTGTGAAATAGTCCAAACTCAATTGAAAAGCATTTGTATTTCAGATGCCTTACACAGAAAGCTGTCAATTTGTGTCAAGGGTGGGACTATACTATGGGGCGTGTTTGTATTGGGAGATATTTTGTAGTTTTTACCCCAAAACTCTCACTGTTTGCACTCTGATGCACGTCAGCAAACAACATTGCAGTTCTACTCTTATTTACCTAGTTGCATCTTACCCTATATTTTATTCCTCCGGTGAAAAGCATTTGGTTAATGGTGAATATTGACCAATAGTACCATGTGGTGGCTCTAACATTTAGCGGGTGATAGTAGCTGCATTTGGGGTAAAAATGACAGAATTATTTATTGTGTGAGGTGCCAAGAATATAGGGAGATCCGGGTTGCACTGTCTGTTCTTTATCACACATCTCTCGGAGTGGCAGCTGCCTTTAGTAGTGCCTTAACCTCCATTGTTCAAAGCATTTTGCACAGTTGTCTTTGAGTGACATCACCTCCCAATACAAACACTCTCCATAGTATGGTCCCACCACTGACAAAAATTGACAGTTTTCAATGTGAGTCATTGGAAATTCAGATGCTAAAGATTCCATTTGAGTTTTGGCAGGTAACATGTGTGACACAGTGAAAAAACAGACATGGTAATTCATAAAACCTCATGTACTTGTTCTTATGTTGCATCTATGCTAACATTAGTCTGTTTCTCTCTTATTCTGAGGTCACCGTAGCCACCAGATCCAGTCGGTATCCAGATCAGAGGGTCACTGCAGTCACCCGGATCCAGTACGTATCCAGACCAGATGGTGGATCAGCACCTAGAAAGGACCTCTACTGCCCTGAAAGACAGCGGAGACCAGGACAACTAGAGCCCCAGATACAGATCCCCTGTAAAGACCTTGTCTCAGAGGACCACCAGGACAAGACCACAGGAAACAGATGATTCTTCTGCACAATCTGACTTTGCTGCAGCCTGGAATTGAACTACTGGTTTCGTCTGGTCAGAGGAGAACTGGCCCCCCAACTGAGCCTGGTTTCTCCAAAGGATTTTTCTCCATTCTGTCACCGATAGAGTTTTGGTTCCTTGTTTTTCTTTAGTTGGGGACAATTAATATCAAGCGATATCATCCACTTGATTGCACAGAGGGACGATAAATCACTGAATCAATGACGAATTGACTTTAACTGAAAACTGAGTGTTTACTTTTGTCCCTTTGCATTATTACACACTATTTTCCTATTTAATACTGTAAAGCTGCTATGATGCAGTATTTGATCAATATGACAGGCTTATTACTCATAATACATGGAAAATACAGCTACAAACTGACTTTGTTTTTCCATTTGAAATTTGGCAGTCACTAAACTGAAACCGTAATTTTTGTTCAGTGTTTTTGAAAGTGTTTTTGTTCAAGATTTGCAATTGTGTTTGGATTGTCACAATTTGTCACATGTGCAAAACGCAATTGAAAATATAATTAGCAATTCCTTTTGAAAATTGTCCTTCCATAGACAGGCTCTATAACGGAGTACACTGCTCTCAGGTGTAGATCTTTGCTTCAGAGCTTAAGTGTTTGACAATAGTTCACCCAAAAATGAAAATTGTCACTAATTATTCACCCTGGTCTGAAAGCTCTCGAATATCAACGAAAATATCTTAACTTGTGTTCTGAAGATGAACGAAGGGCTTACGGGTTTGTAACGACATGAAGTTGAGTAATAAATGACAGAATTTTCATTTTTGGGTAAACTATATGTTGAACTACCCTAAGCAGTGCACATCTACCTACGTAGGAGTCTTTATATACTTGATATAAATTTAAGGACATCTTTAAATGATTTTATATTTAAATTTAAAGAATGTTAATTGTCAATGTCATTTCACTGTGTATTTAAATAGCTAAAAATCTCAAAATGTAATAGTTAAACAGCTAGACACAGGTCATTCAGAAATAATTTTCTTATTTATTGCAACTGTATTTCTGTGATTTTAATTTATTTATTTTGCATTTGCTGGAAACAAAAAAGGGAAAATTCCATGTTGTTTGTCATTGGTAAATATTTTTGAATGTCAGATGGCATTAAAAATATTTTTTAACAGTCTAAATAACCTGTATTCTTCATTATTTATTAGTCCATGATTGCTTTGTTAAGCAAAAGTGAAATTATGAGAATAACCCAGCAAGAATAACCCAGAATCATAAAAATGCAAACCCACAAATGGTAAAAATGACTCTATCTTGGGTTTTCTCAATAACCCAGCATGCTGGGTTAAAATGTGTAAACCAGCATGCTGGGTTACTTTAACCCAGCATGTGTTCTGTCCAATATTTACCCAGTGCTGGGTTGCCAATTGGGTTATTTTTAACCCAGCCATTTTTAGAGTGAATATATATTGCAAAATAAGTGTGTCGGGGTACAGTACAGTATAGGGATGTCAACGATTAATCGATGATCGATTAATTGTCGATAAGAGATGCAATCGATTAAGGCTATCGATGGTCGGTTAACCGATTCAATGTTGGGCTGCGTGCGGCTCATGCGCACTCAACACATGCGAGCGGCTGTGAGTGACGGTGACGATATATAAAAGCATCATCATTCATTCACAATGTACAAATTAAGCTTTTAATGTGATTTAAACTTTAAAGTACATTAAAATAGAAACAACATAAAAGTTCTTCAACATTAAATGCAATAGAAATGTAGTTACTAATCATTTCATCAGATAACTGTTTTATATGGTGCGCTTTGCAGGGCTGCGGGACACAGAGACAGGACAGGTAGTCTATTCATTCCTACAACTTGTTAATTCATTCCTACGAATTATTAATGTGGCAATTGTCCATGTTTCATTAATTTTGTTCCCTAAATAACCCATGATTTAAGTGAAATAAGGGAACAAATTAATAAATCGAACGAATTCTTAATTCATGAAATCTTTAATTTCCCTTCCCATGTTTACCACAGTAAGAGATGCGAAAACAGTTATTAAAAGCGAAAGATAATAAAATAAACCTGGGAAATTAGAGGGTTAGACTATGAAGATTTAGGAAAAGAAACAATGCCTAAATATACTGAATTTGTGGAAATTCGTGACCAACCGGCAAACCAGAACAAAGCCGCGTAAATGAAGACTATGGGGTCCAAAAGCATAGTCGCGATCTAACATTTTCCAGTTAACCTATTATTCCTCTAATAAACAAAGCTTTTATACCACACTTGTCATAATCAGATCTTATCATTTCTAAATAAATAATTGCTGGATTCAAAACAGCGATTAATAGGCGCTGTGACCGACACATTCCTGGAGCATATAGACCGTAGTATACCGGTCCACTCTGCTGTTATGCCAAGGACGTTTTTGCTCATATGAAGAGGATCATCTTTTCCGTCTATATGCGAATGCGTGTTAAGTACAAGCCTAGTTTACATTATAAATAATAGTTTAACATTCAAATACATTGCGAATATGGAAACATTTCGATTTGTGCCGAATGAGACATGAGCAATAACCTCCAAATAAATCTAGCCAAAGCCGCGCTCGCTCATCCTCGTCTGCACGCATGCACTGTCACGATCTAATGCGCTGTATGCCGGATTTTTAAAAATCTGACATTTTCTAGGACAGAATCCAGCAGGATCAAATTAATGAGAGCAACTGTGTTTTGGTGCAGCAGCGCCGATGTAGTTCACTTAATGTGCAGCGCAGTCACACGCGCTCCACATTTCGGATAATTTTATACAATAATGTCAGTTGAAAACATCGCAATTGTGCTTTAAAATACAACAACGAACACCACAAAACCATTTAAAGAGGCGCGTTCACCGTTCTCAGTGCGTCAACAAAGTAAAATGACCTCAAAAGTATGGCGCGCTCTCTTCATTTTATCAAATGATCATAATCGCATCTATTCATTTTATAATCCTGCTACTAGCATTTTATTCAGACTAAAACCTCTTTAATTCAAGTGAGAAAGCGTTTTGTGTGTGTGTGTGGCTTTTGCACATCCTGTCATACCGCTGACTGCGTGCCTGCAATAGACGCGTTTTGCAGTATTATGGTTAACGATTAATCGATTAATTGATCGTTAATTTAAACGACGATCGATCATGGAAATAATCGAAATTTGACATCCCTAGTACAGTATATGAAAAAGTACACAGAAACAAGTTCACAATTTTGCTTTCTTTTTTTTATTATATTTAGATATCATTTTGAACTGTTCAAATAAATATTTTGGTCTATTTAACAGTATGTGTATAATTATGAGACAAGTTTACATTTTATAAATTTACAATTTGAAAACGCAGTACTACAAATGCCATAACTGAAAATACTAGTTTACAATCTTTTTTATGAAACTTGTGAGGTGTCATCCAGCATATTTTGCTTATAATATATCAAAATATATTATAAAGAGAGAGAAAATGAGAGAGAGAGAGAGAGAGAGAGAGAGAGAGAGTTCCAATTATCTGTAACAGCCAGGATAATTTGTTTGCAAAAGGGACCATAAAATATTAATGCAACCTATTGGTGTGCGATGACAAAAAGTTATATCTTGTTATTTTCTGGAATTTTGTTGATAATAACAGTAATTTGACTGCTGTGTACAGCTCTTTATTGTTCATTATTCAGTGAGGTGGTTCGTTTGCATGAGTTACAGAAATACATTTTTAAGTTTAAGTAGATTTTTACCTTTTATAAAGCCAATTTATTTGCAAAACTGATTAAAAGAATGTAGGGCTGGGTGATATGGCCAAAAAATATATACATTTACATTTAATAATTGAATCATTTAGCAGACACTTTTATCCAAAGTGACTTACAAATGAGAACAATAGAAGCAATCAGATCAACAGATAAAAACGTCAGTATACAAGTGCCATGTCTCAGTTAGTCTAGCACAGAACGCAAAACAAGGTTTTTTTTTTTTTCTTCCAAGGATAGACAAGAAAAGAAGAAGAGATCGCTTGAAGGAGGTGAGTGGGAATTGGATCAAGTGGACAAGTAGAAGGATGATTGGACATGATAAGTTTGGAAACGTCCATCTCTGCGAGAGGAGAGAAGGAGGAGAGGGTGTGCATTAGTCATTGTGAAGTTATTCTCAGTTTGCGGTGTGGAGAATTGGTCACTGATCGTTCTTGTCTTATTTGTGAAGAAAACTGCAAAATCGTCCACTGTAAAAGTTGATGAAAGAGGAGGTAGAGGTGGACTAAGAAAAGAAGAGAAGAACATCACAATACATTTTTTCATATCAGTCTATATTGATAATTATCACAATAAATGACAAATCTTTATTTCTTTCAAGTTAAAAATCTGATTTTTGCTCCTAAGTGAAAACTAGAAACCAGACTGTTAATCATGTTTTTAAACTATTCTTTATGGCCAGAACATGAAAAACACTTCACATTTTTTAATTCTTTACATTCTCCAGTAATATTTGCTTAACCAAATAAATATCTTAATATAGAAACAAATGAATTTCCTAGTTTCTGCATGTTCTAATGAGTGACATTGCTTCTGATCATGAAACAGGTTTGTGTTCCCAACTTTGATGACGTGTATATTTAGCACAGTTTGCCGTGCAGATCTCAGAGAGGCAAGAAGAAAATTTAATTTTTAGAAAATTAAATAGAATTTAGATTCTAAAGTACATCTGTGCCGAATAAAATGTCCTAAATGAGCTGGTTGTAGTCTGTAAACTCTTGGGGTTTTAGGCACTTTTCTTCTGGTTAGGTTAAACCACTCGAGCTTAAAGATTTTTTTTCTCTCTACAGCAAATTGAAGTCTTTTGAAGTAACATGAAAGCTTTGTATGAAGTACTGACTGACCTGATTTTAAGCTCTACTCAAGTGACAAATCAAATATCACTTATTTTTTATTAAATAAAATCATAGGCTGGCAAACCGTGAAATAATCATGACTATTTTTAGTTTTACCTTAGCTAATGTGTTAACGCATGAAAGACGTATAGAGTTCAACAATTGCAGAGGATGCAAATGAATGTTTAAACAGAAGAAACATTTATGATTATAATCAGCATTAAAACGTCCAGTCCAGCAGCTGAAAACTGCTTTTATATTTTTTCTGGGTTTTTGATGAATAGTGTCACGGTTTTACGCTGCCTGAAGGAATACGGAGTCGAGGGTAAACGGAATAAGGTTTTTAATATATCCAACACAGGGGATATCCAACATGGAGCACAGAGGTAGACACACGTAAGTAGCAAGTGGTCACAAGTGAGAAGACCCGACAAAACAGAACAGAAGGGACAAGGCTTATGTACAACAGATAATTGGGGAAACACAGGTGGATGGAATCATTAAATTAACAGGGACATGGAACACATGAGGAAGATAATGGACACACCTGGGAACTAATCAAACACGGAAAGACAGAAACTGGGTCACGGGCAAAAACACATTAAATGAGTCCAGGTGTGTGACAGTACTCCCCCCTCCCGGTAGGTGCGTCCTCGCACCGTAGAAACAACAGGGGGAGGCGTAGGTGGGAACTTGGGAGGAGGTTCCGGTGGAGGACGGACTTCCAGGAGGGGGCCAGCAGACAGGGACCACAGAAGGAGGAGCCAGGGAGGAGACGACGGAGGAAGGAGCCAGGGAGGAGACAGGAGCAGGAGGAGCCAGATGGTCCACCAGAGACCAGCCAGGACGGAGATCCAAGGTGGGGTCGACGGCGGGAGGAGCCATGGTGAAGGAAGGGTCGACGACACCAGGGGGCCGACAGGCGGAGACTGCACCGGTGGGTGAGGAGCCCAAGATGGAGCAGCACAGCCGCAGAGCCAGGGTGACGTCGAGGATCCGGAGGGCCTAGGTGGAGCTGAAGGCTCAGGCGACCAAGGCAGAGGCGGGGTCCTGGCAGACCGCTGTGGAGCCGGAGTGACCGAGGATGGAGGTGGAACTGGAGGGAAGGAGGAGCCTGACAGAGCCGGAGGGATGGAGTGACGAGGTGGAACCAGAGGAGTGGAGTCCCGAGGCGGCGGATGGTCGACGACTGACCAAGGTGGAGCCGGAGGGACGAGGGAGCCCGGTGGAGCAGGTGGGATGACAGGCCACGGTGGAGACGAGGGAGCTAAGAGCCAAGGCGGAGCCGCTGGGTCGAAGGACCGAGGAGGAGTCCAGGGCTCGGAGGCTGGAGGCGGAGACAGGGCCTTAACACGCCAAGGCGGAGCTGGAGACTGGCAGTCCAGCGGCGAACCACCGCGCCCCGATGGCGCGGACTGAGGGTGAGCTGCAGGACTGACTGGCACCAGCAGGGATGACGAGGAACTGGCTGGTCTAGGAGGAGGAGAGAGGAGAAGGATGGGAGGAAGGACAGGAGGATCAGGACTGGACGGAACCAGCGAAAGAGGAGTAGAGGGACCAGCAGGTTTGGGAGGAGGCGGGAGAGGGAGGCTGGGAGGGAATACAGGAGACACAGAAGATTCAGGGCTGGGCGGAACCAGCGGTGAAACAGAAAAATCATGGCTGGGCGGAACCAGCGGAGACACAGAAAATTCAGAGCTGGGCGGAACCAGCGGAGACACAGAAGATTCAGAGCTGGGCGGAACCAGCGGAGACACAGAAGATTCAGAGCTGGGCGGAACCAGCGGAGACACAGAAGATTCAGAGCTGGGCGGAACCAGCGGAGACACAGAAGATTCAGAGCTGGGCGGAACCAGCGGAGACACAGAAGATTCAGAGCTGGGCGGAACCAGCGGAGACACAGAAAATTCAGAGCTGGGCGGAACCAGCGGAGACACAGAAAATTCAGAGCTGGGCGGAACCAGCGGAGAAACAGAAAACTCAGGGCTGGGCGGAACCAGCGGAGAAACAGAAGATTCAGAGCTGGGCGGAGCCAGCGGAGATACAGGAAACTCAGGGCTGGGCAGAACCAGCGGAGAAACAGAAAACTCAGGGCTGGGCGTAACCAGCGGAGAAACAGAAAACTCAGGGCTGGGCGTAACCAGCGGAGAAACAGAAAACTCAGGGCTGGGCGTAACCAGCGGAGAAACAGAAAACTCAGGGCTGGGCGTAACCAGCGGAGAAACAGGAAACTCAGGGCTGGGCGGAACCAGCGGAAATGGAGCAGAGGAAATGACTGGAGGAGGTAGGAGTGGGAGACTGAGAGGGTATACAGGGGAATCAGGGCTGGACGGAACCAGCGGGGAAACAGGAAAATTAGGGATTACCTCCATAGACCAGTCCATCAGATCCAGAGCTTGCACCTTATGACCTTCAGAGACTGTATACAGCTCACCCTCAGTCGCAGGAGTGTGGGCAGGGCTTTCCTCCACGCCCTCGATCTCCACGAGGACTCCCACGATGCACGGTGTTGCCGGCTCACACACCTGGTCAGTCGCGCTCTCGAGATCCTGTTCCCTGTCAATGGATTGCTCGGGCTCTGCGGCTGCGGTGGGCTCTGGCTCCGTGTGGCGTGATGGTGGCTGGCTGGTCTCTGGGTCGGGAGTGGGGCTGGCGAGGTCCTCTATGGGGCAGATGGTGAGAGATGACCCATTTCTCGCCAGAGTCCACTCCACAAATGCGGCGAAATCCTCTCGAGGACCATCTTCGGACGACAACGCTCTGCATTTGGAGTTCAGGCTGGTGTTGTAGAAGGTGCAGAGCGCGCCGTCCGGGTAGCTGGTGGCATTAGCTAATAGGAAAAACTGTCTGGTATGGTCCTCGAGAGAACGTCCTTCCTGCTTCAGCAGGAGGATGAGGAATTCGGGACGATAGAGGGGATCCATAGACACTAAGAAAAGAAAAGACTGTGAAAAAACAAAAGCAAACCGGAGGGAAGAACACGCAGTTTTCTATTTTCTCTTTTGTGGTCGGGTCTTCTGTCACGGTTTTACGCTGCCTGAAGGAATACGGAGTCGAGGGTAAACGGAATAAGGTTTTTAATATATCCAACACAGGGGATATCCAACATGGAGCACAGAGGTAGACACACGTAAGTAGCAAGTGGTCACAAGTGAGAAGACCCGACAAAACAGAACAGAAGGGACAAGGCTTATGTACAACAGATAATTGGGGAAACACAGGTGGATGGAATCATTAAATTAACAGGGACATGGAACACATGAGGAAGATAATGGACACACCTGGGAACTAATCAAACACGGAAAGACAGAAACTGGGTCACGGGCAAAAACACATTAAATGAGTCCAGGTGTGTGACAAATAGAGAGTTCAAATAAGCAGCATTTATTAGAAAAAAAAAGAAAAAAAAAAGAAATGTAAATCAGTGAATCTAAATTATTTCTGAAGATCATGTGACAATGAAGACTGGAGTAATGATGCTGAAAATTGAATCACAGAAATAAATTATATATTTTACAATAAACACATAAAAAAAGCTATTTTAAATTAACATTATTACGGATGCACCGATAGCGATACTGGTATAGGTACTCGTTAAAATGCCCCGATACCAAAAGTTTCAGTGCTTCCAGTTAGAGACCGTTTCTTCTCAGCAACCACCTGCATCCAATCCACCAGCTGCCGTAGATCAAAGCACCTGTTTTCCTGAGCCTCGTCTACCACCAGCCTTTTATTCCGGGCGGCCCTACTTGTGTCGTTCATTTTTGGCTAAATGCTAAATAGCAAAATCTACGAGCATTGTCTTCTCTTCTGTTTCAGTTGTGAGAGAGTTCAAAACAAGCAGTTTGTGATATCCGGTGTAATAACTCACATGAGGGTGAGTTATTAATGACATAATTTAGATTTTCGGGTGAACTATCCCTTTAATGGTCAGCCGTTACCCTCCGTCAGACTTTCTACAGTCTCAGTAAAACTCATCATCTCTTGACAACACACTGAGAACATTGACTTTCTCCTAACTGACACTCCTGCTGCTTCTGTGGTTTTGGGGCATCCCTGGCTGGTGCTCCATAATCCCCACATAAACTGGGGAAAAATACTGTCTTATCCTGGAGTGAATATCGTCATGCGTCATGTCTGTTGTCTGCATGTTCTCCTGTGTCTTGTTCTGTGTTTCAGGATGATCACACTGACCTGTCTAATGTGCCACGTGAGTACCTGACTGTGCTATAGAATTATTGTCAGGTATGTCTCAGCGTAAAGGCTAATTATATTCGCTTTCCAATCTGGAGAGGGAGGTCATGGAGAAATATTTTTCTGATTCTCTTGCAGCCAAGTTCATCCGCCCCTCTTCCTCTACAGCAGTTCGTGAAAAAGAAAGACTGCTCTCTTCTTCCCTGTATTGACTATCGAGGGTTGAATGACATCACGGTGAAGAATACTTATCCTTTACCGTTGATGGCGTTGGCTTTCGAGGGTCTGCAGGGGGCGTAATTTTTCACGAAATTGGATCTTCGTATCGCTTATCATTTGGTTCGCATAAGAGAGGGGGATTAATGGAAGACCGCTTTTAATACCAAAGGGGGCACTTTGAATATCTTCTTCTTCCTTTTGGCCTTTGTAACGCCCCCGCGGTATTCCAAGCACTTGTCAATGATGTGTTGAGATATATGGTAGATCAGTTAATTTACGTCTACCTGGATGACATACTCATATTTTCACATTCTCTTCAGGAACATGTTCAACACGTCTGGTGAGTGCTTCAGAGGCTGTTACAGAATGGGCTTTTTGTCAAGGCGGAGAAGTCATGGCCTAATGGTTAGACAGTCTGACTCGCAATCGAAAGGTTGTGAGTTTGAGTCTCAGGCCGGCAGGAATTGTGGGTGGGAGGAGTGCATGTACAGTTCTCTGTCCACCTTCAATACCACGACTTAGGTGCCCTTGAGCAAGGCACCGAACCCCCAACTGCTCCCCGGGTGCCGCAGCATAAATGGCTGCCCACTGCTCCGGGTGTGTGCTCACAGTATGTGTGTGTTACATCGAGTGATTTGTTCGTGAACCAGATATAACGACACTGCAGTGAACGCGCTCACAACAGTCCCGGTAGAGAAGACAATGCTGAATGAAGTCATCGTTTTGCTATTTTTGGACTAAAATGTATTTTTGGTGCTTTAAAAAATTCTGACTGACCCTCTGATGTCACATGGACTACTTTGAAGATGATTTTATTACCTTTCTGGACATGGACAGTATACCGTACATACATTTTAATGGAGGGACAGAAAGATCTCAGACTAAAAAGTCTTACGGGTTTGGAACAACATGAGGGTGAGTCATTAATGACATAATTTTTATATTTGGGTGAACTTACCCTTTAAATAACCAATCTGTATAACCCCTCCAAAGAAAGTATAAAGAAATTAGGTAGCACTTTATTTTACAGTCCTGTTCCTCATGTACATACTATGTACTTATTATACTAATTACAATAACTATGTAAAAACTAGGTACTAACCCTGAACCTACCCCTAAACCTAACCCTACCCCATGTAGTTACCTTGTATTACCAGAACTTTCTTAGATAAATACACTGTAAGTACACTATACGTACATGTTAGTGAATGTTCTGTAAAATAAAGTGCAACCAGAAATTAAATTATAAACAATCTTAATTATATTACACAGGCTGTGGAATGATTGGTTCTGATTAGTTGAGCGCAGAATTCTGCTGTCAAATTTTCGTATAGTGACAGTAAACTGTATATGACTTTTGTCCCAAGCAAGTTATTTCACTTCTTTAAGATGTTTGGCCAGTGTAGAGAACTATTGCACATTCTGAGAAAAAGAGGCATTGTGATTCTGTATGAGGAGGGAGGACGAATATCGACGACTCAGTTCCCACAGCTAGTTCTGCTCCTTCAAATACAGACAGACCGATCCGATGATCCAATTTCAGTACTAAAACCCGGTTCTGGAGTTTCTTGGACTTGGTGCGTGGGTGGGAATTCTGACTGCTGGCTGGAGGAAATCCTGTTTCCAGTTGACAATTATTTTTTCCCGTTTCACCTCCATAGACATGCACAAACACCTCTCCTGCACTCATTTGGAAACCATTAACTCATAAAGACATCTAGTTAAGGAAACCAGTCGTATCTCCCCTGGTTTCCTAAACTAGAACTTTTCAAATTAAATTGTGTTTGATTTTTGTTGTCATTTGATACTAGTCTGTGTTTGCCTTATTGGCGTTTTCCTCTGAAAAAAAAAAAAAAAACGTTTCACCCTGCGACTGAAGGAAGCCATGGGTCTGCTGCACTGGAAGAGGACCCCTAGTCCGATGCTGAGAAGGCAAAGAGACGCGACTGATGGGGGGACTCCCGCTGCATCCAAAGGGAGCTGCTGCTCTGCTGCACTGGAAGGGGGAGTCCCCCATTGCAAGTTGATGAGAGGCACGGTTTTACGCCTTGGAGGGCTTTCCCAGTTACCGAAGGGGTCTCGCGACTCTGCTACGTCGGGAGTGCTGCACCTGAAGGGAGAGCCCTGATTGATGCTAAATGGAACACGACTGGTGGAGGGACTCTTGCTGCGTCCGAAGGGAGCCGCGGCTCTGCTGCACCAGAATGGCAAGTACCCCTTGCGACTAAATGCGAGGCATGATTTGATTCATCGGATGGAGGGCTCCTGCTGCGATCAAAGGGAGCCAGCGGCTCTATTTCACTGGGAGTAAGATCCCTGCCTGCCCTTGAGCATGCAACATAACTCAAATGGGGGGTTCACCCTGTGACCGAAGGGAGACGTGGGTCTGCTGCACCGGTAGGGGAGCCCCATCCGATGCGGACTGATCGAGGGACTCTCGCTGCGTCCGAAGGGAACTGCGGCTCTGCTGCACCGGGAGGGAGATCTCCTGTCCACCGCCGAGTATGCATCATACTCAGAATGACAGACTGAAGAATGACCTTGCGACCGAAGGGAGTCGATGGGTCTGCTGCACCGGGAGGGGAGCCCCGTCCGATGTGGAGTAAGCAAGAAAACGCGACTGATAGAGGGACTCTCACTACGTCCGAAGTGAACTGCGGCTCTGCTGCACCGGAAGGGAGAGTCCCCCTTGTGACAGGATATGAGGCGTGATTTGATGCATCGGATGGAGGGCTGTCACAATGACCGAAGGGGGCCTGTGGCTCTGCTGCACCGGAAGGGAGAGCCCCATCCGCCACTGAGCACGCACAGCAACTCAATGACAGACTAAAGGCTCACACTGCGACCGAAGGGAGCCACTCACCTGCTGCACCGGAAAGGAGAGCCCTGTCTGATACTGAATAGATGAGGAGATTTGTAACGACAGCTGGAGAGCCCTTACTTTGACCAAAGAAGCGATAACTGACTGTATTGGGAAGGAGAACCTCCCAGTAATCAAGTAAACCATATGATTTAAAACACAGAATTTTTTCCGCTACTGATGGAGGGACTGATGGTCAGACAGTTCATATATTAGCCTATATATTCAAATACATAAATCATAAATCATAGCATTCACGAACTACATGTATCTGTTCATTCAATTCGTCTGCGAACAAAAGGGGTATCAGTTCAGTCATTTCATCCACGGACGGCAAGTGTCAGATCTAGTTCAGACTCATATGAAACTCGCTCAATAAAGGGCGTATTCGTTCAACAAATCACATGCTCTCAGCGGTGAGAAGTGGGGTGTGGCCCAGGCTGGTTGAATGCCTGCTGCTGCCGTGATCCAGCATTCGAAGAGAGCCTGGTCCTGGGGCGGGACGATCGTGTTGTCGAGTGAGGTGAGCTCGGGGCTTTGCACGGTCTATTGGCCACAACATGTGGCTTGGGGAGAAGAGCAGCTGACGCAATGACGCTTGTTGGTGTTTAGCGGCCGTGTTTGGCAGCGTAGGGCCAGTGACACACTGGATGCGTGGCGCAAGTGTCTCAGCTGCGTGGCGTGTCTGTTTTTAATTCAATTTAATAGGTTAAAGACTGATGCATCTCAGCCGCGCGTGCATGCTAGAAATAGAACCGACGCCTATTTTTCACGCGACACGCGCACGTGTTGGAAGTGTTTCCAGGCAAAATGTAATAGGAAAATAAGTTTATATGTAATTTTGTACACAAATACATATTAATTCATGACATTTTGATATTTGAAAGTCTATAGGTTGACATAAATTCAGATATAAATGTAATTTTAAAATAAATAAATAATTATCGATTTTCCAATATTGCACCTGTCAAACATAGTCTATTTTGCCGTCAATACTGTTGACGGTGTCCTTTATCAGTAGGCGTAGGTGTAGGTGTGTAAAAAAAGTTTATATTGTTGTCATGAAGACAACAGAGACGCCACGCAGCCAGTGTGTCACCGGCCTAGGAGTGATAATGGGTCAAGCAAAAATGTGGCAGATCTTAAAAATCCCTTGTATAGATCTCTTTGTCAGAAGGAAAATTGGGTCTGTGACAGAGTGAACCGAATGCTGACAAACCGCCCATGCCGAAAAACTGTCATAGGACAGGAGGTAAGAAGGCTGGATATATATATACACTTGTACTAGTTAAGATGGTTAGTTAAACGAGATGCACCTGTGTCAAATTAGATGATCATCTGATCGTGTTTCTCCCGAACTTTCTTAATAAAGGGCGGCAGTGCCTCAGTGGTTCATGTAGGTTGTCTACAAACCAGAAGGCTGGTGGTTCAATCCCCGGCTCCACCTGACCAAGTGTCAAGGTGTCCTTGAGCAAGGCTCCTGATGAGCTGGATGGTGCCTTGAATGGCTGACACCGCAGTTGGCGTATGAATGAGCGGGTGAATGTGAGGCAACTTGTAAAGCGCTTTGGATGGCCATGGGTTCTGTTGAAAGCGCTATGCAGTCATTTTATGTCATTGAATATGTATTATTTACAGTATGGTGCAGTTATGTGTTGTAATGCAGTTCGAGCATCTTGTGATTTTAAGTATTGTAAAACTAAAGAAAACTAGTAATGTTCAAATTAGTACAAATGGAATTAAATTGCGCTCTGTTTCTCTGCAACTGTGAGTAAAAGTCTTCGGTATGGGGACCAGGAGAGCTTCTGCATGCAGTGTCTCTTATGGCCAACAGTGGGTAGATCTTCCTCAAACTATACAAGGGGTCAAGTGACAAGCTTTGCAAATGAATCATTACCACACAGGCAACCTCTGGGTTTGCCTCTCCCTTTTATTAGTTTGTAAAGAGTACAAGTTTTAGAAAACAACAGCACCTCAAACATAAATGTAATCAATATCTGCAAAGATAGTGCTTTTGACATCTCTTAAACATATTATATTCATGCTCTTTAAAAAAAATGAATTTATGAGTCATATTTTGGTGCTTTTGAGTCCATACAACGTGTTAGTCATGAGACAGACATCATCCACTCCCATAGATGATTATATATTTGTAATTATATATTACAAGAGAA
The DNA here is from genome assembly GCF_003368295.1 of Carassius auratus. Lineage (NCBI taxonomy): Eukaryota > Metazoa > Chordata > Actinopteri > Cypriniformes > Cyprinidae > Carassius > Carassius auratus. Next base: position 29,857,509 of record NC_039247.1, read on the forward strand.
TGAAATAATTATCACTCAAGGCATAAGCAATGAATCTGTCCGCGCTGCTAGCATGTAACATTGCGGTGTTTCGTATTACTAAATATGTAAATAATTTTTGACCTTCGATCCTCTCAGTCTGTAAAGATGAGCTCTTTTCCTTCAAGGCAGCTTGAAGTAAACTTGTCTTATATGGGATTTAAATACTGCCATGATTCAAAACTGAAAATACAGTTCTGAAAGGTTGAAACTAAGTGTTCAAAAACTCAAAATCTTACAAAAAAAAAGTTCTAAAAATAAGATTTGCAAGCTTGCAAAATGTAAAAAAAATATATATATATCTCTGCAAACATTATGTTGTTTTTGAGATTTCCTTCTTCAGAACTGCAACATTTTTTTACGATGTTGCGCAAAGAATTTTTCAGAGTTTCAAATTTGTCAGTGTTCTCCCACTGTATTAGATTGTTTTCCAGGTTTGAAACCTTGTAAATGGTGATCTGAAAACTGGTGTGCAAATGTGTGAAAAAAAGTTTTGAAACTCTGAAAACAGAGCTTTGCAGGCTTGCAAAGTGGTAAAAAAAATTAAATCTCTTCAAACATAATTTTGTTTTTGAGTTTTCCTTCTTCAGAAGTGCAACACTCTTTTTAATGGTGTTGTGCAATCATTTTTTCAGGGTTTCGAATTTGTCACTGTTCTCCCGGTGTATAGTTTGTTTTCAAGATTTGAAACTCTGTAAATAGTGATCTGAAAACTGGTGTGCAAATAGGTGAAAAAAAGTTTTGAAACTCTGAAAACAGTGGTTTGAAAGGGCGAAACTTATTACATTACATTACATTTGCACTCCTATGCAGACTATTTTTTCAGAGCCGAGTTTACAACACCCACTTTGCGGAGATACGCTCACACAGTTGTGAGTTTGCGACTCACGTGATTTGTGGCAGTGTTGTCACGCAGCTCTGCTCTGAAACTCTGAAACTCAGACTGAGCGAAAATGAAGCTTCGCAACCTCGCAACTAAAAAAAAAAAAGCCTGGAGGGAGGGCCTTCTGCTCTTGGCCAATGCTTTGCTGTCTGCTGACGTACAGTCCAATCACAAGTCGTATTTACCTGAAAGGTGGGATTGACCAACTGCTCCGCCAGAAATCTGCGCATCCTCTGTTTGCGTATTCTGTGCGCTTTTGTCATTGGCGGAGCAGTCGGTCAATCCCACTGTACGTCAAGTGGAGGAGGAAGATGACGCTGCTCCATGTCTCCTGAAAGCTAATCTTTACAGACTGAGACGATCGAAGGTCAAATATTATTTACATATTTAGTAATACAAGGCACGTCATATCACCAAAAATCACAGCGAGAGCTTTTTTTTTTTATTAATGCAGAGAACAAAAACATATGAAAATATAAACATACATCACATAATATCAACCACAAAAAAACAAAAACAAAAAAAAACAATAAAGAATAAAATAGAACAAAAGAAAAGAGAGGGCCAAAATCTAAACAAAATGACACAAGGAGATCAAAGGCAGAGCAAATTCTAACAGACCTTATAGCTTTCTTATTAGTAGATACTGAAATTACATTCAAATAGTTTTCCATTTCTTTTAGGAAAACAGAGAAGACAGGTTTAGAGTCTGAGAATTTGCATTTGTGAATGTGAAATTTGTTTAGGAAAAAAAATTAAATTAATAACAAAACTGTTATTTTCGTTTGCGGGGTCAGAGTCATAATACCCAAAAGTTTTTCATATGTACTGAGAAGCCTGCCAAAATCTTACACTTGACAAACACACCAATATCATCGCAAAGTTTCTAAATGTGGTGACATGACCAAAATAAGTTTACAGTTTCTTTAGAACTCGAAAAAAAGAGCATTTACATTTACATTTAATCATTTAGCAGACGCTTTTATCCAAAGCGACTTACAAATGAGAACAATAGAAGCAGTCAGGTCAACAAGAGAACAACAACAGAATACAAGTGCCATGACAAGTCTCAGTTAGTCTAGTATAGAACACATAGCCAGGTGTATATACATTTTTTTTTTTTTGAATGAAAAAGACAAGAAAAGGAAAAGAACTGGTGTTAGTAGGTTAAGTGCAGGCGAAAAAGAGTCTTTAGATGTAAGATCAATGTCCGATTTCAATCTTTGTATAAACTTCTTTAAAGGGTAGAACCTTTGTATGAGCTTAAAATAAATGTCTTATCTGTCTGTTAAGTTTGTACTGGCTACTGTATACAGGCCACCAGGGCACCATACAGACTTTATTAAAGAGTTTGGTGATTTTACATCCGAGTTAGTTCTGGCTGCATATAAAGTTTTAACAGTTGGTGATTTTAAAATCCATGTTGATAATGAAAAAGATGCATTGGGATCAGCATTTATAGACATTCTGAACTCTATTGGGGTTAGACAACATGTTTCAGGATCTACTCATTGTCGAAATCATACTCTAGATTTAATACTGTCACATGGAATTGATGTTTATAGTGTTTAAATTATGCAGCCAAGTGATGATATCTCAGATCATTATTTAGTTTTGTGCAAACTTCATATAGCCAAAATTGTAAATTCTACTTCTTGTTACAAGTATGGTAGAACCATCACTTCTACCACAAAAGACTGCTTTTCTTCTGTTTTCTTTCTGATGTAGCCGCACTGGGTTGTACATAATTATTAACTCAAATGATATATAGGGAAGTTGAATAATTAATCAGGAATATGATTAATATATATATATCTCATATGACAGTTACATTAATATTATTGATTATGAAAAATAGCTCAATTGCATTTATCAAGAACTCATTACAGGGCACTGTAATTTACTCATTAATATGTCAATATTCCACTCTTCATATCAATTATAGTGATATCTCTTACTGTAAATTACTGCAAATCAAACAGTGGTTTGTCCAGCAAATGGCCGTAAGATTAACTTATCAACTTTCAATGAAGTTATCACTTCTTATAATTCAAGGAAAATATTCTCTGGCCACGAAAACATTATCCTATCATTATGAAATTGTTTACTAAAAAGTAAAGAGCGTGTAGTTAAAGATCAAACATTTCATTGACTCGTAATGTGAGCGGTTCAGAGGCAATCGTGAATATATATTGGCTTTTAATAATTGAACTAATAATACATAAAACTACAAATCACACAGAGTAAATACACGTATGACAATACAGACAGTAAACTGAGATTAAAAGCAAAAAAAAAAGGGGACAAAGAAAAAATGTTAAGCAGCCTGCAGCAATTAGGCTATTGTAGAACGTTGCCTACACTTAAATTTGAAACTTTGAAACTGTCAGCAAATCTTTTTTGCTTTTTTTTCTATTGTAACATGTTTTTGTCAAGAAACACGGGCATGTAAACATGATCGGGGGAAAGTTGGCTCCTTAGTCTGTTAACAATAAGGCCGGCCGCGGATAAAACACGCTCTGACGGCACAGACATTGTCTGGACTCACAAATAACAGTGAGCCAAGCGAATAAGTTTTGTGAAGCGCTTCGTGTTTTCGTTTCACCACCGAATGGGATCCTCATCTGGTGGAATACATGGCACCAGCAAGAACTGTTCCCACTTTTCCGACGAGTGGGCATTGCATCAAGGATTCCACACCACTCGCATCAAGGAAAATGTTCTGATAATGTTCAAAATGTTTTCATCGAGAAACCTGAGATGTTTTTGCCGAGGGTCTAGGGCCGTCGCGAGAAGAGGAGTTTTCACTGCATTCTCCATGTTACCGGTGTTTATTTGTTGCTCGAGAGATGCCGCAACAATGTTCTTGAATTCGGTCACTTTCTGTGATTCTCCACGGCATATTTGAAGTACTGTAGAAGACCGCAGTTCTTAGGGGCCATTCAAATATCACGTCTTTTGATCGCTCAAGTTCATTATTTCCAATCTAGGCACGTGGTATGCACACTTCTACAACTGAGAGCAAGGCCGTCTCAGTTGAATGTCCACTTCTGAACCCAGATTGGTTGCTGTCAAGGAGATTGTTGTGTGTGAGAAATGTAGAGACTTGTTTGAACACAGCTCTTTCAAGTGTTTTTGCAATGAAAGGAAGAAAAGAAACTGGTCTGTAGTTCTGTAAAAGAGATGGGTTGAGGTTGGGTTCTTAAGTAGTGGAGTTATACATGCCTGTCTAAATGATGAGGGGAAAACACCAGTGTGGAGGGAAGTGTTGATGATGTGAGTGAGTGCAGGTATAACTGCAGGAGAAATGGCTTTAAGGAGATGAGATGGAAAAGGATCAAGCGGGAAAGTAGTAGGGTGATTACAAAGGATGAGTTTTGAGATTCTGCCTCAGAGAGTGAAGAGAAGGATGTAAATGAGTGTATGTTTGTTGGTGATTTGAGCTTGAAAGATTGTGGTGTGGAAAATTGTGTACTAATGTGTTTAATTTTATTAATGAAAAATGTTGCAAAGTCGTCAGCTATCAGAGATGAAGCAGGAAGGGGAGGAGGAGGACAAAGAAGTGAGGAAAATGTTTTAAAAAGCATGCAAAAGTTAGATGAATTGTTAATTTTGTTATGGTAGTATGTCATTTTAGCAGTGGAGACATTAGCAGAGAGGGAAGATAGGAGTGACTGATACACATTAAGGTCAGTAGTATTTTTGGACTTGCACAACTCTAAGCTTAGAACGGTGTTCGCGTAGAACATCAGATAAACAAGGGGCAGAAGGGGTGTTACGAGCTGGCCTGGAAGATAAGGGGCAAACAGTGTCTAAACAAAATGTAAGAGTGGAGCAGAAAGTATCAGTAGCACTGTTCGCGTCCAAAGATGCAAACAGTTTAGGGGAAGGAAGTGAAGATGAAACCATTGCAGATAGCCGGGAGGGTGAAAGTGTGCGTAGGTTACGTCGAAAGATGACATGTGGAGGGATAAGTGATGTGTCAGGGACCATGTTGAGGTTAAGAGGAATGAGGAAGTGATCCGACGTGTGCAGTGGAGTAACCAGAACATGACCAGTAGAGCAGTGTCTTGTATAAATAAGGTCCAATTGGTTGCCTGATTTGTGAGTAGCAGTAGTTGACACTCGGTTGAGATCAAAAGAGGCAAGCAGAGTGTGGAAATCAGCAAACAGAGGTTTATCTAGATGGATGTTGAAATCTCCAAGCATAACTAGGGGAGTTGAGAGCAACACATCTAATTCATCCAAAAAGTTACCCAGTGGTCCTGGCGGTCGATAGACAACTACAAAATGTATTTTAAAAGGGTGGGTAACAGTAACTGAATGAGATTCAAAGGAGCTGTTGATACCCAAAGATGGTAAAGGATTAAATTTCCAATCATTAGAGATGAGCAGACCATTACCTTCATAATAATAGAAGTAATGAAATCGGCTTTGTTTACAGCAGACTGGCAATTCCAGAGACCAATAGAAAAAGAAAGTAGTTTATTAGCAGACATAGGCAAAGTGTGCAGGTTATTAAGATTGAACTGTCTACATTGTGTGATGCATGGTTTACGAGTGGTAATGATAGTAGGGATCTGGAAACACATAGTGAGAATTGGTTATAAACAAAAACTGAAACGGAAATTAAACAAGAAGAAGGAAAAAGAGATTAATCAAAACAATACTTATATCCCCTGTCGGTGTCCCTGCCCGGTGGAGTCGCACGGTAGAGTCGATGGTCTTTACACTCTTTGGTCTTCACACGAGGAGGGCTTAACTGGAGGGCTGCCGCGACTGTTGCCGCGGTATACTTATCTTTTTTAAACCCAACAAAACGGAAATTGAATTCAGCTGAACGCACTTTACTGTTTATCACAACAAAGGACTAAGCAAGCGCACAACACTGACAACGTATGCGATAGAGTACGAGACCAAACGCACCACGTCTCAACACAGTAAACAAACAAGAGTTTCCTAGCAACGACAACTGCGCTAAACACTAATGAGATAAGAAATAAATACACTTACAGTATGATCTGCTTTTAACTCCTGCTGATTTAACTGCTTCTCACAAAGGGTATTTCTTTACACTCTCTTGGCTGGTGCTTGAACGCACTTTACTGTTTATCACAACAAAGGACTAAGCAAGCGCACAACACTGACAACGTATGCGATAGAGTACGAGACCAAACGCAGCACGTCTCAACACAGTAAACAAACAAGTGTTTCCTAGCAACGACAACTGCACTAAACACTAATGAGACAAGAAATAAATACACTTACGATCTGCTTTTAACTCCCGCTGATTTAACTGCTTCTCACAAAGGGTATTTCTTTACACTCTCTTGGCTGGCGCTTGAACGCACTTTACTGTTTATCACAACAAAGGACAATTATATCACAGTACATGTCCAAGATACCATGGTACTTCTCCAAAACTTGCACAATTGTACCATGGTACGGTACATGTCCAAAATATAATGCTAATACTATGGTGCGTGTACAAAATATCCCAAAGATATAAGTGACATACCATGATGGTATCATGGTACAGTACATATGTAAAATAGCATGGTAGTATAGGGGTACATATCCAAAATATTAGTACCATGACATATACATGAAATACGCCACCAATCTGCACTGTCTAAAATATAATGAAGTAATTGTAATTAATTAATTTGTTTATAATGCACCCTATAATCATTGCGATTATAATAAAAATACAACACATTACTCACTCTGTTGACAGTGTGCCATTGGGTCCCTCTGGCATTGGACGTCACCTCCAGTTTATACGTGACAAACAAAACACAACGTGCAAAACGGCGTGGCTCAACAGTGGAGAAAACTCAGGATCTTCAATCAGGCAGGTGTGTGATGCGATACTGTCAGTCAATGTCCTCATCGTCGTCCTGTAGCTAGTTGTGGCATTGCTATGTTCCATTCGTGACAACATCCTCTCCACTTCTGTTGGGATCTCACAACACTTGCTACTAAAACACCACAAATTTTGAAGAGAATTGGAGACTCTGTCTCTCTGAACCTTGAAGACGTGCTGCTGCAGCGGATGCTTCCTCCATCGCTCTGAGTACTTGATCTGTGTATTCTGGTTCAAATAAATATGGTTGTGAAAAAATTTCTACGTTGTCTGTTGATGTATTGAAATCATCTTCCATTGCAATTTCCTGTACATCTAAATATGTTTAGATCTTCACAGTGAAAGGTAACACTTCCGAATTCTCTGTGTAAACCATGAGTGATGTACACGCATGAGAGATCACTTCCGGTGCTTTCTGCGCTTGCGCAGACTATGCCAGAATGCATGCACACATCACACACCAGGAAGCATGCACACCCTCAGATGAGTTGGACATGGTTGTGTATAAGAGGTAGAGCGTTATGAGCCAGAGCCACCGCCAGAGGCAGCCCAGGAAGCACAGTTTCGGTACGAAACCGGCCTCTAGCAGCCAAGGGTGGCCGGTGGACAAAAAGGAGCAGTGTTCCTGATGCTCGTGCAAGGGGGAAAAAGAGAGCGTGGGACGTGTTCGTCGGACCCGCAGCGAAGAGGGCTGGGACCTGTCGTTAGTGCGCTGTCCAACCAACCTTTGGAACCAGCCGAGTTTAGCAACCTTAAAGTGCTCTCATTTAAGATAGCGCTACTGCTCGCGCTAGCTTGCGGGAAACGAGTGGGAGACTTGCATGCCCTGTCAGTGAACAGCACGTATATGCAGTTTGGATCGGACGATTGTAGTTTTTTTTTTACTTTTAGACCAAATGCCACTATTCGCCTAAAGTGCTCTCAACGCCGTTCAGAGCCCAGATAGTTACAATTCAAGAATTTTTTTCCCTTATGAGGACAGTAATTCAGTGTCTCAGAAGTGCGCTTTGTGCCCCGTGCGTGCCCTGCGTGCTTGAGTGAACAGAACTAGCCAGTTTCGAACTTCAAAGCAGCTTTTCGTCTGCTACGCGGGTGCCAAGAAGGGCAGCGCGCTGTCGAAGCAGAGGTTATCACACTGGATAGTGGAGGCTGTGCAACTGGCTTATGCTTCCCGGGGAACTGCCTGCCCAATCGAGGTGCACGCCCACTCCACACGGATTTGGGGTCATCATAGGCTTGGGCGAAAGGCATGTCTATTCAGGACATTTGTTTTAGTGATCTCTGACTGGCAAAGTCGAACATCATTAGCGCCAGCATGAATAAAAATCTTACTGTATTTACGTTTCGCATTAGCCAGCACTTTTAATTTGCCAAGATGTCAGGTCCTCTGGCTCCCGGTAAACATTTGACCATGGTGGCTGGTTTCTCTATATTCACGTTCCATACAATAGAATTACCAATAACTAGAGCACTTTCATCAGGTTTCTCAGTGGGTGCATCACTGAGTGGGGAGAACCTGTTCAATGTTTTGATCGGAACAGAAGAGGGGTGTTTTGACCCACGAATATGCTGCCTCACTGTCACCCAGTTGCCCTGCTGCAGGGGCTCTGTTGCCGGAACCGAACAATGTACAGAAATCTCTGAGCTAGATGCATCCAAAGCCGTATCTAGAGCCCTAACATTCTTACTGTCCTCAATTTAAGTTAGGATGCGTGTCTCTAATTCTGAAATCTTCTCTGTCAGCCTAACTATTTCCCTGCATTTATCACAGGTGAATCCCTCATCAGTGACAGAGATAGATCAACTGTGCATGTGGCAAGAGGTGCAAATAACAATAGCAGGAGAAGCCATTACTCACCGTGCTTGATGAACTTGTGAAAAACTGGAGCAAGAGAGAGGAGAGGAGAAAAGAAAACAGCTAAAGGTTCAAATGAAAACGCTAATGACAAGCTAACGAGTGCTAACGCAATGCATGCATACTGCACTCATGGATATAAAATAAATGTGAGAAAGCCCTGACCACACCCCCAACCTATGATTAAAAAAGTTAAATGGGGATCCTCTCTAACCGGAAACACACACCACCATCTTGGCTGTGCTATACATGAACCCACTGAGCTTCCCATATGCTCGTATATGGTCCTTCGAGCCGGATGTGCATCAAGATGGACCCTGTACCTCCCAATGCAACTGAGCCTGTCATCCAGCCTCATCCTCCAAGAGAGAGACACCTTCCTGCCCATCTCGCTGATTACGACGTCCAGCTCCCACCTAACTTACATCCAGAACCACCTTGTGCTGATTCGACTTCGCAGAGACCATCTAGACCATCAAGACATGCATCTAGATCCATTTCTTCTGGTACGATGTCCAGTACTTCATCAAGATCTCATCGCAGTGCACAACACAGATCTCCCAGACATGGACTCTCTGATCTTCAAGCTGCCCTGTTGGAGGAAAGGCTAAAGACTCTGGACTTAGTAGAACTTCAACAGCAGATCGAAGAGGATGCAATTTTAGATAAAGAGTGTGAGAGACTAGATACTCAGGCTAAAGAAGCACAGTATAGACAGGAACAAGCCACTAAGGCTAGAGAGTACAGCTAAGTAGGGAGAAAGCCGCCGACGTCTCAAAAAGGTCCAAAATAAGCTTGAGGTTGCCAAATATGTCTGTGTACTTCTTAAACAGGAATCTCAAGATGTTAATGTCGCTGCTTCACAGTCCATCTTAGCTGTTGATCCTCTGTCTGAGGTAAGCACTAGACAACAAATAGCTGCTGCTACCACTGATGCTATCACCTGCCCAAGTAATGCCTAGTCATTCTACCCCTTTCCATGTTAACTTCGTACCTGTGTTATCAGTAATGCCTTCCCCCATATTATCTGCCGAACACATTACTGTTTCAGTAGCTGAATCCTCATTCAGTTCTGTCACCTCAGCTGCCGAGGTAACCCTGCCCAACACAGTTACAAGGTCATCGGCTTCACTAATTACTGCACCACCCACCTTAAAGTCTAGGCCAGATTATGCAGCTCCTATACCCCTTAACCCAGCTTTGGTGGCCAGGCCGCACCATTACTCAGATACCCCTGTAAGCTATAGTCATACACCCCCTGTCAGTGTCCTGCCTACAGCTTTATCTACAGTTCCTATAACATTATGGGATCCCTTACAGGCTCAGTCCTACCATTTCACGAATCCTAGCTCTGCAGCATTACCGTATCCTACTCCACCATCTGACGCCGCTCATAATCGGGCAAGTGATGTACCCCTGTCCAGGCCAACCACCTGGTTTGGAAATGTTAGCTGCCTCAGCTTACGGCGTCCCAAAACCATCAATCCCATACTTCGATACTGGTCAAGAAAGTGACTTTGCATTATTGAAGATGGCCTTAGACAATGTAATGAATAACCAGCCTCATTTGAGTGAACATTACAAATATCAGGTCCTTTTAAGTCACTTAAAACATCTCAATGCTCTCCAGTTGGCTAAAGCCTAAATGTATGACCCCAGACCATACACAACTGCACTGCAAGCGCTGTAGGATAAATACGGCCAGCCACGTCAACTGGTTCAGTTCGAATTATGTGTCATACTGAATGCACCAGCAGTCAAGTTCGGTGATGAAGAATCTTTTGACTCCTTTTCCCTATCTATCCAAACACTAGTAGGGATGCTCAGAACTTTGGAAGGCCCAAATGGATACGAGCTGCGCTGTGGCTCTCATGTTGATCAATTGTTAAGCAAGATGCCACCGTCATATCGCGATGGATTTGTTGAGCACTTAAACTTTACCCGACCTGTCTGCATGGCTGCAGATGAAGTCACAAGCAATGTGGATTTCCAATAAAGCAGCTACTATGTATCAGATTGATATGGCTAGACCCGTCAAGAAAGATCTGCAAAGGTCAGTACCTTTTTCGTTCAAAGGAGAGATCCACATCCATCTTGTACTCAGCTGATGCCAGTTCAGCCTTGCAGGCACCAACAAAATCTCAGACTTCCTCTAAGATTCAACCCTTCTGCCCATACTGTAATACAAAGGACCACTTCCTTAACATGTGTCCCAAGTTCAAGATAATGACTACAGATCAAATAGTACAGTGGATAACCAATGAGAAGCACTGTTGGAAATGTGGGCGAACCCATAAGCCAGACAGTTGTACTCTGAAAAGAACCTGCACCAACAGCATCTTAGATCCTTGCAATTACTCTGGATTGACCGCGCCCAACCTTTATTGCTTATCGGGTCTGACATGCCTCACCTGCTTACTTCTGTCCAGCCAGTGTGTATGGGGCCTGCAAATGGACCAATTGCCATCTGTACTAGACTTGGTTGGACCCTCCAAGGTCCCACAGGGCTTAGTCATCCCATCCTTTCCACCCCACAGTGTCTTCACATAACCACAACCACATTTAATACTGTGTTATTCAAGAATGTGGAATGCCTCTGGCAAATTGATACTCTGCCTTTTGTAAATGAGAAGACAGCCACTCGCTCCAAGCAAGATCAGTATGGCCTCTCTCTTCTCAAGACACATACCACCAAGGTAGAAGTCAGTGGTGTAATGCGATACGCCACTCCCTTGCTCAGACGGCCCAATGCTGAACTTCTTAGAGTCCCTAAAGAAGCAGTGATGGCAAACCTTCGAAGCACTGAGCGTAAACTTGCTAAAGACCTTAGGCGAGCTGAGTCTTACCCCTTTCACACCACAAGCGTGAGCGGCACGAGAGCAGCGGGTCCACGGAACTACACTCCACTGCAGTAGCAGACTCTCGCGAGTATTCACACTGGAAGTACAGCATCACAGCAGCGGCTGCAAAGCGTGTTTGGCAGACAGTATAACCATTTCAAACAATGGGTATAATTCTTTCAACATTTGTTTTTATAACAATACACCATACATTCACCCAAAACGATTAATTAATAAGTTTAAATGGGTAAATACATATTTTTGTTATACTTAATTTTCTTTTCTAGCATAATTGTGAAAATACTAGACATTAGCATTGTTGTTAGAACTCTTAACATGCTTATTCTGTGCATTTTGAGCACGTTTTGTGTTAAATCACATTTATTGTCCATCAAAAGTGTACTTTCACTTTAATTGAGCGTGAGCAGCACAGCAAAAAATACATCGGATGCCGAAACCATCGCTGCACTGCTGCTCACGCGCTGCTCACGCGCTGCTCACGCGCTGCTCACGCGCTGCTCACGCGCTGCTCCTGGTCCCGGTGTGAATGCACTCATTGATTAACATGGACGCCGAAAAAAAATATGCGCTGCTTGCGTTGTGAAAGAGGGGTTACTGTTCTGAAATGAAGAAACTGCAAGAAGCTGGCTATGTAGCAGAGATATCAACACAAGAAGCTGAGCAATCCCCTGAGTCATGGTACATCCCTCACCATATGGTGACACATAACTACAAGGATAGAATAGTTTTCAACTGCTCATATTCATACCAAGGCCACGCTTTAAATTACATCCTCCTACCTGGGCCCATTCTTGGCCCGTCGTTACTGAGGTACCGTGAACATCCTGTAGCTATCAGCGGAGATGTGAAAGGTATGTTACACCAGGTTCACCTACACGTTCAGCTACAAACCCAGCCAATCCGGATGCCTTGAACCCACTCTATGGAATGTATACAGCATTTTAGCATCACAGTATGATCCACTGGGTTATCTGATTCCATTTACAACCCAAGCCAAAGTGCATGTCCAGGATTTGTGGAAGAACAATCTAGGGTGGGATGACCCAATCACCTCTGACAGCCTGTTAACTAGTTGGCAAGACTGGCAGCAAGAGCTCCACAGTTCAGATCAGGTTGCAATCCCAAGGTGTTACACTCCACATGAAGGGCAATTGGAAATCCTCAGTCTGGATTTACATATATTCTGCAATGCATCTGAGAGGGCCTATGGCTCAGTGGCCTACATGTGCACAGAAAACAATGAAGGACATGTCCATGTCTCATTTGTGTTAGCTCGTTCACAAGTGGCACCTCAGAAGCAGATTGCGATCCCTCGTCTGGAATGATTGCGGCACTTACCGGAGCCCAGGTGGCTAATGTCCTTCAAACAGAACTGACTGTGGACATCAATTGTATCATTCTCTGTATGATTCTCTTTTCAGACTCAGCCACAGTCCTCCAATGGCTTAAATCCGACTCATGCAGATACAAAGTCTCTGTTGGGAACACGGGTGGCTGAAATTAATCACTCACTAATATTGATTCCTGGAGGTATATTGATTCAGCTAACAACCCTGGTGATGTCATAACACGAGGCCAAACATTAATGGAATTAACCCCACCTTGCCGTTTGATTACTGGTCCAAATTTCTTGCACCAGTCAGAGTCATGTTGGCCCACTTTGCCAGCAGTTGAAACTGAACCAGAGGCAGAATTGAGAAAGTCAGCAAACTTCCTGCATGTGTGCACAAATCCAGACATTCCCCTTCCTGATGTTAACCAATTTAGTACTTGGTCTGAGCTACTAAAATCTACAGTGACATCCCTTTATGGGGCAGCTACCTCTCCCATGCAGTCACACAATGATTCAGAGAGTTACATATCAGCAGAGAGGCTCCTCCTACAACAGGCTCAGAAAGATTCCTTTCCAGAGGAGGTTAAGGCTCTCGCTTCTGATAGACCATTACCATCTAACAGTAGATTAGCATCCTTATCACCTGAGTATGATAAATCCAGTGGACTTATCAGGGTCGGAGGGAGGCTGAGACATGCTAAGCAGATGCAATTGGATGCTATACATCCCATTGTGCTTGATCCCCAACATCACCAAACCAAGCTCCTCATCAAGGAATATGATTCCTCCCTTTTACATCCTGGGCCAGAAAGAGTATTTGCTGAGCTGAGAAGATGATACTAGATTCTGCGAGGAAGAGAAGCTATCAAGAAGCATCAATTCAGGTGTCTGGACTGCCAGAAATGGTGTGCTAAACCCATTGTACCCAAAATGGCCGACCTCCCCTCCGCACGTCTGTACAAACCCCCATTCTATTCCATTGGGATGGATTGTTTTGGCCCATTTACAGTGAAGATTGGTCAACATACCGAGAAAAGATGGGGAATAGTTTTCAAATGTCTGACCACCCGTTGTCTCCATCTTGATCTATTAGAAAGCCTTTTTTACAGATGCATTTCTAATGTCTCTCCGCAGATTCATAGCACGAAGAGGGAAACCATTTGAGCTCCTTTGTGATAATGGAACAAACTTTGTTGGAGGAGACAAAGAGATGAAAGCAGCCTATGAAGCCATGAAACCTCAACTCAGGGAACAACTGGCAGAACAACAGATTTCATTCAGATTTATTCCACCTGGTGCCCCTCATTTTGGGGGAGCATGGGAACGGGAGGTTAAATCAGTAAAGCAGTCCCTAAAGGTAGTACTTAGAGATCAAACATTAACTGAAACTGTACTGCGAACCGAAGTTGAAGGCATCCTAAATGCTAAGCCTTTGGGATACGTATCTTCAGACGTGTCTGATTTGGACCCAGTTATGCCCAGCATCCTCCTAATGGGTCGTCATGATTCTTCTCTCCCACAAGTGCTCTTTTATTCAAGTAATCTTTTGGGTACCAGAAGATGGAAACGTAGCCAAAGTACTCGCTGACAATTTCTGGTTTAGATTCATCCATTACTACCTTCCGAATCTACAAGAAAGACAGAAATGGCGTAAAGATGGGGGAGAAATTGGTCTAGATCAGGTGGTACTGATAGTGGATTCACAACTTCCATGAGCATGTTGGCCAGTAGGTAAAGTGACCAACATTTTCCCTGGACTGGATGGGCGTATCAGAACAGTTGAAGTGCAGGTACACAATCGCTCATATGTGAGACCTGTATCCCGTTTAGTCCCACTACCTAAATTCTCTGATGATGACCCTATTGAGCCTACTAATTAGCTAGGTTTTCACACTATTTCAAATTTGCCTACACACATTTGGGGGCGGCTGTGTGAGAAAGCCCTAACCATTCCCCCTAATGGCACGTAGCATGAGTAGCTCAGTTAGGAGCGGACATTTTGACTTGACAGCAGCAGGTTACAAAACAGGCTGGCTAGACTGTTTATTCGACGGTTGTTTATGTTTTTCCTGTGTGTAAATGATAGCGGACCACATTTGTGTGAAGTAACATATTCAACCTATGATTAGAAAAGTTAAATGGGGATCCTCTCTCCTGTTTCTCTAACCGGAGAACACACCACCATCTTGGCTGCACTCGTATAATAAAAGTGAAAGATCAAAATTAATCTGATAAGATTGATCATAAGATTGATTGATAATATCAGAAATATGGTGTGAATTAAGTTATATTTTATCACATTTTATCACAAAAAAATAGTAAGATAGTAAGATAAAGAGCTACACGGAGCTACGGTCAGCTACAGCAAGGATTTCCCAATGCATATTTTCAAATTGGACACATTGATTCAACCGACAGAAAGCTGCTTGGTTTAAAAGTGACTTTTGTTTGAGTGTTGCTTCATACTGATTATGGACAAATGACTTTTTTGTGTACAACATTTTTGCTAATGTGACCACACCTTCAGTTTCAATAAATGCTCTTTTTGGACTAGGGAAGACATATTTTTAAACTCTTTATAATCAAGAGAAGGACCCACTATAGTAAGTGTCTTTAACTCCTATGTACTTACATGTACATTCATAATTTGATACAAACTACAAATATGCTGTTCAAAATTTTGGGATCAGATTTTTTATCTCTTTCATGCTTATCAATGCTGCATTTACTTGATAAAAAAATACAGATTTTTTTTTAGTGATACTGTGAACAGTGTTTCCCACAGACTCTATTTGTGCTGGAAATTATAACTTCGATACAATAAAAATATTAATATTCTATACTATTTTTGACACTACAAAAGAGAGTCGTCCTGAGGGAGTCAAACTGTCAACTTGCTGAATAAAAGTATCAATTTAAATTATACTGTTCAGTTTACTGTTAGTAAAGTTTTCTATTTTTAATAAATGCTGTTCTTTTTTACTTTTCATTCATCACATGTTCCCATTTTATTATATATATATATATATATATATATATATATATATATATATATATATATATATATATATATATATACATAAACTAAGCAAATCATCATATTAGAGTGATTTCTGAAGACCATGTGATACTGTGCATCACAGAAATAAATTACATTAAGTATATAAAAATTTATATATATATATATATATATATATATATATATATATATATATATACACACACACACATATAAATTGCAATAATATTTCACAATATTGTTGTTCTTTTCTGTATTTTTGATATTTTCGATTCTTTATTTTTTAAATGCAACCTTGATAAGCAGAAGAGCCTTCTTAAAAAAAAAAAGAGCAGCAGTTTTTTTTTTTTATATTGTACTTACATTTAAAAATACCTTTGTGTAATTGTATCTGTAATTCATTTCTGTCTTTACATCTATAATTACACGGTTATCCCTACCCTTAAAACTGGACCACAGTTAAACCAAAGCTGTCCTTAACCTTAACCGTATCCCACCTCAAAAATGACTACGGTGTTTTGCAATTCAAGATGGACACTGTATACATCACACCGATTTATTTTACATAAATAGTAGTAAAAGACATTTCAGTCGGTCCAAAGAATTCCTCGTGTTATTCAGAAAAGCAAAGAAAACCATTCAAACCAAGCCTGAATGTATATATTTATTGTAACAGAAACACAGATTACACTGACAAAGAAAGTTAATATTTTTACATAAATCAAGATAAATTTATACAAATTAAAAAACGAGGAAACAGAATAAAAGTCTTGTGGTTTGTTCTTTTGGGTCTCCAATGTGAAGACCAAATCCTCCTACCCACAAACCCTTGCGTGGTATGAGAGGGTGGCTTCTGGATCTTGAGTGGTGAGTTGATGATGGACACCAGCTTCAAACCAGTTTATAACATTCCCGTAATAAACTAAACAGAATGGCACACATTCAGTGGTTGTTCTGAGCCTTTCGGCGACTCATTAAACAACAGACATTCTTTTATTTGGTCTCTTTTTAGTGCCAGTCAAGTGTTGCAGTCTAAACGTACTGTACGTGTGTGTGAAAGAAACATCTGTCTCA
Source organism: Carassius auratus (assembly GCF_003368295.1). Taxonomy (NCBI): domain Eukaryota; kingdom Metazoa; phylum Chordata; class Actinopteri; order Cypriniformes; family Cyprinidae; genus Carassius; species Carassius auratus. The sequence continues at coordinate 29,874,418 of NC_039247.1, forward strand.
TTCTCTTTGAAAAAAAAAAAGTGCTAAGACTTTTGTGGTCGTTTTTCTTATTGCAGCTCACACACACACTCACACACTGAGTGCATCATTTTAAAACAAGATACCAATCATTTGGCACTTAGTGTGTGTGAGCAGGGCCGTAGCTGGGGTCAGCGGGGCTCCAGTGCAGGTTGTACCAGTGGGCCCTGTTTGAAATGGTTTAATTTGTATGTTCGTTCTATTTATTTACTTGTTCTATTGACACAATGTTTATTTTTTTTTTATTATTTTTAGGTGTCCAGGTACAGGAACCAAATAAGTAAATTTAAAATAGCACATTCTCAGATTTTCACGGTTTATTTGCTACGGTTTAGAAAATAGTAATAAAATATGACAAGAACTCAGAGTTAAACTGTGTTAGAACAAATTCATCTTGATAATGTCAGCTAAGTTTGATAGAAAGGTATGTAATGGATTACAATCAACCAAAACTTCAGACAACTGCTAGTATGACAGTATTTACACATCTATCAATACTTTGTTGATCAATTACCAAGCAATGCTTAAAGAGCCAGTAAGATGAAAATTCTAAGCTTCCTATCACTGTTTAGAAGTCCTGTACATTAGGTTTAAATCCATCCAAGGTTAAAAAAACATTGTCATTTTGTCAAAATATCATTTTAAAATTACCTCAATTCTCAGAGATCCCCAAACGGTTTGCGCATAGCTGTTCAAAAGATTCAGTTTCCTTAAACCCCACCTTTCGGTAGCATACTGTGTTCTGATTGGTCAACTAACATAACCAGTATGGATTGGTTGTTCCGCACAAATCTCCACGGTAAACTATGCGTTAGCATCTGCTGGGGTGAATTATGTCTTATTCCTCTCATCGCGAAGCAAACAGTAAAATAAAAAACTTGAACAGTCTCGCTGCTTTTTCTTCTGTGTGGGTGTATTCAAGCCGCGCGCTTCAGTTTGAATCTGAATAGTGCGTTCAACGCGGGGGGGTGGTCACATTAGATCTAAGGAAGGGAGGCATGAAAAACAGACATCGCGTTGTTTTCATATGGATTACTTTATCACAGAATATCTTTTTTTGGCAGCACTTGTTTATTTTTAAAGTAGACATGTCAACCTTTCTATAGATATCTCTCTCATGTCTCTTCGTTGAGTATTCACAGAGTTACAGTTCATTTTAATGACGTGTTTGTACATGACGATCAGCACAAACAAAGGCTGCAGACAGCACACATACTGATAAGACGCTCGGGAGAAAACAGACACATAACTTCATAATCATAATTCGCGTTGTGATTCAGAGATGCTCGTTGTTCTAAATAAAGTTGGTAATGAACCATCTTTTATGGCCAAACGCTTTGAAAATCCCGCTGTACTCCATGATACCTGATTGGCTAACGTCATAGTTATGTTAGGTTTAGGGATGGGGTGGGGTTGGGTAAGGGGGATCATTTTGATTGCATGATTCAGAAACACCCAGCAGTTTGAAAACACCCACAAAGTGATAAATACCCACTTTTGCTCTGCAGAGACCTCTCTCCAGAGCTGGGCCATGTGTGGCAATGACGGCACGGTGGGGATCCGGCAAACTACATGAGGGCCGATTGTAAGTGGGAGGAGTGTGGCTCAAATCAGTCCAGTAATATGTGGCCAAAATCAGGCTAAGATCTGGGAGCATATTATCTGACCCATTCTACATTAAAGCATGACACAAAATGAGTAATTGCGATCATAGTAATAAACAAGGTAATAATATGAAATATTAAAATTCCCAGACAGCAATATAGTGTTGGCCCAGAAATCGTGAAATCCATTCGGCCGGATCTGGGCCGACACTGCTTGCTCTCTGGGTTGGGTCTGGGCTATAAGGCTCAGGTGTGGCTCAGATTTAGGGATTCTGGTTTACTAAAATTGGCACCAATAATAAAACCTGTTTTGGCCCAGATCAGGGCCAACTAAGGCTGATTAACTGGCTGAGATTCAGACCGGTTATGGCCCATGTCTGGCCTGAGTCTTTAATCCAGTTCTGGGCCACTTCCGAACCATCATTCTTTGCGGTACTTGGGCCGAGGGAAAAGTCATTGTGTGGCCCGGATCTGGGCCAGAAGACATTTGCTATATGGGAGTGACCTTCATCAGTGTCTTTGCATTGAGACGTCTTTCCTTGAAATGTTGGGGATAACATCTCTATAAGAGCCACTTCATATCACAAATGATGCTTTGTAATATTAGTGGGATGCAGGTTCCTAGACTGGTTTCCTTTAGGTAGTCTTGGAAGCAAGTAAGCCATCCTGACCCTTAAGTGACCCGGCAAAAAAGAAAGTACAAATGTTCCTGATTGTGAGTGTGTAGGTTACACGAAGTTCTCAGGCAAACTCAGCAAGCGTCTGCATGTGTGTGTGTGTGTGTGTGTGGACGCTTCACTCAGTAGAGCACACTCCCTGGAGTTTAGTTTTGAATCCCAAGAGCCTCGATGCTGGACAGGATCTTCTTCTGATGACCAGCCAGAGTTATTCCCAAACGCAGCAGATCCCTGACTCGAGAGAGAGAGGATAAAGAACTTAGCTTTTAAAATAACAGCAGACATGAGCATAGAAAAGATTATATTATAGTGTTAACATCATTATAAACAATAAGGAAATAAAAGAAATATACATCACGTGTTTGCTTTTTTAAAATAAATTTCATTCGGCATAAATGCATTGCACTGATCAAAACTGACATTTAAAAAAAAAAATGTTACAAATGTTTTCAAAATCGATTCAATTCAAAGCACCAATTCAGCGTATTATAATGATTTCTGAAGATCGTGTGACACTGAAGACTGCAGTAATGATGTTGAAAATACAGCGGAGCATCACAGAAATAGATTGCTGTTCAAATATAATCAGACAGAAAACTATTATTTTTTAAAGACAATTAAACTTCAGACACCGACAGGGGATATAAGTATTGTTTTGATTAATCTCTTTTTCCTTCTTCTTGTTTAATTTCTGTTTCAGTTTTTGTTTATAACCAGTTCTCACTATGTGTTTCCAGATCCCTACTATCATTACCACTCGTAAACCATGCATCACACAATGTAGACAGTTCAATCTTAATAACCTGCACACTTTGCCTATGTCTGCTAATAAACTACTTTCTTTTTCTATTGGTCTCTGGAATTGCCAGTCTGCTGTAAACAAAGCCGATTTCATTACTTCTATTATTAGTCATTCAAAGCTTCATCTCATGGCCTTAACAGAGACCTGGATTAAACCAGAGAACACTGCTACACCTGCAGCACTCTCCAATAATTTCTCATTTTCCCACTCCCCCCGTTTGACTGGAAGAGGTGGAGGTACTGGTCTGCTCATCTCTAATGATTGGAAATTTAATTCTTTACAATCTTTGGGTATCAACAGCTCCTTTGAATCTCATTCAGTTACTGTTACCCACCTATTTAAAATACATTTTGTAGTTGTCAATCGACCTCCAGGACCACTGGGTAACTTTTTGGATGAATTAGATGTGTTGCTCTCAACTCCCCTAGTTATGCTTGGAGATTTCAACATCCATCTAGATAAACCTCTGTTTGCTGATTTCCACACTCTGCTTACCTCTTTTGATCTCAACCGAGTGTCAACTACTGCTACTCACAAATCAGGCAACCAATTGGACCTTATTTATACACGACACTGCTCTACTAATCATGTTCTGGTTACTCCACTGCACACGTCGGATCACTTCCTCCTCACTCTTAACCTCAACATGGTCCCTGACACATCACTTATCCCTCCACATGTCATCTTTCGACGTAACCTACGCACACTTTCACCCTCCCGGCTATCTGCAATGGTTTCATCTTCACTTCCTTCCCCTAAACTGTTTGCATCTTTGGACGCGAACAGTGCTACTGATACTTTCTGCTCCACTCTTACATCTTGTTTAGACACTGTTTGCCCCTTATCTTCCAGGCCAGCCCGTAACACCCCTTCTGCCCCTTGGTTATCTGATGTTCTACGCGAACACCGTTCTAAGCTTAGAGTTGTGCAAGTCCAAAAATACTACTGACCTTAATGTGTATCAGTCACTCCTATCTTCCCTCTCTGCTAATGTTTCCTCTGCTAAAATTACATATTACCATAACAACATTAACAATTTGTCTAACTCGTGCATGCTTTTTAAAACATTCTCCTCACTTCTTTGTCCTCCTCCTCCCCTTCCTGCTTCATCTCTAATAGCTGATGACTTTGCTACATTTTTCATTAATAAAATTAAACACTACTAAGTTCTGCAAGTGAATGTCGCTTGATTGTGCCATCCCAAAGAAGCACAAAGTCACTTTTTTGACCTCCCCAACTCAATCCGAGCAGCTGAGTCGTTACCCATCTTCAAGAATCGCATTAAAACCCGTCTCTTCCATCTTTATTTGATCCTCCAACTTTAACAATCACTATTGTAATTCTATTCTTAAAAAAATCTAACTACAGTATTGTTCAAAATAATAGCAGTACAATGTGACTAACCAGAATAATCAAGGTTTTTAGTATATTTTTTATTGCTACGTGGCAAACAAGTTACCAGTAGGTTCAGTAGATTGTCAGAAAACAAACAAGACCCAGCATTCATGATATGCACGCTCTTAAGGCTGTGCAATTGGGCAATTAGTTGAAAGGGGTGTGTTCAAAAAAATAGCAGTGTCTACCTTTGACTGTACAAACTCAAAACTATTTTGTACAAACATTTTTTTTTCTGGGATTTAGCAATCCTGTGAATCACTAAACTAATATTTAGTTGTATGACCACAGTTTTTTAAAACTGCTTGACATCTGTGTGGCATGGAGTCAACCAACTTGTGGCACCTCTCAGCTGTTATTCCACTCCATGATTCTTTAACAACATTCCACAATTCATTCACATTTCTTGGTTTTGCTTCAGAAACAGCGTTTTTGATATCACCCCACAAGTTCTCAATTGGATTAAGGTCTGGAGATTGGGCTGGCCACTCCATAACATTAATTTTGTTGGTTTGGAACCAAGACTTTGCCCGTTTACTAGTGTGTTTTGGGTCATTGTCTTGTTGAAACAACCATTTCAAGGGCATGTCCTCTTCAGCATAGGGCAACATGACCTCTTCAAGTATTTTAACATATGCAAACTGATCCATGATCCCTGGTATGCGATAAATAGGCCCAACACCATAGTAGGAGAAACATGCCCATATCATGATGCTTGCACCTCCATGCTTCACTGTCTTCACTGTGTACTGTGGCTTGAATTCAGAGTTTGGGGGTCGTCTCACAAACTGCCTGTGGCCCTTGGACCCAAAAAGAACAATTTTACTCTCATCAGTCCACAAAATGTTCCTCCATTTCTCTTTAGGCCAATTGATGTGTTCTTTGGCAAATTGTAACCTCTTCTGCACATGCCTTTTTTTTAACAGAGGGACTTTGCGGGGGATTCTTGAAAATAGATTAGCTTCACACAGACGTCTTCTAACTGTCACAGTACTTACAGGTAACTCCAGACTGTCTTTGATCATCCTGGAGGTGATCATTGGCTGAGCCTTTGCCATTCTGGTTATTCTTCTATCCATTTTGATGGTTGTCTTCCGTTTTCTTCCACGTCTCTCTGGTTTTGCTCTCCATTTTAAGGCATTGGAGATCATTTTAGCTGAACAGCCTATCATTTTTTGCACCTCTTTATAGGTTTTCCCCTCTCTAATCAACTTTTTAATCAAAGTATGCTGTTCTTCTGAACAATGTCTTGAACGACCCATTTTCCTCAGCTTTCAAATGCATGTTCAACAAGTGTTGGCTTCATCCTTAAATAGGGGCCACCTGATTCACACCTGTTTCTTCACAAAATTTATGACCTCAGTGATTGAATGCCACACTGCTATTTTTTTGAACACATCCATTTCAACTAATTCAACTAATTGCCCAATTGCACAGCCTTAAGAGCGTGCATATCATGAATGCTGGGTCTCATTTGTTTTCTGAGAATCTACTGAACCTACTGGTAACTTGTTTGCCATGTAGCAATAAAAAAATATACGAAAAACCTTGATTATTCTGGTTAGTCACATTGTACTGCTATTATTTTGAACAATACTGTACCTTTCTAATCTTTTTGTATTCTATTTTCTTTTCATTTATAATGCAATTGTGTGTGTGTGTGTGTGTGTGTATATAAAGACCTCTAACACTAGCTTGCTCTATTCTTTTTTATTCTCTCTCTTTTCTTTTTAATTATTATATTATTTAAAAGCCCTTGCTACGCATACTTAGTTTAAGTTAACTGAGACTTGTTATAGCACTTGTATATCATTGCTCTTTTTGTTGTTTTTGATTGCTTCCACTGTCCTCATTTGTAAGTCGCTTTGGATAAAAGCATCTGCTAAATGAATACATGTAAATGTAAAGTAATGTAAACTCATAGATTTTTTTTTATCAAAAGATGCCTTGAAGACACTTCTTTCAAACACTTTTAAAAAGTTAGTAATATAATCGAATCGAATATATTTTTATTATTATTCATATGATTTTATCAATATTTAGATTTTTTTGCTCCCTCAGATTCCAGATTTTCAAATAGTTGTATCTTAGACAAATATTGTCTGATCCCTTGCAAATGATGTATAAATCTCAATTTCGAAAAATTTACACTTAAGACTGGTTTTGTGCTCCAGGGTCACATATTATATGTATATATTATCACATGGAGGGTAAGGAGGAACTCACTTGCAGACAGGATGTACTAAACACAGGATTTATTACTGCAAAAAGGGGAAAACAAAACCCACGAGGGGGAAAAACAATGACTAGGGCAGATACTAAATAACTTAAGACTGGGAAGACACGATAAACAAAGACTCAAAACACAAGAACACTAACTACAAATAAACAATAGCAAGTCTCACAACGTCTTCTTCCAAGAACAAAACCGATTTGCAATATATCACAAGAACATGTAGAAACACATATCACAATGTAGGAACAATCACAATGAACCGACAAAAGACAGAGCACACTAGGGGATCTAAATAGGAGAACTAATCAAGACACAACAGGTGGCACAGGTAAGGAAATCATGACAACTAGGATAACAAGGGGGCGGGGCAAGGGAACGAGACAACACAAGCACATGGCCCACAGACAAGGCCATGTGCTTGTACACAAAACACGGGTCTGTCATGATCCTGCCTCAAGACTAGAGAAAAGTCAGGACATGAAGGCAGAATCATGACAGAACCCCTCCCTTAAGGAGCGGCTTCCAGACGCTCCTCAAGGGAACATCAAACACGGGACATGACTGACTGAGACAGAGACAAAAGCCAACAAGACATGACAAATAACAACAAAGGCAAACATGAATACACAACGGCAGGGTTAGGGTGACAAAATAAAAAAAAAAAAACAAGGAAGGGGAGGAGGCGGGACAACAAAGTTTATGGGGGGGGGAAGACCAGGGTGGGTGGGTTGCTGGGGCAGGAGTCTTAAGAGGACGGGACGAAGGCTGACGACTAGGAGTCCGGGCAGGTCTTGGTGGTGTAGGGAGGGGAGTGGTCTCAGGACAAATGACTAGAGCTGTAGTCAAGTCCAGCTTTGTCGAGTCCAGGTCAAGTCCAAGTCCAGGACTAGTCGAGACCGAGTCAAGACTGAGTCCAAAGAGGTTCGAGTCCAAGTCAAGTCCAAGTCCAAAAGTTTCGAGTCCAAGTCCAAGACCGAGTCCAAATGAAAGAAAAAAGGGTCCTCTTCAAGACCACATACTTAACTACTGATAATGTTTGTGATGCGAGAGAAAGCATATCTCCTATTCTAAGAAAATCATTTTACATTATTATTTGTAATGATCAAAAAGCATGTGCAAAGTAACAACTCTGTAGGACAGGGCCCTCTCTTCCTTTGGGGCCTTGGTAATGAGTACTGGTTTTACCCCCAGTCCGACCCTGGGAGCTAAACTTGGATAGACAAACAAAGTTTGGAACTGTAAGGTCAAATAATTTTTATGTACTTTATTTTTTGTTGACATTATATCTGTGGTCAAAAATGTATATGACAGATGCCTTGGCACAGTGCACAGACACACGCAAAGCTCGGGATATGACAAATGCGCACAGCAAGGATAGAATGGATACGTTTGGCTCTACTGGACATGCGCACATAAATACAGCGAAATTTTTGTCATACTGTACTAGGGCTTGCATGGACTAGTCGAGCACTGTCGGAAACAATCGACTACTCCAGCATGCATTAACCATAATGCATACAAAGTGTTTGCAAGTACGACGTGAATTTTAGAATTACAATATTGCGTGGAGCTGTTACTATATGACCTTATCTATGTTGCATGTAAAAATAAAATATGTAATGTAATAATTAGGGTTGTGCCTGAAGCCGAATATGGCACGGATAATGGATAACGAATAACGCACAAGGAATAATTCTGCCTGAATACTCGGCTGAAGCTGACACAGTCTGGTGTTTGCTAGATAACAGTTGAGCCAGGGGATTAGCGCCAGAAGTGAATGAATGTAAACTTTAGTGAAAAGAGAGCAAATCAAACACCGCATTGTTGTCGCCTCTCTGTGCATCTCTCAGAAATCAGAGTGTTGCAAGAGTAATTTTACCTATAAAAATACATCATAGCTACACGTTATATTATTTATATATATTTAAAAGGCAAATATTTAAAGCGTAGGCTACGATATGATACGAATGAATGGAATAAGCACAGCGCGCTCACCAATCAAACAGCCGCGCTGCGCGTCTCAGTCTGTCAAAAACCAAATCAGTTCTCTCTCAAGAGTAGGCTAATAATCAGCTTAGATACAGATACATTGTCTACTTGTCCTACATGTTTGCATCTTTACCTTTTGCTGGTTTGCGCGGCACACGCACATTTGTTTAGTGAAGTTCATTAACATTAAGACTCGCTCAAAGTGTTCTGCGTAATGAAAATGTGTGCATTGAATGGATTCAGTCGTGTTCAAATGATCACTAAACGTTTGTCATGACTCTCTGCTTGCATGATAAATATTATTCGTTATTCGTTACAAATAAACAATAACAAGTCTCACAACGTCTTCTTCCAAGAGCAAAACCGATTAGCAATATATCACAGGAACATGTAGAAACACATATCACAATGTGGGAACAATCACAATGAACCGACAAAAGACAGAGCACACTAGGGGATCTAAATAGGAGAACTAATCAAGACACAACAGGTGGCACAGGTAAGGAAATCACGACAACTAGGATAACAAGGGGGCGGGGCAAGGGAACGAGACAACACAAGCACATGGCCCAAAGACAAGGCCATGTGCTTGTACACAAAACACGGGTCTGTCATGATCCTGCCTCAAGACTAGAGAAAAGTAAGGACATGAAGGCAGAATCATGACATATATATTTTATTTATATTAGGGTTGTACCGATAAAGATGGGCGATCATTAATGTGCATCTCGTCAGTAAAGCCAGTTATCTAATCAGCGGTAAATTCCCTCAGGTGTGTGATTTCACATATATGTTACTACACAGAGCCGTTGTTAACTGACTAGCTGCGCAAATAAACGCTGATAGATTGGCCGATCGCATTTGATCGGCCAATCTTGATCGGTGCACCCCTAATTTATATATAAAATTACTAACTCCAAACTTTTTAATATAATATAATATAATATAATATAATATAATATAATATAATATAATATAATATAATATAATATAATATAATTAATTAGTTTCTTTGTTTTTTATTTTTATGAATTTGATTACAAATTCACGTATTCTAGGAGTACAAATTTTTTAAATCTTCCTTGTAATTAAGTCCTGCTTCTATTTTGCTGTCTGTTTTATCTGTTTATTTCCATAACCCTTCTAGCTGAGTGATGTAGCTGAATGGATGTGCTGTTATCTTCACTCACTCTGTGGTGATGTGGGTGAGCAGCTGCATAGATGTGTAACCGTCCTGCAGAAAGCTCTCCTCGTAACGCTCCATCTTAATGGCCCTGAGCCAATCAGACACCGTCCCACAGGACGCGGGCGTCAGAGGGAAGTGCTGGTCTAACGGAGGGTGAGAGCGTCTGAGGAGCAAGACAGAGACAAGTTTTAAGATGTTATATAAAGCTTAATATGTTTATTTCAGTTATAGCTCCAGTAATTTTAGTGTTTCTACTTAAAATTATTTTATTTCAGCTAATTGCCAAGGCAACATTTCTATTAAATTTTTTGGTAGATTTTAATTTTTTGCTCATATTTTATTTTAATTTTATTTACAGAAAATGATTTTTAGTCAGTGTTCTTTTAGTATCATTAATAATCTGTTATAATTTTTGATAATCTATTACATATTAAATTTGAAAAAAACATTTATATTTTCTGTTTTCATAAAAATCTTTGTTTAAATTTCTGCTTTTTTTGTTTGTTGTCATTTTTATTCGTTTATATATATAGTCTATATATACAGTATTGTTCAAAATAATAGCAGTACAATGTGACTAACCAGAATAATCAAGGTTTTTCGTATATTTTTTTATTGCTACATGGCAAACAAGTTACCAGTAGGTTCAGTAGATTCTCAGAAAACAAATGAGACCCAGCATTCATGATATGCACGCTCTTAAGGCTGTGCAATTGGGCAATTAGTTGAATTAGTTGAAAGGGGTGTGTTCAAAAAAATAGCAGTGTGGCATTCAATCACTGAGGTCATCAATTTTGTGAAGAAACAGGTGTGAATCAGGTGGCCCCTATTTAAGGATGAAGCCAACACTTGTTGAACATGCATTTGAAAGCTGAGGAAAATGGGTCGTTCAAGACATTGTTCAGAAGAACAGCGTACTTTGATTAAAAAGTTGATTAGAGAGGGGAAAACCTATAAAGAGGTGCAAAAAATGATAGGCTGTTCAGCTAAAATGATCTCCAATGCCTTAAAATGGAGAGCAAAACCAGAGAGACGTGGAAGAAAACGGAAGACAACTATCAAAATGGATAGAAGAATAACCAGAATGGCAAAGGCTCAGCCAATGATCACCTCCAGGATGATCAAAGACAGTCTGGAGTTACCTGTAAGTACTGTGACAGTTAGAAGACGTCTGTGTGAAGCTAATCTATTTTCAAGAATCCCCCGCAAAGTCCCTCTGTTAAAAAAAAGGCATGTGCAGAAGAGGTTACAATTTGCCAAAGAACACATCAACTGGCCTAAAGAGAAATGGAGGAACATTTTGTGGACTGATGAGAGTAAAATTGTTCTTTTTGGGTCCAAGGGCCACAGGCAGTTTGTGAGACGACCCCCAAACTCTGAATTCAAGCCACAGTACACAGTGAAGACAGTGAAGCATGGAGGTGCAAGCATCATGATATGGGCATGTTTCTCCTACTATGGTGTTGGGCCTATTTATCGCATACCAGGGATCATGGATCAGTTTGCATATGTTAAAATACTTGAAGAGGTCATGTTGCCCTATGCTGAAGAGGACATGCCCTTGAAATGGTTGTTTCAACAAGACAATGACCCAAAACACACTAGTAAACGGGCAAAGTCTTGGTTCCAAACCAACAAAATTAATGTTATGGAGTGGCCAGCCCAATCTCCAGACCTTAATCCAATTGAGAACTTGTGGGGTGATATCAAAAATGCTGTTTCTGAAGCAAAACCAAGAAATGTGAATGAATTGTGGAATGTTGTTAAAGAATCATGGAGTGGAATAACAGCTGAGAGGTGCCACAAGTTGGTTGACTCCATGCCACACAGATGTCAAGCAGTTTTAAAAAACTGTGGTCATACAACTAAATATTAGTTTAGTGATTCACAGGATTGCTAAATCCCAGAAAAAAAAAATGTTTGTACAAAATAGTTTTGAGTTTGTACAGTCAAAGGTAGACACTGCTATTTTTTTGAACACACCCCTTTCAACTAATTCAACTAATTGCCCAATTGCACAGCCTTAAGAGCGTGCATATCATGAATGCTGGGTCTTGTTTGTTTTCTGACAATCTACTGAACCTACTGGTAACTTGTTTGCCATGTAGCAATAAAAAATATACTAAAAACCTTGATTATTCTGGTTAGTCACATTGTACTGCTATTATTTTGAACAATACTGTATATAGTGATGGGCATAGATAAAAATGTTTTAATCTAGATTAATCTCACTGTAATCTTGGAATTAATCTAGATTAAAATGGCTCATTTGAATTTAGAGTATGTATGCTACCCAAATAAAATAATGACTAAAAGAAACGTTAAGTCTTTGAGAACGGGTTTCTCAAGCCAGGTGGTGCATTAGAACAGGGGCTCATCTCCTTTTTCCAAAATGCATCACAAACTGCTTGAGAAAAATTTAAACAAATTCCACATTGCACAAGGTGCAAACAACCTTATGCCTGTTTCACACATACTCCGTCTGCAGTGCGTATGCGTTTCGTATTTTTTTACGCACCAATGTTAACGGATTCCAGCGTTCATGTGGTTGCGGTCCGTCAGTGCGTTCCAGGAGCGTGCGTCCGCAGCAGTGCAGCGATCGTTCATGTACCCTGTACTGGACTGCAAACAGGTCCTATGTGAAAGCACAATGAGTATGAGTCCGTGCTGCTTCAGCACCACATACGTAATGCACACGGACTGCATACACACTGCAGACGGATTATGTGTGAAACAGGCGTGCATCTTGTTGAGGTTTCCATTGGGAAGCTTCTTTAAAAAAAAAATAATTCCCTGAAGCAAACCCGGCCGCATCTTAGCTGCATCCATGTTAGCACGTCACATTCGATGTGGTAATTTCACAGTAGGCATATGGTGCGTTCAAGTCATCTTGTATAGATTGTATTTACGAGTTGAATGAACATGAATGCCACCACAATATCGTAAATACCAGTGGGAAGCTCTGGATTTTCTTTAAGCCCCGATCTGTACGAGTTGGGGGCATGTCAGTTATTAACATGGCGGAATACACAATACTTAAAGGTATTTAGCAGTGATTTTGTCAGGCTTTTCTATTTACAGCGCAGTAAGTTAATCGACGATGCATAATATGATGGGATTATAATATAACAATACAACTTGTAACAATAAAGTTGGCAGTGGTTTTATAAATTAATTTAAAACATTAAAAAACAAAGTATACCTAATGCACATTTCTTTGTTTTACATTTTCTAGAACAAGAGTTTAAGAACATTGCTGTATTTTGTGTTATTAATTAAGAGAAAGTACCCTCCATCTTGCTCCAATGAAAGTGACTTGAACGCACATGCCGTCGTAAGCACAACTTCCCATCTTGTGCGTACAAACTTCCCAGCAGTACTTGAACGCGCCATTACACACAGGATTAAAGACTCGTTCTCGCCCCCAACAGATTTGGCTAGGTATACATCCGCGCAAAAATATCAAGGTGAAAGTCATCATAGCTTGCGTAGTATAAACCCAGCTCCCAACCCAACTTTGAGAATAGATTAACGGCAATATTTTTTTTATTGCCCGATAAGAGTCTCACGTTAACGCAGTATGTTAATGGCGATAATGGCCCATCACTAATATATATATATATATATATATAGTTTTTATTAGATTTTAGTTTATTTAATTGTACTTTACAAATTTTTTTAATGTTGCCTTGGCAGCTAATTAAAATAAATGTTTAATAAGTAATATGTTTGAGCTCTTTTTTATTTAGTTTCACTTTATTTCAAGTAACAACTTTTTTCTTTTTTTCAGGGGGGTGGGTCTGGTAGTTTTGGTTAATGGTAATAACCCTGTTATTAGTTTTAGTAAACAATAACAACACTGATCATTTGGCCAAAAAATAATGACTGTTTCCAAATAGGTTTCCCAGACTCATGCATTACTCAGTAAAACAGGTAGTCCTAAAATTATACTATTAATTGAGTAATCATTAACCCAGGATAAGACGAAGTATCACAACATTGAAAACAGCAAATTTAACTATAGTAAAATGTGTTTAACACTGCTGAGAGCATTACTAAAAATAGGCAAAATATTTCATAAGCAAACATGCAGTGGACAGGGGAGGTGTGAATGACAGCTGTTCGATTCAGTGGAAATCTCCTGAACTTTCTGCACTCAAAGTTTCCACATAAGCCCAATTATAACAACTTCACAATCTCTTTTTCTTGTTGGTCTCTTGTTGTACCTTTTACAGCAGATTACAGCAGCAATGGCGATGATGAGCACCAGCATGCCCGTGGCTATCAGGATCCCGGTAACAAGCACTGGAGACGAGGAATCATCTTCTAGGGAAACAAAGAGAGGCACACAGCCAGAGTGAGAGAGAGATGGGTTAAAAACAGAAATACAATCTCAAAAAAAAAAGAGCTTCGATCTACACAAAGAGGGGAAAAAAAATCAATAAAACACCTTCTCAGACAAGACTCTAGGGAACAAAAAGATGTCCTTTTATGAATTAGCACAAGACTTGTGAGAGTTGACTCCTTCGACTAGAACTTTTCTTACCGTCAGGAAGGGTCCGAAAGACAACAGCCTGACCGAAGCTACCGTAGCCGGCCAAGGTGCGAGCGCGGACCTGAACCTCGTACTGCGTCGCTCTGCGCAAATCACTCAACACCACCTCGTTGAGATTACTCTCCATATAATGATAGGAGCACTCCTCAAAGCCGCGCTCCTGTCAAAGAACACACCAATATCTTCCATTAAAATAATTTACCATATTTTCTGGACTATAAGTCATAGTTTGGCTGGTCCTGCGACTTATAGTCAGGTGTGACTTATTTATCAAAATTAATTTGACATGAACCGAGAGAAATTAACCAAGAGAAAACATTACCGTCTCCAGCCACGAGAGGGCGCTCTATACTCCTCAGTGCTCCTGTAGTCTACACTGAAGACATAGAGCGCCCTCTCGCGGCTGTAGACGGTAATGTTTTCTCTTGGTTCTTGCTTCATTTTCTTGTGTATGTTTTTTTCCTTGTCATGACATATTTTTGGACTGATGCGACTTATACTCAGGTGAGACTTATAGTCCGAAAAATACGGTAGTCGATTCTCAGTCGAATGGAGACAGAGAAACATGGAGAGGTCTTAAAAACAGAGGAGAGAGCAGAGAAAAGACAGGTTTAAAAAAAATATGAGAAATCATATTATTCTGAGCAAATGCTGTGTGCTCTTTGAAACCAATGTAAGACCTCTTGAGTGCAAGTAAAAGAAGTACTTAAATGCAATTAGCTGAACTTAAAGGGTTCGTTTGCAAACGAATCACTCGATGTAACCGGATCTTTTTGAACCAGTTCACTGAATCGAACTGAATCATTTGAAACGATTCGCGTCATCAATAAGCATTAATCCACAAATGACTTAAGCTGTTAACTTGTTTAAATAAATAAATAAATAAATAAATGTTTGCATTTAGCGGACGCTTTTATCCAAAGCGACTTACAGTGCATTCAGGCTATCAATTTTTACATATCATGTGTTCCCGGGGATTCAAACCCCCAACCTTGCGCTTGCTTGCTTGCTAGCACAGTGCTCTACCAGTTGAGCTACAGGAACTAGAGTAATTCATTTACTCAAACAGTATTACACTGACTGAACTGCTGTGAAGAGAGAACTGAAAATGAACACCGAGCCGAGCCAGATAACGAACGAACGAGTGACTCGATCATTCTCGAGTCAAGATCCGGTTGCATCGGTTGTCAGTCAGATCACCAGTAGTGATGGGAAGTTCGGTTCTTTTCCGTTCTTTTGCACTCGACGTAATGACGTCATTGCTGATGATTGCCCTTGATTCAAGCCTTCGGTTTACCCGCGCTCATAACATTAGCACAGAATCAGTTCAGAATCAAACACCAAAAGAATCAGTTCAGTTCAGACGCTCTGTGTGTCATTGTGCTTCACGCTGAATCATACATGCACAGTATCATCAGCTCCTCGGTTCTCGAATCGGACGCGTCTGACAGAAACGGTTCTTGACTCGAGAATGAATCAGTCTTTTGTTCATTATCTGGCTCGGCTCGGTGTTCATCTTCAGTTCTTTCTTCACAGCAGTTCAGTCAGTGTAATACTGTTTGAGTGCATGAATTACTCCAGGATACTGGTTTGTTTGAACTCAGAGGGAGTGTCAGCCACATTAAAAAAAGTTAACAGCTTAAGTCATTTGTGGATTAATGCTTACTGGAGACGTGAACCGTTTCAAACGATTCAGTTCGATTCGGTGAACTGGTTCAAGAAGATCCAGTTACATCGAGTGATTCGTTCGCGAACCGGATATTACTACACTGCTGTGAACGCACTTACAACAGTCATAGTTTTTGTAATTTTTGTACCAAAATGTATTTTTGATGCTTCAAAAAATTCTAACGGACCCTCTGGTGTCACATGGACTACTTTGACATGGACATGGACAGTATACCATACACACAGCTTCAATGGAGGGACTGAGAGCTCTCGGACTAAATCTAAAATATCTTAAACTGTCCCAAAGATAAACGGAGGTCTTACGGGTTTGGAACGACATGAGGGTGAGTTATTAATGACTTTTTGCCTGAACTAACCCTTTAAGAGTGCTTTTACATCTTTATATACAAATTTCATAATTAGTGCTATTTTCTTTGCAGTGAAAAGCATTTGTGGTAAACCAAAGTATACTTTAAGTCAATTTCTATTGAAACTTATTTTAAAATATATTTGTTGTAATAAACACATAAAAAGTTGGTTCATTTAAAATATATTAACTTTAAAAGTCACATCGAATAATACGCTAGGGTTAAAATTATAAAGTATTTTGCATTACTGTGTTATTCAACATGAAATAATGACATTTGAGATGAAACAAGGCACTGATATATTTTAAAGTCAGTCAGTCCATTTTTACCCCCCCCCCCTTAAGAAGCAGCCATAAAAGGTCTGTCTTCAAGTATGCTTAAGTGGCCTTTTATTTCATTAATACTGCAGTTTATAAAAAATGTACTTCTAAGAATTAAAGTTGACTACAAGTGCACGTGTAGTATGGTGTAGAGTGGTATAGTGCAGTGTAGTAGTTCACCTTCTCACAGTAGCGCAGCTGGTACTGGAGGATCCTGTAGTGTGATTGGGTCGGTGTGTTCCAGTGCAGCGTCAGGCTGGATTCTGTGGCTGCGATCTTCCTCAAACCCGACACCAGTACAGGAACTACACACACACAAGCAATTAACACACTCAACTAAAACACCTTTCCATCATGTGCAGCTTCGCTGTCTCTCTGTCTCTCACCGTTGGGGCTGGTGGTGATGTTGATGGTGTCCCCCGCGGGCCCCTGCAGGGTCAGAGGAGAGACCCCGTTGAGGGCCATCACGGTGAAGCTGTAGGTGGTGTGAGGTCGGAGACCCCAAATGCTCACGCGCCGGCCCTGGATCCCAGTCTGGGATGGTCGGTAATTCACACCGTCCCCGCATGGCGCGCAGGGGACCCCAGGGGCCGGGCACATTCGACACTCCACACTGTAGGTGAGGTCCGATCGGCCCCCACTGTCTAACGGTTCACTCCACTCCAGCGTGAGAGACGTGTCATTGACCTGGGGAACAGGGCTGCGCGGGGACGAGGGCGGACCTGGACAGGACAACAAACACAGGATGCTTGATTTATCTGGATGACACATCTGTGAACAGCAGTCTTTGTAGGGTTAAGGGACGGGAGGATTTAAGCTGTACGCACGTGTGCAGGGTGTATCTGGACTGTCAGAAGGGGCCCGGTAAAAACCAGGGCGACACCCACACGAGGCGGATCCCGTCTCTCCTGTGTGACTGGAGTCAGGACACACTGAACACGGGCCAGGACCAGATCCCATCTTAAAACGACCCACCGGACACACTGGACAGAGAGAACCAGACAGAGACACTTAAAACATGTTGTTTTTAAATCAGGAAGGGAAAGCACACACAGATACAGACTCATATGAATCGAAAGTCATCACCAAGGTTGCATTAATTTGATCAAAAATACAGCAAAAACATAATAAAAAAAATTCTATTTCCTATATGAATTTCTGTTAAAATGGCAGGTGTGTGTGTGTGTGTGGGTTTATTTGATGGGAAAGTGTTTTTGTTTAATACATGATAACACAGCACTCATTCCCTCACAACCTGTGTTTCTCTGTTGGACTGAAAAAACTATGGTGGTCCAGACTGGTTTAGCTAGAAAACCAGAATAGTCGTGTGAACATTAGTGGGTTAAAGTTTGAATTGAGAACTCTGTTCATCAAAGAATAACAAAAATCACGGTTGAAGCAGCACAACTGTCAACATTGATAATATTCAGAAATGTTTCTTGAGCAGTAAATCATCATATCAGAATGTTTTCTGAAGATCATGTGACACTGAAGACTGGAGGAATGATGCTGAAAATACAGCTGTGCATCACAGGAATAACTTACAGTTTAACCCCTTGACTGTCACTCACATTTTTGAAGATAGACTTGAATGTGCATGATAAAAACCTAAATTTTTATAATTCATGACTTAAAACATTTTGTAATGATATTGAAGTACCATTTACGTGGTAATGCAATGTCTGATTTTAAAATGGGTTTTAAAAGATGAATTTTGAGATTTTAAGTTTTCAGTCGATATATAATTTCTGATGATTTCTAAAATGTGATCGGAAAAAAAAAGGCAACAAGGAAGTCTTTTTTTTTAAACAAAGGTCAAAACCTTGAGGGTGCACTCTTGTCATAAATGTATCTATTTATTTTCCTACATCATTTTTAACAAAAAACATTGGTAAAATATATATTTGGGAGTCTTAGACCTTTCCAACGATATATAGTTTGTCAAGATTAGATTAGATTTGATTGTAATATAGTAAGGTAAACCTAGGTGACAGTGACAGTGACAGTTGAGGGGTTAAGCACGAACCTTATTTGTCCTTTTGTGTCAACATTTAAACAATCATTTAGACAACAAATCCAAACTTGTGCTGGTGTCTATTTCAGTTGATGCTGGTTTGATTCAGGCTTGAAACCGCTTCTGAATGTCTGTATGGCAAAGTCTGGTGAATGATATATGAAATATGATCATGCTCTTCTGCATGTTTAGCCACTCAAACACTTAATTATAGTCTAGCGACTGACACTTTCAGCAGAAAAACACGCATTCAGGTCACCCAAGAAACTTTAGTAGCTGGTGTGACCCACTCACAACAAACACACATACACACACACGTATGAAGAAGCAATGCAGAATCTACGGTGACCAAATTGCAATTGCAAATTGTTGTCAACAGTTTGACAACACAAGTGTTGCAAATCCTCACAACACATGCAAATTAACAAACGCGCTGCAAGTAGCACTGACCACAATGTAAATGTTTCAAGGAGACCCCAAAAAGTGTCGGACCCAGCTGGGATTTGCTTATTGTGCAGTGGCTACTGGTCAGTGGAGTTGTTGCTGAACTGAAAGGTGATTTTTTTTTTAAACACCCTGATTGCATGATTCCTTTATCTTTTGGATATTATTAGCCTAAATAAGCTGAATAATTACATGATTCACTTTGAAACGTTACTTAAGTTGCTGCGCGTTGAGCTCTCTCGGCCACCGTAAGAATCTCATGAGACAGGAACAGACGAGTTTGCCTGATCGGTTTCATTTCATAATCAGTTCTCCACAACCCTCTCATATTGTTGGAAACACATCTGGATTTGATAAGCATTAGTTCCACTCAGACCAAAACGTGGTCTAAACTATTATCCTCTTCACTGGTTTGTGTGTGTGTATATGTATATATATAATTCATGTCTTTACTGTCACTTCTCATCAATTTAGTAATAAAATGTATTAATAATAAGCTCATTTCTATTTTTCAAAAAGAAAAAAGAAAGAAAGACAAATCATAATGACCTGAAATTGTGCTGAATAGTAATGCATCTAACTTCATGGGCCCTATCTTGCACCCAGCGCAATTGACTTTGTACACCGACGCATGTGTCATTCCTATTTTGCACCCGCGCAAAGCGCGCTTTTCCCTCCACAGAAGCACGTCGCTAAACTAGTGAATGAACTTGCGCTCCCTGGGCGGTTCAGCGCAAAAAAGGAGGCGTGTTCCGGCGCAAAAAATCACTGGTGCTATTTTGCTGTTCCATTAAACAATTGCGCCACTGACCAGAAAAAACCTAGGGCCCTATTTTAACGATCTGAAACGCAATTGTCAAAGCGCGAAGCGCAAGTAAGTTTGTGGGCGGGTCTCGGCGCTGTTGCTATTTTCCCGGCGGGATAAATGGCTCTTGCGCCCGGCGCAAATCTAAAATGGGTTGGTCTGAAGTAGCTTCATTATTCATAGGTGTGGTTTGGGCGTAACGTGAAATAAACCAATCAGAGCGTCATCCAACATTCCCTTTAAAAGCAGGTGCGCAAGTTCCATTATGGATTGCTATTATTATGGCGTATTTACCAGGCGCACGCCAGGAGCGGTTCACAGCCGAGGAGACTGATGTTCTTGTAAGAGCAGTGAAAGACAGAGAAGTTGTGTTGTATGGGGATGGGAGAATAATTAGCCTGAATAATTTGTAAGCTAGATTTATGCCTATTTTTTCACATCTTCGTGGCACACCACAATGATTTCCGTCATCTCATGTGTTAATATTTTTTTAGTGTAACAATTTATGATTTGCAAAAATAACTGTTGCATCTGTGTAGATTACATGAGCAAAGTGTATGCGCGTTGTGCACGCTATACATTATGGTCAAGCATGCGCCCTTAAAATAGCATAATGAACAACGCGCAACGCGCCACTGACTTTAGACTAGGTTTTTTCTGGTCAGTGGCGCAATTGTTTAATGGAACAACAAAATAGCACCAGGGATCGTTTGCGCCGGAACACGCCTCCTTTTTTGCGCTGAACCGCCCAGGGAGCGCAAGTTCATTCACTAGTTTAGCGACGTGCTTCTGTGGAGGGAAAAGCGCGCTTTGCGCGGGTGCAAAATAGGAATGACACATGCGTCGGTGTACAAAGTCAATTGCGCTGGGTGCAAGATAGGGCCCCTAGTCTAAAGTCAGTGGCGCGTTGCGCGTTGTTCATTATGCTATTTTAAGGGCGCATGCTTGACCATAATGTATAGCGTGCACAACGCGCATACACTTTGCTCATGTGATCTACACAGATGCAACAGTTATTTTTGCAAATCATAAATTGTTACACTAAAAAAAATATTAACCTGTTGGCCAAATAGTGGCAAGATATATGTGTATATAAGTACATCTGACAAATTGTGGCTATTTCCTCCCACGCCTGTTTAACCGACGCTATTTTGGGTGGGTTTCTCCCATCCCCATACAACACAACTTCTCTGTTTTTCACTGTTCTTACAAGAACATAAGTCTCCTCGGCTGTGAACCGCTCCTGGCGTGCGCCTGGTAAATACGTCATAATAATAGCAATCCATAATGGAACTTGCGCACCTGCTTTTAAAGGGAATGTTGGATGAAGTTCTGATTGGTTTATTTCACTTTACGCCCAAACCACACCTATGAATAATGAAGCTACTTAAGACCAACCCATTTTAGATTTGCGCCGGGCGCAAGAGCCATTTATCCCGCCGGGAAAATAGCAACAGCGCCGAGACCCGCCCACAAAGTTACTTGCGCTTCGCGCTTTGACACTTGCGTTTCAGATCGTTAAAATAGGGCCCCATGCCTTTTATAGACTTTAAATGCCCCCGATATACTTCAAACGAAGTTCGTTTTCATTCTTCGATTCGGTGAAAAAAGTCTGAAAAGGCTGAGCAACCGTATGTTTCCGAACATTCTGACACCCGTGCGCTGTTGGAGGCAAGGTGTAGATTAATGTAAACTTGTCATGATGCTTGCATGTGTCCCCTAAACACAACAACTATGAAAGTGTAGGAAATCTAGGTGTGAGACGGGCACCAATGTACACACAAGCAATTAATGTGAACTAAAATACACTTAATGTCAGTTAACAATACACTTAAGTGTGAATTAAATGTAATGTTTTTGACCACATAAATAAATATTATTTGTACTTCTTTGATAAAAGAATGCTTCTGCAGTTCATCTGAAATGGCAATATAATGGCCAGACTTGTACAGGGCTTTGGATACAAGTGTCTGCCGAATGCAGAAATGTAAATGCACCCCAGATGCACAAGTGCCAGGGTTTTGCACTGACACTGTTTGTCTTGTGTTTTTCTTTCGTGTCTATGTCTTGTTTCAGCACATGGCCTTGTTTTCCTTGTCCATGTGCTTCGTTAGCCCCTCCACCTTGTTTCCTCTTTACCACATCCTCTTGTTAGCCTAGTTGGTCTAATTTGTGCTCACCTGTCCCTCATGTATTTTCCTAGTGCACCTCACCCTTTTGTGCTTGCTGGTCTGTGGTCATTCTCACCCCCTCTGTCTCTATCTGTGGATGTGGCTGAATATGTGTCCATGTCTCCCTGTCTGGTTGGTCTTGTGCCCTTGTTTTGTCTAGTCCTTGCAATTCCATGTTCTTGGCTTGCTCCTTGTTTTAGTAATTTGTTTGTTCTTTCCTTTTGCTGTTATTGGTAATATTTTAGTTTTTCTAGTCTTGATTATTGGTTTTGTTGGATTATTTTGAGTTGGTTAAATTGGTAGTTTCTTATTTTGCTACTTAACCTTTTATTAGTTAATTATCTTATATTTTTCCTTGTCTTGAGTTTAACTTGTGTTTTTGTGGAGCTTTGTCCTAGTCTTGTGCTCAAGTTCCTGACCTGTCCCCATGTGTCCTGCCCTGGTTCTACCTGCCTGGCATTTGGTCTGTCTCAGAGTCTGTGGTCAACAAGTTCCTGAGCTCTGCTCTATGGTGCCTTGTGTGGTCTTCTCTATCAACCTGGTCTTGCTGTCCCCTCTGTTGCCAAAGTATTTTGCCAGTTGTTTCCTGAAGCCTTCCCAGTGGCCTTCCCTAGCTGTTCCTGTTTGTGGTATCTTTTGTGCACTTCACTACCTCTTGTATCAGTCTGTCTTGTCAATAAAACCTTGTCATCTCACTGCAATTGGGTCCTCCTTCCTAGATCCCTGACCACAAGACTGTAATGTCATAGTGAGTGAAAATGTGTCCAGCTGTAGGACACTGATGAAATAATCCTCTCTTCTCATTTCTCCACAGCGAGCAGCTCCACTTCCTCTGGTCTAAACTGCCTTTCTGTGAGACCTTCATCTCACCCTTTTCACTCAGTCAGTGTTTTCCCTCTTTCCCAAGTGTTACAGACTTTGTCTAATTCAGTCCAATCTGTCCTTTATGGTCTCTCTGGCCTCTTATCAGTGCTGAAGTTGCAGTCATGGTTTTTTTTAAAAAGTCCTCAAAACGTACTCTTAAGGTAGAAAAGCAGTGTGTTTGTTTTTGTAAAATATTCTATACTCGACAGTCCTTCAGACTCATACATTTGTAACAGTAGTTATAAAGATGGGGGTTTATGCTCAGAAGGGTGAGCTACTGTCTGCGGCATACGGTGCACAGTTAGAAATTGTTTCGTATGCATGGAAAGTAAACCCAGTTGACCAGCTACATTTGACAATGTGTATCATTCAACCAGAGCACACTGTGAGTCTCCAAAATGCAATGTGCTCAACCTGACCTTCAATCTCCTATGGGACAAACTGAAAGGAAGACCAGCCCTGAATTCTTTATCATTATTAAATCAGATCACTATTTACCTTCAACGTAATTAATGCCGCTGTAAGTTAACAGACGTTATTAAACTGAAAATACTCCATGGTAATTTTTCATTATCAGGTGGTAATAGTAAATACACTACAGTTACAAATTTTAGGATCAGTTTTTTTTCCCCTTTCTATTTAATACTTTTTTTTTAAATGACTGTGCTAGAATTAGCCAGAGGTGCCAAAGAAAGACCGAAAGGCAGGACGGAGAACTGATAGCTCTAACCTTCGAAGGTGAATCGCAAGAAAGGCCTGTGATGGGGCGTTATTTAAATCTGAAAATAGGTATCTTTCAGATCCACTGAGATAAATCAGTCTCTCGGGCATATTTGCACAAGAATCTGTCTGGTCTTGAGCATTTTGAACGATCTCTGCATGAGGGCTTTTTTCAAACGCCTGAGATCTAGGATGAGTCTGAGACTTCCATCCTTCTTTGGGATGAGGAAATATCTGCTGTAGAAACCTGCATCACTCTGGTTCAGCGGGACGGTTTCTATAGCACCTTTTCTCAGCAGTTTCGCAATCTCGACATGAAGTAAATGTGCTACTTCTTCATTTACCGTAGTATCTGCCCTGGCTCGAAAGCGCGGGGGTCTTCAAGCGAAATGCAGCAAATAACCCAATGTGACACGCCCGGCATCATATCCCATGCTTTTACTGTATGCTTAAAGCAAGGGGAATAATGGTATTGATGGGGGCTCTAAAGACACGTTTCCACTGCAGGAACTTTACCCAGGAACTAGGGACTTTGGTCTGGTACTCGGTGTGTTTCCACCGCAGGAACCAGGAACTAAATAAAGTTCCGGGTAAAAAAAATCCCCTCAGAAAGTCCCTGCTGGCGAGGTAGTACTTTTTCAAAGTTCCGGAACTTTCGGGGACAGGACTTGGGCGCTAAACATCCTGATTGGTTGAGTTCACGCAGCATTGGTTGAGTTCAACCACCATTTATTTGGATCAACATTTTCAAGATATTACTGTTATTGTGTCATGAAATGTAATTTTAAAAGTATTTAAGGCGAGAATGTAGTTGTTTAAAACTCAAATCTGTGGTTTATTTATAAAGACGGCGCCCATTTAAAAATGTGTTTCGCCGATCACGGAGACGTGAGCTCCACGCAATCAGCGGGAGCTCAGTGATCATGTATCCACCGAGAGCAGCCTCAAGTTGGCTGGACCTTCTGATAAGTGCCGCTGGCTCTGATGTCTCTTTAGTGGTTAAACATAAGATATAATTTGTTTTGAGTAAATCTAACAGGTAATCTTTGGTCTGCATTCATATTTCATTTATTTTAAATGTACAGTGAGGAATATTGCAGTAGTCAAGGCAAGCTGACTGATGTTATCAAGTACGCTGCTGTTTGCAGAATTACCGGGCTTGCGTCGTCGCGGACATCACACTCCTGAGTCGAATGTGGGAAGTCTGAACTACCGAGGATGCACATTCAAAGTCAGCGCACTTTGTACTGAGAAACGGGCGCAGACCTATGTCACCAGCAGAGCCGGACAGTAACGGAGTACATTTACTCTAGTACAGTACTTAAGTACAATTTTGAGGGATCTGTACTTAACTCGAGTATCATTTTTGGGGAGTACTCATGACTTTACTCAAGTACATTTGAGAGGCAAATATTATACTCTTTACTCTGCTACATTTCTTTGTCAGCGTTGCCATTGTGCTATTGCCTTGTGGGCAAGTGAGAAATGTTAAATAAAGAAACATAGTAAAAAGATGAAAATGACTTGATTTTACTTTCAATTCCTTTTACATTCTCCAAGGTATTAACATTAACATTTCTCATAACTCCATGTAGGACGTTTTTTTTACATAAATGTAAGCACTGTGGCAGTAGTAATGCAATATTTAGAAAATGTACTCTTGTACTCTTGATACTCAAGTACTTTTAAAAACAAGTACTTCAGTACTTTTACTTAAGTACACAACTGACTGTAACACAACTGATGACAGCTCATCATCTGTGTTCTCACTCACCTCTACACTCCATATCTCCATGGCTGGCCTCGAAGCCCGGCAGGCAAGTGCAGGTGGTGGTGGGCTGGTCCTCCCACTGTCCATCTTCCCCGCAGAACATCTTGGGCGGTCTGGGATTGGGTCCAGGCTGCACTGCGTTGGCCACACACTGGCCCACAGCCTCCTGGACCAGCGAGCGTGGAA
This sequence comes from Carassius auratus, assembly GCF_003368295.1. NCBI lineage: Eukaryota > Metazoa > Chordata > Actinopteri > Cypriniformes > Cyprinidae > Carassius > Carassius auratus. The sequence continues at coordinate 29,900,211 of NC_039247.1, forward strand.
CAGTCTCCGGGAAGACGGATAGTGAGCGTGTGAGAGCCGGACACTTCTTAAAGAAGACACGCACAGATAGAAGCGCCATGCAGGCGCCCTGGGCCTGAAACGCCAAGTAGAATCCACGTTTGGTCAAAGGGCCCAAACGCAGCGTTTTGACATTAAACTTCTTCTCTCCACCTTTGCGCAGCAGGAAGTCCGCAGCCACCGTGTCGACCTAATGGAAGCAGAGATACCGTAAACACTGAAAAGAGAGAAATCGATTGTTCCCATGAGACTAAACGAGAGCCGACCTCATAGATAGTCAGTGTTTTCTACACATACAGGATTGAGATTAAATGGATGATCTCACATCACCTCTACAGACTTCAATAATAACCCAAACTCTATTCAGAGTGTGATCTCAAACGTTTCTCATCAGAGTCTCCCGAGCCCAAATGATGTGCTATCCACAGCCATTTTAGGGTTATACTCTTGGTACTTTAACAAGTGCACATATATATATAAACTATATATATATATATATATATATATATATATATATATATATATATACAGTACAGACCAAAATTTTGGACACACCTTCTCATTCAAAGAGTTTTCTTTATTTTCATGACTATGAAAATTGTAGAGTCACACTGAAGGCATTAAGGGCTATTTGACCAAGAAGGAGAGTGATGGGGTGCTGCGCCAGATGACCTGGCCTCCACAGTCACCGGACCTGAACCCAATTGAGATGGTTTAGGGGTGAGCTGGACCGCAGACTGAAGGCAAAAGGTAAAACAAGTGCATCTCTCGGGGAACTCCTTCAAGACTGTTGGAAGACCATTTCAGGTGACTACCTCTTGAAGCTCATCAAGAGAATGCCAAGAGTGTGCAAAGCAGTAATCAAAGCAAAAGGTGGCTACTTTGAAGAACCCAGAATATGACTTATTTTCAGTTGTTTCACACTTTTTTATGTATTTAATTCCATATATAATTCCACATGTGTTAATTCATAGTTTTGATGCCTTCGGGGTGAATCTACAATTTTCATAGTCATGAAAATACAGAAAACTCTTTGAATGAGAAGGTGTGTCCAAACTTTTGGTCTGTACTTACTCTCTCTCTCTCTCTCTCTCTCTCTCTCTAATGCACTTGCAGACAAAAATTATATTAATGAAATAGAGGGCAACTTAAGTGTATTTAGAATACACTTTCATGACTATATTTTAAAGTGAAATGTAAAAAAATTTGAACGTTTTTTTTAAGTGCATTTGTTTTAATAATCTTTTATTATCATTTAAAGTAGCACACTTACTTTGATGTGTTGACTAACACACTAAAGCACATTTAATGCACTTGATTATTTTAAAATAAAGTTTATTATAGTTCACTACAAATGCTTGTCAGTACATTCAGCAGTGACTTTAACCATATTTCAAACACAATAGAAGTAATGATACAAAGAGAACTTAGTGTACTTTAAGTCTTTAAGAAGAAAGCACTATAAATGTAATTTAATATTATTCTATAAATTATTTGCATGCAGTTAAGTGTCTGAAAACATTAGATACTGTTTGCATATAAGTATTTTCTTTTAACAGATATTATTCCCGTAAACTCTTTTTAAAAGATGTATGCTAAAACGTATGTATTTTTTAAAGAAAAAGTGTGTCTACATAGCTTTCCGTCTTTGATTTCTCACCTTGGTATAGGGGTTCTCCATCCACGCGGGGTGGGTTGCAGTCGCATCATCCGTGTCGCTCTCGTAGTAGTAAAGGTTGAAGGTCTCTTTGCAGGATCGGTGGTGCGTGGTTCGCGATGAGCATTCGATCATGGTGAACTTCAGCTCCACGTACACCTGCGATGCCTCTCGGCGCTCGATCAGCTTACTGCGCAGCCAGTGACTGGACAAGCCGTCGACCTGGCAGATCTGATAGGTCCTCACGCTGTTGCTCTCCTCATCTAGACCGCTGATCTCCTCCCACTGCACAAAAGAAGGAGATGGGCTGTAATAACATACGCATTGACTGAGGTTTTGGTCTATATGGAGGGGTCAGGTCTCACCTCAGGTTTAGAGCCAGAGTTTGTTGTCCACTTAAGATCTGATATTTCTGTCTTCGTATTCATCAGGACTTCTGTCACACACAAGATAGAGAGGGGGGGTTCATTAAAAATCTAAATTATAAAAATAAAAATAATACAATTTTGCCTTGTTGTTTGCTTAGTGTGTTTGAACTGTACTTTACATCTTAAAAGTATGCATTTTTGCAAAAAAGAAAAAAAAACAACAACACAAAAGATGATATTTTGAAGAATGGACTTAAAAATAAATACTATAGAAGTCAATGGCTACAGTCGACTGTTTGGTTACCAACATTCTTTAAAATATCTTCTTTTGTGTTCAACAGAAGAAAGCAATTAATACAGGTTTGGAACAACCTGAGGGTGAGACAGATAATAAAATATTAATATAGTAAAAGACCACTTAACTGCACTTAAGAAACCGTCTCTCTTTAACATGCTTAAAGGGTTAATAATAAAGATGCTAACAGTGCTACTGATACTTTCTGCTCCACTCTTACATCTTGTTTAGACACTGTTTGCCCCTTATCTTCCAGGCCAGCCCGTAACACCCCTTCTGCCCCTTCTATGCTGTTATGTGTTAAAAAGATGTTAAATGGGATGATTGCGCAACACTTGCGTGAGTTACTGTTGCTATGAAAGCAAGCAGAAAAAAACCAGAAAGACCAGACTTCAATAATACAAGACGTTTAATCTTTAGTGGATGCAGTTACCAGGACCAAAACAAACAATATAAAAGGTGAAAATATTAATAAAGAATAGAATACAAGAGTGTCGCCAAAGTAATTAAACAATCAAAACATAAATACCATAGCTAGTTTACCCAACCTCTAAACTAACTAGCAAAGTAAAATGTAGAAATAAACCCCGAAATCTTCAGCGGATTCGCCGCCTTAGATAAACTATTCTAACTAACAAACATAAATACAACAGTGGCGATCACTCTCCGCCTAGCTAACAATTCCAACAAACTGCCTACCGTTGGTTCACGCTGTACATTCCACAATCGGCAGAATAAACTCAGTAGCAACACATTAAATGCGCTAAACAGATTATGTTACACGCACAAGCAAATACAACGTCAGAGTTAACAAACACGAAGGAGTATTACTCACATCAGAGAGACTAGGCATAACTCAAACATTAACAACAGTTCATGACTTTGGAGCAGAGGAACAGATCAATTCACATGAGCTGGCTGAAATCTGGCAAAAGAACAATCTTCCGTGCTTCTTGTGAATGGGCCTTTTAAACCCGGCAGCGCGCCATCGGATTGGTCCACCAGCTTCTATGACGTGTGTGATAGTAACGACACACCTGCCGACCAACCAATGAGCACCACCTGAAAGTAATGAACACACACACAAAGACAAAGAGAAACACAAGTCCACGTGGGACGTAACACTTCCCCCCTAAAAAAGAAAAAATACTTTTTTTTTTCATCCTGTAAGATGTACAAGGGCACATTAGCCTAAGCTCTGGATAAAGTGTCCGCAATTATATTATCCGAACCTTTCTTGTGTTCAATTACTAAATTGTACCCTTGTACCATCAAAGACCAACGCATCAGCCTCTGATTCTGGTTATACATGCGACCTAAAAACACTAGAGGATTGTGATCCGTGAAAACGATTACAGGCAAAATGGTTGAACTCACATATACATCAAAGTACTGTAACGCCAATAGTAAGGCCAATGTTTCCTTTTCAATCGTAGAGTAGTTCAATTGATGTTTATTGAACTTATGTGAGAAGTAACATACTGGATGGTCAATACCCTGAGCGTCTTCTTGCACCAGCACTGCCCCCGCACCAACAGAACTTGCGTCGATTTCAAGTTTGAAAGCTCGTTCAACATCAGGAGCTGATAAAACAGGTGTGCTACATAGTAAAGCTTTGACATTATCAAAGGCATTCTGACACTCATCGTTCCACAGAAAAGTGCATGAAGGGCTAAGGAGTGATGTCAGAGGATTGGCCACAGTAGAAAAATTCTTGCAGAAACTCCGGTAATAACCGGCCATCCCAAGGAATCTACGAAGTTCCTTGCGCGTAGCAGGAACAGGAAACTCTGCAATTGCAGTCACTTTTGCCTCTATTGGTCTTACCTGTCCTTGACCCACTTCTTTGCCCAAATACGTAACTGTAGCTTGACCAAATTCACATTTGGCCAAATTTAATGTCAGTGAAGCTTTATCCAGGCGGTCAAATACCTCTCTCAACGTTGAGACATGTGCGGACCAATTAGGTGAATAAATTACAAGATCATCCAAATACGCACTACAGTTTCGGACACCCGCGAGCACAATATTAATAAGCCTTTGAAATGTGGCTGGGGCATTGCGCATGCCGAATGCCATAACGCAATATTGCAGGAAATCATCTTGGGTCACAAAAGCAGAAATTTCAGATGCACGTGACGTTAAAGGCACCTGCCAGTAACCTTTCAGTAAATCTAATTTACTGACAAATTTAGCGGACCCCAGATTGTCCACACAGTCCTCCATACGAAGTAGGGGAAAACAATCAGGAACAGTCACTGCGTTTACCTTTCGATAATCCGTGCAAAATCTAGCGGATCCATCACTCTTAGTCACAAGCAAACACGGAGAACTCCATGGGCTAAAACTCTGCTTAGCTAGACCATTTTCACACAAATACTCAACTTCAGATCTCATCACAGAACGTTTAAAAACATTCATTCTATAAGCATGTTGCTTGATAGGGGTGGCATTACCCACGTCAATGTCATGTTGCAGAATAGTAGTACGAGAAGGAACATCATGAAATAACGAAGGAAAGTCATGAATTACTTTTTTCACGTCATTTCTATGAGACTCGGACAGATGAGACAAATGAGAATCTAAATCAGCCAGCACCTCAGAGTTCTTCAACCTGGCGCACTGCTGATATGTGTGTCGTACCAAAACTCCATCATCCTCCTTGTCCTGCATAGCAGTGAAATCCAACATCTTGCGATGACTCTATAACATGATATGCCTTCAGCATATTTACATGACACATGCGTGATTTCTTTCGGCGATCTGGAGTACCAATCACGTAATCAGTGTCACTCATTTTTCTAATCACTTCATACGGACCTGAAAATCGTGCCGACAAGGCAGAGCCAACTACAGGCAATAAAACAAGCACCTGATCACCCTCCTTAAAATGCCGTTGAACAGTTTTACGGTCAAATTTATTCTTCATTGCCACCTGAGCTTTTAGTAATGATTCTCGTGCCATTGCACAAGCCTTGTGCTCATGAAATTTACTCACGTAATCCAGCACAGTGGTTGTAGCACTCGACTGGCTAGCTAGAATATCTTCTTTAAGCATCCTTAAAGGACCCCTCACAGTATGACCGAAAACAAGGTCAGCAGGACTAAATCCCATACTATCTTGTACTGCTTCTCTAGCAGCAAACAAAACTAAAGGTATCCCCTCGTCCCAGTCTTTACTCGTATCCATACAATACCGGCGTAACATCGCTTTCATGGTCTGATGAAACCGTTCCAAAGCTCCTTGGCTCTCTGGATGGTAGGCACTCGAAATTCTGTGAGAAATGTTCAAAGTCTTTAACACTTGTGTAAAAATCTTTGACAAAAAATTGGTACCTTGATCAGACTGCACAATCTTCGGTAATCCAAACATTGAAAATAATTTTACAAGCGCGTTGCTAATCACCGGCGCCGTAATTTTCCTCAGTGGTATCGCTTCGGGAAAACGCGTCGCTGTACACATTATTGTTAACAAGTATTGATTACCAGATCTTGATTTAGGTAGGGGGCCAACACAATAACATGCTCAAAAGGCTCTCCCATCACTGGTATAGGAACAAGCGGTGCGCGCGGAATCACCTGGTTTGGCTTACCTGAAAATTGACATGTCACACATGTTCTACAAAATTTGGCCACATCAGCCTTCATTCTGGGCCAAAAAAAATGTCTCAGAATTCGATGGTACGTTTTCTTAATACCTAAATGCCCAGACAAATCATGATCATGAGCCAGCGATAGTACTAAATGTCTATAACACGTAGGAATGACGATTTGGACCACAGAAGTCCAATCCGAATCACCCCCAACATCCGCACACCACCAACGCATCAGCAACCCATTCTGCATATAGTAAGCATTTCTCCTCTTCCGTGCCGCCTCCACAGAAACGACAGAGGAAAAACACTTTTGCAGAGAAAAATCATCCTTTTGAGCTGCGATAATTTTCTCACTAGTGACTTGTAATTCTAAATCATTTGGCTTCAAAACAATGACTTTGTCATCGGGCTTACCGATCTCAGCCAGCAGAACATCGTTCCCAACCGTAGGTACCATGAAAGTGGAGGATAAATCGTCTGCATCAGCGAATTTATGAGCTTGTGCTCGTGTCACAGCACAAACAGAAAAAACCTCAGGGAATTTCTCTAACAATTCATCAGTTTTATCCGACAAAACAGGTTTATCACAGACTTCCAGCAGAGGAAAAATCTTACCTCCTGCTATTTCATTACCAAGAATGAAGTTCACTCCATGCACTGGTAAACTATCACGCACTCCAACTTTCACAAGTCCTGAAAACAAATCAGATTTCAAATAAAGTTGATGCAAAGGAACCTTCATAGTACTCATTTCGAGACCGCGTACTAGCACGTGACTTCTGCAAAAAGTAAGCTCAGAGAATGGTAATGTATCAGCCACTATAAACTACTGCATCGCCCCTGTATCCCGCAACATAGTCACCTTGACTTGATCCAGAGGTTGTTAACTAATATTTAGTTGTATGACCACAGTTTTTTAAAACTGCTTGACATCTGTGTGGCATGGAGTCAACCAACTTGTGGCACCTCTCAGCTGTTATTCCACTCCATGATTCTTTAACAACATTCCACAATTCATTCACATTTCTTGGTTTTGCTTCAGAAACAGCATTTTTGATATCACCCCACAAGTTCTCAATTGGATTAAGGTCTGGAGATTGGGCTGGCCACTCCATAACATTAATTTTGTTGGTTTGGAACCAAGACTTTGCCCGTTTACTAGTGTGTTTTGGGTCATTGTCTTGTTGAAACAACCATTTCAAGGGCATGTCCTCTTCAGCATAGGGCAACATGACCTCTTCAAGTATTTTAACATATGCAAACTGATCCATGATCCCTGGTATGCGATAAATAGGCCCAACACCATAGTAGGAGAAACATGCCCATATCATGATGCTTGCACCTCCATGCTTCACTGTCTTCACTGTGTACTGTGGCTTGAATTCAGAGTTTGGGGGTCGTCTCACAAACTGCCTGTGGCCCTTGGACCCAAAAAGAACAATTTTACTCTCATCAGTCCACAAAATGTTCCTCCATTTCTCTTTAGGCCAGTTGATGTGTTCTTTGGCAAATTGTAACCTCTTCTGCACATGCCTTTTTTTAACAGAGGGACTTTGAGGGGGATTCTTGAAAATAGATTAGCTTCACACAGACGTCTTGTAACTGTCACAGTACTTACAGGTAACTCCAGACTGTCTTTGATCATCCTGGAGGTGATCATTGGCTGAGCCTTTGCCATTCTGGTTATTCTTCTATCCATTTTGATGGTTGTCTTCCATTTTCTTCCACGTCTCTCTGGTTTTGCTCTCCATTTTAGACATTGGAGATCATTTTAGCTGAACAGCCTATCATTTTTTGCACCTCTTTATAGGTTTTCCCCTCTCTAATCAACTTTTTAATCAAAGTACGCTGTTCTTCTGAACAGTGTCTTGAACGACCCATTTTCCTCAGCTTTCAAATGCATGTTCAACAAGTGTTGGCTTCATCCTTAAATAGGGGCCACCTGATTCACACCTGTTTCTTCACAAAATTGATGACCTCAGTGATTGAATGCCACACTGCTATTTTTTTTAACACACCACTTTCAACTAATTCAACTAATTGCCCAATTGCACAGCCTTAAGAGCGTGCATATCATGAATGCTGGGTCTCATTTGTTTTCTGAGAATCTACTGAACCTACTGGTAACTTGTTTGCCACGTAGCAATAAAAAAATATACGAAAAACCTTGATTATTCTGGTTAGTCACATTGTACTGCTATTATTTTGAACAATACTGTATAGGCAAAATTGAGGTGCATATATGTGCATATACAGGAAATATAGGTCTCCTGTATTGCTTCTTCATATCCACATATAAGCCCTATACATACAAGATATGTCTTCTATATAGTTAATGGCAGGATCTGGTCATTTTGTAGCTCATATCCCATTTTTGTCATACATGATGCCTAGCTCATATTTTCTATTATCAAGGCAAAAACTAAGAATTGACGAAAAAATTATGTAAGAACTTATGTATGTGCGAACATGTTAAATTGGTATCACATGTAATTGGCATGTTATGGAATTTAACTATAGCAATATATTAACATGATATACTGAGCCGGACAGTAACGGAGTACATTTACTCGAGTACAGTACTTAAGTACAATTTTGAGGGATCTGTACTTTACTCAAGTATCATTTTTGGGGAGTACTCCTGACTTTACTCAACTACATTTGAGAGGCAAATATTGTACTCTTTACGCCGCTACATTTCTATCCATAACCATAAGTACCCATTACTTCTTCGGCCCCGTCCACACGGAGATGGAACCCCAATTTATTAATCCGTGTTAATGTTAGCAACTTGAGCCACGTCTGACTCCAGAGGAGGAGATGGCGGGCGAGTTGAGACATGCGACATGATGCAACCAGTGCTGAAGTTGCCTCATATGAAGCAATCCGAGTGGCGTGACTGCGGCAGTGGATGCCATATGCCCCTGAAAGTGTTTCAGTGGTACCACTGTTCTGCCTTTGAAGAAACTCGGGCAGTTCAGCACTGACTGGGCATGCACGCTGGTGAGACCTGCCATCATACTCACCGAGTCTAACTCCATAGCGAGATAAGAGATTCTCTGTGCAGGGGAGAGCTTGCTCTTCTCTCGGTTGACCTGAAGCCCCAACTGACTGAGGTGCCGAAGCAACAGGTCCTCGTCGGAAAAATAATTGAGAGCTGCGTTCCACAGATCAAAGTTGATCTGTGACAATTTTAGCTGAACTGCATCAGGACTGGTCACAAGGTCACAGACAAAATAACAGCTTAACATCGGGATAGGGTAATTTCCTGAGGCTCAAATGATTAACACAGAACACCAAGGTACTGTTCATACTTCCCCCAATCATTTCATCAGCCAAATTATTTCTGTAAAGAAAATGCTACATCATGTGAATACAATGTTGTACTATACTAAAATATAACATTATAAACATGAACAAGAAACATAACTGTGATTATTTACATAATGCTTAAAATGAGAATGTTATGTATACATAACTTTAATGATATACTGTAATTATAATTAGTGCATTATGTAATTGTAATGAGAGTCGTATGACTGTGAAGACAGACGTAGTCAAAACTGGATACATACGTCATGTCAATATGGCCCTTTAAATAATTTTCTTATTCTGCCTACTTGCTCTTGAGGAGGATTTGACTGGTGTGTCATTTATGTTATTGTGCAAGACTATTAAAATAGTTTGTAATCTCTCACACTGCAGAGGTTGTTCTCATAAATCCAACTGACACTTGAGACTCCCACATTTTGTAATTTTATACATCTTGAACAGCAGCTTGTGCAGGGCCCAATTCAAGACTTGCAGATTCAGGGAAATTGATCTTTTATTGAAAATGTGGGTACCGCTGGCCGTTGGTCGATTTTACAGCTGGATATGAATGGATGGTCACCGCTCTCCTGCACGGGGCTTGACGTGCCGGCCTTGAAGAACTCTCAGTACGGGGCGGAGCCGATGTGGATGGCGCAGGAGGGCACCCACAGCAAAGAGCAGGCTGAAGCACGGCCCACAATGGAGCGGTGGCAGCCAGAGGATCACGTCGGGGCAAGATGCGCTGTATGGTCTCAGTCTGCTGTTGTACTGTCAGAAACTGCTGGGCACACCTCTCGACAGAATCACCGCACAGGCCAGCCTAGGGGACAGGAGTGTTGAGAAAGTGCACTTTTGTCAGTTTCTCTCATCCCGACCAGACTGAACCAGAGTTGGCACTTCTGGACCACCAGAGTGGACATCTCCTTCCCAAGGGACTGCATCGTGACTTCCCTCGCCCGGAAGGGTGAGGTCAGTCACTGTGCACAGCTCCTGCATCAACCTCGGGTTGGTTCTACCCTCGTGCATTTGTCAAAGCCTTGGCTTGGTGAATTTGCAAGATAGCCATGGCTTGCAGGGCAGAAGCATCTTGGCCCGCAGCACTGTAGTGGCCAAGAGCGGCCGACAGCTTACAGGCCTTGGATGAGTGTACAAGTACACCACAATCGCAATTTCCTGTTGGGGAATGTAGATGCAGCCCCTAACTGCAACGGTATCGAGTGTAGTGAGGACAGAGGAAGGAAACGAGCGGCTTCTGGCCATCCACGACTACGTCACTTCCCCATGCACATCCGGGAAGAAAGGAACCAGAGCAAGCCGCAGTTGTGAGCCGTGCTCTACACCGAGAACCAATTGAACAGCCATGAGCACTCAGGGCTGGGCTGTGCATTCACCTCCATCCTGATGCTCACAGCTGCCCTGGCAAGCACGGCTGTCAACTCTGAGTCCAATTTGGCAGTAGTGACAACACCCGAGGGGGGAAGCCCCGTCAAATCTTCATCCACAGAGGTCAATAGCCCATCCCGATGCTGCAATTGACATCTGATCCCCGGCGGCAAACTGAACTACTCATTGGGACTGCCATAAGACAGCCCAGCAAAATCACCCGCAGCTGCACAGGACAAGCACTGTGGAAGGACTGAGAGGTCTGTGTGGCATGGCCCAACCGGAATGGGTAGTGACAGCTCCTTTCTCTTTAAGAAAGGAGAGATGTGATTGCAGCCTTGCCATGGTCACACATTCAGTGCGGGCATGAACCATCCTCGAACGCATCTTCAGTTTTCTGAATGCCCAGAAATGGAAGACAACACTCGTGGCCGTTGTCAGAGGACAGAAAACGGACACATCCAGAAGGACATGGATGAAACGCCGTCTTTAAAAAAAAGCGTGAATCGTCCATGATTTGCTCTTTTAGGAAATCTGCTATTTTAGTTGAAGCGCCCAGGGGAATCACTGAAAGGGACACCGCTGTCTGCACTGTACTGAACAGCTTCCCGACACACAGCAGATGAATGGCTTTGTGGAGTATAACAGCTTTCATACAACCACTCTGCTCTGAAGCTAAAATTTGAATGAGTGGATGCACCTGTCACCTATATACAGTCTTGTTCAAAATAATAGCAGTACAATGTGACTAACCAGAATAATCAAGGTTTTTAGTATATTTTTTATTGCTACGTGGCAAACAAGTTACCAGTAGGTTCAGTAGATTGTCAGAAAACAAACAAGACCCAGCATTCATGATATGCACGCTCTTAAGGCTGTGCAATTGGGCAATTAGTTGAAAGGGGTGTGTTCAAAAAAATAGCAGTGTCTACCTTTGACTGTACAAACTCAAAACTATTTTGTACAAACATTTTTTTTTTCTGGGATTTAGCAATCCTGTGAATCACTAAACTAATATTTAGTTGTATGACCACAGTTTTTTAAAACTGCTTGACATCTGTGTGGCATGGAGTCAACCAACTTGTGGCACCTCTCAGCTGTTATTCCACTCCATGATTCTTTAACAACATTCCACAATTCATTCACATTTCTTGGTTTTGCTTCAGAAACAGCATTTTTGATATCACCCCACAAGTTCTCAATTGGATTAAGGTCTGGAGATTGGGCTGGCCACTCCATAACATTAATTTTGTTGGTTTGGAACCAAGACTTTGCCCGTTTACTAGTGTGTTTTGGGTCATTGTCTTGTTGAAACAACCATTTCAAGGGCATGTCCTCTTCAGCATAGGGCAACATGACCTCTTCAAGTATTTTAATATATGCAAACTGATCCATGATCCCTGGTATGCGATAAATAGGCCCAACACCATAGTAGGAGAAACATGCCCATATCATGATGCTTGCACCTCCATGCTTCACTGTCTTCACTGTGTACTGTGGCTTGAATTCAGAGTTTGGGGGTCGTCTCACAAACTGCCTGTGGCCCTTGGACCCAAAAAGAACAATTTTACTCTCATCAGTCCACAAAATGTTCCTCCATTTCTCTTTAGGCCAGTTGATGTGTTCTTTGGCAAATTGTAACCTCTTCTGCACATGCCTTTTTTTTAACAGAGGGACTTTGCGGGGGATTCTTGAAAATAGATTAGCTTCACACAGACGTCTTCTAACTGTCACAGTACTTACAGGTAACTCCAGACTGTCTTTGATCATCCTGGAGGTGATCATTGGCTGAGCCTTTGCCATTCTGGTTATTCTTCTATCCATTTTGATGGTTGTCTTCCGTTTTCTTCCACGTCTCTCTGGTTTTGCTCTCCATTTTAAGGCATTGGAGATCATTTTAGCTGAACAGCCTATCATTTTTTGCACCTCTTTATAGGTTTTCCCCTCTCTAATCAACTTTTTAATCAAAGTACGCTGTTCTTCTGAACAATGTCTTGAACGACCCATTTTCCTCAGCTTTCAAATGCATGTTCAACAAGTGTTGGCTTCATCCTTAAATAGGGGCCACCTGATTCACACCTGTTTCTTCACAAAATTGATGACCTCAGTGATTGAATGCCACACTGCTATTTTTTTGAACACACCCCTTTCAACTAATTCAACTAATTGCCCAATTGCACAGCCTTAAGAGCGTGCATATCATGAATGCTGGGTCTCATTTGTTTTCTGAGAATCTACTGAACCTACTGGTAACTTGTTTGCCACGTAGCAATAAAAAATATACTAAAGACCTTGATTATTCTGGTTAGTCACGTTGTACTGCTATTATTTTGAACAAGACTGTATACCCGTGGGCATGGGGAGTGGCTCAAGTATGTTAAATCCACTAGCCAATTTTCATTGCCATTTTCTCTTAAACTCAGAGATGATTGGCCTCCCAAGTGAGACCCCATATGTCGTTCAACATTAATCGTAGTGACTGAGAGATAGGGAACCTAAAATCTGAATACATCATGCACTGAATTTTTAAGCTCTCTCAACAATTCTTCTTTCACAGTGCGTGGATTTAAAGGCAAACATGTCTGAAAACCACCCAGAATGCAACAGCTTCTGTGTGTGGAAACAAGCTCCCATGTTTTTTGTCTATGCTCACACTTCATCTGCTCCACACACACACTGCACCCAGACACCTTAATGATGATCTTTTATTAATACTTGTTACATTCTCCATCTAAACAAAGGCACTTCAAGAGTATATTATCTCTATGGTTTATCTGTGAATGCATTCATAAGGGTTATTTATCTGTTATAATGTTTAATGGGATTTATCAAAGAAAAATGTGCACAACATTCCTATCAGCCAATCAGATTTAAGTATTATGTTTAGGGCTGGTTATGGATTTAATTAAGAAACAACAAAAATGCAACCAGCATTGGGAAGGAAATGGAAGGGTTCGCGCAGGTACACACTGGATGGACAGAGAGGAAAAGTGCAAAAGATTAATGGCTTTGAACATGCAGTCGCCCACGGGGGGCAAGTGGGGGAGTGCAAGCTCAAGAGAGGCGCAGAATGAGGCTAACTTTTTGGGGGGGATAAGAGAGATCTTACACTAGGCCCCTATGAAGGAACTGACATGCGATTCAGACAAGAAAGCTTATGCTCTGTTTGAAAAGTAGAACGTTCTCTGTTCATCTCTTCGTGAAACTTCCTGCAAAGCATGATGCTACAGCTGCTAAACAATATATCAGAGTACCAAAGTTAACATCTGTGTCACAAGAAATCTGTACATGTATATATAAATTATGGTCTGGGTGTATGTAATGTTTTGGGCAATTAAACTTTGTTTTTGAAGAGAATGAATTCAGCTGCAATGTTTTTATATGAACAGCTAATCAATAAACATCTAGTTGTGGTATACTGAGGAACATTACATGTCGCACAATGTGCCTAAGTATATATACGCTGAATACAGCGTATACAGCAAGTGACACAAAGAAAACGCATGTATGCATGCAAGGTCTGAGGTACAATAAAATTAGTTTTCATTATTATTATTTTTAATTCCACATTTCAAAATAATGTCTTTTTTTTAACTAGTCAAATAGTATTTCCAATATCGACAAGCAGCAGCAGTTCAGTTTAGTTGACTAGTCTCACACACTGTCATTTTGCTACAATTGTTTTGTATGCTCTCATGGATTATAAGAGAACTAACAAACTGGTAAGGTTTTAAAACATTTTAATGTTAATTCTTTTATTGCTGTGTAATACATGTTGTTAGACTTGTATACATTTGCTTTGATGTAATAGCCATTAGATCTGTTATTACTTTGACAAGCCAAAAACCGTTTATAAAGTTAATGGATGCCTTCCAGTCCTCCTGTATGTTTCTCTGGCAGAAATTATGGGTGGTTCCAAAATAAATGGCTACATGACAGTAAAAGTGTAAAGTTGGCAAGAAACATGGGGTGGGTCAACTTACTGCACTGGCTCAACTTATAACACTCTCCCCGACTTCCATTGAAGATGAGGCAGAAGCAGGCTTGGAGAGTAAGGGAGAGACTACTCTTATCAAAGCATCTACAATAAAGTCTGAAATTATTACAGAGTGTGCTTTCTTGTCTTTTAATTGTATATTTGTAACAACTGTATCACTTGAGTTAACAAGCACCCACCCCCTAGTGCCCCTTTTTTGTGGTTTGGGCCACTGCCTCTCAAAATGTCCCCCTATAAACCAGACTCTACACTCAAAGCGGTGCACAGCTCAAACGCGTTGTGTTTGATGTTCCTCATATGCAACAGAAAAGGCAGCTTTAATGCGTTGAACAATGTGGTGGTCGCGCCAGTGTGACTGCTCACAAAATGTAGTTGGTCTCAGTCTGGAGACCTGCAATAAATAGTAAATATAACCGAAACAGGTTATTATTATTTATTATATATAATAAAAATAAATATATATAAATATAAAATAAATAAAAATAAATATAGGAAAACTCGTCCACTCGATTTTGTAATACTCTTTAATTTTGTAGTATGTATGAAAAGGTGCAGGCACGTCCATGAGATGGCGAGTCAGTGTCTGCATTCATCAGCCTCATCTTTGCACTCGACATTGACTCAGAAAGCACTAGTTTATTACTAAATAATTAAAATGTCTTTCCCCTGACACGGTCAGAATCACTTTGCTGGTGTTTTGACTCAATTGCTTTATGCGCAAGCTTGAGCGTCGCATTCCTATATATTAAAGGTGCTGTAGGGAACTTTTGTAAAAAAAATATTATTTACATATTTATTAAACCTGTCATTATGTCCTGACAGTAGAATATGAGACAGATAATCTGTGAAAAAATCAAGCTCCTCTGGCTCCTCCCAGTGTCCTATTGCCATTTGCAGAAACTCCATCGCTCCCGGTAAGAAACAACCAATCAGAGCTGCGGTCCGTAACTTTGTGTTCAAAATGTAGAAAAATGAACATAATAAGCGAGTACACAATGAATCCATTTTCCAAACAGTGTCTTTAGTTTGTCCTGAATCACTAGGGTGCACCTATAATATGTGTTTATATTCGGACTATTTTAGATTGCTTCGGGGGTACCGCGGCGGAGTAACCCAGTATCTTTGTGATTCTTCATAGACATAAACAGAGAGAAGTAGTTCCGGCTTCGATGTTCTTCCGCAAGATGCAAGCAGTTCTGTTTATTAACCGCTAGAGCGTCAAAAGTTCCCTACTGCAGCTTTAAAGTATGGTTGCAGACACCGGCTGCATGTGAGGCAAAGCCGAACACCTGCTGCACCCTGCTCTATCGAAACGTGCTAACTTATCAAAAAATGCTACCGTAGAGACCTAGGGCCTCGTGTACCAAACGTACGTATACGCACAGAAAAGTGCCGTGGGCTACGATCATTGTCACAGGCGGTCCACAAACAATTTAGGCCTACTTAAAAACCCACCTTTTCTTGTGAAATATTGGGTAACATACTGTCGACCCTTTGTCTCTTTCACTTCTCTTGTTTTCTTCTCTTTTCGTTTTTGACTTCCAGATTTTTGAGGCATTTTCACATCCTCTGTCAAGTTGAATCTGCCGGCGCTATAAGTGAAGTCAAGCTGTTTGTGTTGCCTATATATTTATTTATAAAAAATTTATGGGTTGCCACTGGATATGAAGGATTCAGTACTACTCTATATGTACTCAAGATTAACATGAGATTAGGTGAAACTGTACCCTTTACTAGACAGAACCATGCTGCTAACTAGACAGGATTTATTAATTCTTTCTCAGTAAGGGCCACTGAGTCCTACAAGCATGTAAAACAGAGGAATGGGCGTAATGTCCAGTCAAAATAACGCATAATGATTACAATAAAACTGCTTCTGTTTGGTATATATAGTGTGTTATGATACTTTTATATGTAACACATCTTTCTCTATAAGGAGTCAACAGGTAGTTGCGTTCAATAGAATGATGGGGTTACCTTCATCCGCCACAGTTTCGAGCAGGAACTCCAGCAGGACCATAATCCAGAGCGCGCACACATTCCTGGAGAAGAGCTCCATCGTGGAGTCACGCGCGCTTCACTGGGGACTGTTTACAGAGATGGACAAACACTGCAAAGGTTCAAGAGTCGTCAGCTGGGTCTGGCACCCATCAGGAAAGAACAATCGCACGGGGAAGCCACCAAGTCATGAGAGAAAAACACTTTCAACTTCAGACGAACACAGTTGAATTATCGTTAGTTTGTTGTTAAGAAAAGAAAATGCGGTTTTAAAAATAATTCATAAGTTTCTATGCCAATCGAAATGCAAAAACTGACAATGTCTTAAAAGAACACAAAACCAAACAAAATCTCACAAATTACCTCTCAATCTACACGCGAACATGTGCCAGTTTTGTCTCCCACACACAAAATGAAAAAGAAAGAAAGAAACGCCGCGCGCTCGCTGCGTGTGATGGCTGTAGTTCGTTTAGTCCTAGTTTTCCACTCAGAAACGGGGTGGCTTTTTAAAATCCAGCTAATATGACAAATCCTTCGCGTCCTCCTCCAGCGCGCGCGTTCAGTGGATCCGTCAGTGGATCCACCGCGTCCTCGGTAACTTTATAAACACAGTGGCGGAGCCAGGGGGTGTCCGGGGTGGCACTGGACATCGCTGACATCTGATAGGCCACCCCGGGTGCCACCCAAATACTTAGTTACTATGCTACTACTTCATTTTCTTTGTTTAATCGTACTGAAACAAGCATTTATTTTAGCCGCGAGCTGATGTTCCACATCGCGCTTCATGACATCTATATCCAACCTCTCTAGTGACATACGTCAATTATCTGTGGAGTGAAAAACATCGCAGAGCAGAGAGGACAAAGACAACAAGCTGACAGACACGACAGAGTAGGAGACACAGTCTCAGCATTCCAATTATTAATTTAATTTTTATTAGGAATTTCAAACGTTAAATCTAGTTTTGGATCTTTTTAGTAGCATGACCACACTGTAACAACTAAAGGTTCCTGGAAGCACCTTTTGAGGTTCTTCACTTCGCCACACCAGCGGAACCCTCTGAAGAGCCTCTAGGCACCGCTTTAAATGGGGTGGTTCTCTCAGGTACTTTCAATGGTACCCTGGAGGAACCATTTTATTAAAGGGGGGGTGAAATGCTATTTCATGCATACTGAGTTTTTTACACTGTTAAAGAGTTGGATTCCCATGCTAAACATGGACAAAGTTTCAAAAATTAAGTTGTACGTTTGCACAGATTACAAAAAAAAAAAACAGCATTAAGGGACCAGTGGATGGAGTTTATTTTTACAGAGCATCAACGGAGTTGTGCAAGTGTTTGTGTTTGTGTTTGTGTTTGTTCCCTGCATTTCGAAGATGCTTGTTTTACAAACAAGGCCCAGTTTGACGCCGGATTTGCACATCGTTTATTTCTTAAGGATAATGCAGTCCCAACGAAAAAGGGTCACGATCGTGTGTTGGAACCGCAGGCGGTGAGTAAAACTGCTTCAAATATCTCTGTGTTGTTAACATAGCTATCGGTGCGTAAGCACATCAAGTAAACAACATGCGATGTTGTCATCAAACTGCACTTTCCACATGTACAGCTTAAAAAAGAAAAGAAAAAAAAAAAAGAAAAATTGAATGTGAAATTGAAACTGAATCTGACTGTTAGCCATGGTTTGTTTTGGTTGGTTTTGTCCTCACGTAATGTCACAGCTTCCAAACGGTCTCAACGCAAAAGCCTACTGGCACTCTTTAGCTCCGCCCACACATCACGCCTCCAGCCGGTCGTATTTTTCCGGGAAAAATCGTTACAGACTATCTTTCTCTTATGAATATAATAAAAGTAAAGACTTTTTGGAGTTATGAAGGATGCAGTACTACTCTATAGGTACTCAAGATTAACAGGATATTGAGTGAAAACGAGCATTTCACCCCCCCCCTAATTTCAGTTCTTTAACATTCACCACCCCCCCCCCCCCAAAGTTTATTTTTCCTGTTATTGAGATTTTTAATGATTTTAAAAAACAAACTGAAAAAATAAAACAAATGAGTTATAAACATAGTTTATTGATAAACTACAACAATATCCATAATCACCTTAAATAGTCAATACTGCACATCACAATCGCATTCATAGAAACATCAGTGTTAATATTGCTATAAAAAAAAACACATTTACACCTTGGTAAAATTGTAAACAAATAAATGTGACTCAATTATATTAGAACTTAAAAAAAATATATTTCATGTACCTAAAACAATAATACAATTTAAACAAATAAATTAAATTATATTTTATGTACAATGCAATTAATAGTAACATTTTCCTTCCTGTTCTAAACAGTGGTAACTGATTGGGAGAATTCACACAGGACATTAAGAAATTGATAAGCCTCAAGATAGCTGTATTTAGCTTAATAAACCAGTTTCTAACAGCGTAAGTTGTCTTGGTTAAACTTCGACAGCAGTGAATGGGAGAGTATCACAAATATATTTTTGCATTCTCATACTCAAATAGCAAAAGAAAAACTCTACAATAGCATTTTCACAACTTTCAATCAAAGGAAAAAAACTGACAGAGACTGATCTCTGCATCTTGACTCACAGACGCACACAATGGTAGGTGAGGGGAGTGAACTGCGTGTGAAGGGAGATGTGACTGAGGAAGAGCAGTGGCGGATGAGTGAAGACTTCCAGTGCCAGTGTTTCAGTGGTTATCAGGGCGAAAGGTGATCTTGAGGACCCTCTTCAGCAGCGAGGAGACGGACATGCATTGAAAGCATTGTGGATTTACCTTCTCACTCCATTTCTGCTGCATTTACTGGCCTGAGCATACGCCATAGACACTTTAACTCATTTTCTTGCTTATGAAATGCTTGGCTGGTCAGTGTGCTCCAAGTGCTGTTGTGAAAAGGTCCTTCGCTTTCATGTCAAGTCATGTGGGTGAGCTTGAAATCCAAATTTACGCAGGAAACTCAGAGTCCCTTGGAGTTTCAATAAGCACTTTTGTTTGTTGTCACACACGTTACTCACACAACATTTGAGCCAGAAGTAGGATATTGTGCAAGTGGAAAATCTAATGAGGATTTATGACTAACTGAGAAGTGGATTCATTCAGAAGAAGTATTTGCTTGAGTTACTGTTAAAACAGTTTAAACTGGTGCACAATTACGTTTCAATTGGCTATCTGGGTTTAAGTGTAGATTTTGTCATGAGTCCGGACCCGGTGTTCCTCCCTCTCACCACCAGAGGGCCACTTCCCCATCTCCCGGACTCATTCACCATACACTATACACCTGGTTCACTCGGTACACCTGTTGCATCCACTCACTCACTTAGACACACTCAACAGTTCCCCATTTGTTCACGAACATATATTCTCCTCACTCCCACCACTCTGCCTGCCTGGTTTAATTGTACTTGTGAATTGTTGATTGTTATTTCTATAGTGTTCCTCGAGATGTGTGTGGTTTCCCAGTGATCGTGTTTGAGCCCGTTTTGTTTTGCCTTGTTGGCCTTTTTGTTCTGTTCTGATTAAAGTAAGTTATTCCCTGCATCTGGACCCTGACCTTGTTCTTTCCTCGGCTCCGTCTCTACTGCGCCATAACAGAATCCAGGCAGCAAGCATGGGTCCAGCAGGGAGGTTCCTCGATGTCCGCCAGGGAGAACGATGCATCAAGGACTATGCCTGGGACTTCGTGGGGGCGGCTCGGTTGTCGGTGACAGAGAAGACCTGTCTTATGGTCTTCTTCTGGGGAGGACTGGCCGAGCCCTTTAAATCTTCCATGCCATACTGGCACCCCGACGAGAAGCTGGAGGACTACGTAAACCTGGCTCTGGAGTTGAGTGGCTCAGCCGTCAGGGTGGGGGTGCCGACCCAGGAAGTTCCAGGCGAGGCGGCCGAGCTCGTGGATGTTTCCCATGAGGCGGCGGGTGCCGTTCACGAGTCCCCCGAGGAGGTGGCGGGTGCCATTCACGAGTCCCTCGAGGAGGCGGCGGATGCCATTTACGATTCCCCCGAGGAGGCGGTGGATGCTGTTCAAGAGTCCCCCGAGGAGGCGGCAGGTGTCGCTCACGAGTCCACCGAGAATCCGGGGCTTGCCGTTCATGAGGCCCCCGAGGAGGGGGCGGATGCCGTTCACGAGTCCCCCGAGGAGGAGGCGGCGGGTGCCGCTCACGAGTCCCCCCGAGGAGGCGGGGCTTGCCGTTCACGAGGCCCCTGAGGAGGCGGGGCTTGCCGTTCACGAGGCCTCCAAAGGCGGTGGGTGCCGTTGTAACAAAAATGATTCGAACCAGACAAATTGAAGAGTCGATCAGAGCTGTGTTGAAACATGAGCCGAATTCCTCAGGAAGTCATAAAACATTCTGTGCCACAAGTCCCAAGCAAGATGAGCAACCTACTTGTTAACACAACAGCTTTCAACATTAACACCACTAGAACAATTATTTACAATTTAAATTCGAAGAAGAGAAATTTGGTGTCAAATGTGTTATTCGTAATGGAAATGCAACGCTGGACATCACATGTAAACCCATGAGATCGAGTTAAACACTTCCAATGACTCCCCCCCCACCTAGCAGAACCAGACTGAAATTCCTAAGGGGGAAGGGGACTTGTAGCCTCTGTCTCCACAGAACAACCCTATGTCAGAGAATGACAAAGAAACTGTCTTTTGTACATATATATGGACCAGAATGAACTCAAAAAGACTTATAAATGAATCAGTCCATCGCTTCACTCCATATTAATTTATGTGTAACCCACACATTTGACTATCATGGTATAATCACTTATTGTGTATGTTTTTTTTTAATAACTATGGGATAGCTTAACGATTCATAGTTATGTTTGGTATGTGTGTGATCGAATCTGCTTGCTTGATATTGTCCTGACAATCATTTATTTGTCAAATATATCATAACCTGGTAATAGGAATCATGTCCAAAATTAGACCCTGCAAGGCAGGAAAATTCGGACCACATGCTTGGTAAGATAAACATATGATTTATGATACCCCCGAGCCAAGACAATATCTGATTGGTCAAGACAACATTTGAGGTGTGGCCAACAGGCCAGTTTAAATACTTAGGAAACCATAAAATCTTTGCTTTTAGTTCTAGCCTTGCTTGTGCTATCAGTCATGCCTGCTCTTAGCTCTTAGCTTGTAGCTTTGCTACCTAGCTTTAGCTTCTCTAGCCATGCTGTTTAGTCATCACTGTTTGAGCGCGGTTCCAGCGTGCTTCGGCCTGCAAGCCTGCTGCTACTTAGCCACGATGAGAAGGAACACAACCTTGTCTCATCAAACTTTATTTATTTTCTTTTCCGTTTGAGAGTTTCGTGTTCTGAGTTAAGTTTTGTAACGTTGAGTCTCCGACGCCTGACCTCGGGTGCCCATTCAACTTCAACCAGCGCACACGACTCTGCACTTTTAGCCAACGGCTAACAACCACGGGCTTCCCAAGACGTCACTTCAGCGACTACTGAACTTCCAGCCAATCAGCGACACCGGGATAGCCCTTTCAACGGGACTCCCTTTCACAGGAAACCAAGGCAATGTACCCTCAGACATTTGTGCTGGTGTATCTAATATAATTTTAACCCCACTGAGGAACTCAATGCGAGCATTAATTAAGTGATTGATGGTTGTTCATGTCTATGCAACGTATTGCTGTAAACTTGGGATTCCACATTTCCATTCTCTTAAACTCATCTTTTCCTAACTTTCGATCTTCTTGCCACTTGTGTGAATGTGTGAGTGCGTGCGTTTATGTGTTAGATTAGTTTATATGTCTTAGATTTATTTAATAAAGCCTTATTCATATTGAAAAGAGAAGTATCTTGTGTTTTGTGCTTACAAGTTAATGTCTTAAACTGCCGATCTTGTTACTGTGCTAATTGATAGTGTTTTCACTATACTTTGGATATTAATATCCAGCGCAGATTTGATGTTAAACGGCTCGTTCAGTGAATCGCAGGGCGTCTCAGTGATCAGCCGTGAAACAGTGATTCTGTTCAAATTCCCTTTAAATTATTAAATGATTCCCTTTGAGCTAAATTGACCTGTTTCCGTTACACCGTTCACGAGTCACCCGAGGAGGCGGTGGGTGCCATTCAAGAGTGCCCTGAGGAGGCGCCGTTTGCAGCTCACGAGTCCCCCGAGGAGGCGCCATTTGCAGCTCACAAGTCCCCCGATGAGGCGGTGGGTGCCGCTCACGATTCACAGATGCGGCGTTGTCCACTCACGATCGTGGTTCTGCCCTGGGTTCCCACCCCACCGGCTCTGCCTCAGTCCCCAGGTCCCCCTCCAACACACGGACTTGAGATTTGACTATAAAGATCTAGGTTATCTAACACTACAGTGTAGGCTGCAAACGTCATATGTAGTTAAGCAAATACACGTTTTGTTTGAAAATGATTCTGAGCCTTAAAGGAACAGTTCAGTCTAAAATGAAAATTGTCATTATTTACTCAATATTACATCTTTTATATGTAAGTATTTTCCTGAATGCCTTCAGAAGACTTGGAGTATAGTACATGAGCTGTGTGAACCACTTTTAATAGCTCACACAAAAAATAAAATTAGCTAAAAATGTGCCTACTGTTGGGCCATCCCAGATGTAGATGAGTTGGTTTCTTCATCAGAGCAGATTTGGAAAAATGTAACATTACATCACTTGCTCACCAGTGGATCCCCTGAAGTGAATGGGTGCCGTCAGAATGAGAGTCCAAACAACTTTTTGTTTGCTTTATTTGGATCCCCATTAGCTTCAACATAAGCTAAAAGCTATTCTTCCCGGGGTCCTATAATCTGCCATGTGACAATACAATTTATGACACACCATACGTAAGAGACATTACATTACATTTGAAATACATATTATACAGTTAATACCATTGATCTCAAAATAACAATAAAAAAATAAAAATAAATTGTGCCGCTCCGAATAGATCTATATCAATATCTCCTTAACTGTATATGTTTCTTTGAAGGTAATATTTTTAAGTGATTTTTTTAAACCATACAAAGTGTTTTATTGTTTAATAGTATTTGGGAGAAAGTTCCATTCACACATTGCTCTATACCTTACTGAACGTTGAATTGATTTGGTTTTTACTATTGGTTAAATAAATCTACCTCCTACTGCATGTGTGACCAGACGCTCTCTTCCCATGTTTGTATGAATACTAATTATTTAATTAGAATTTGCCGCCTACAAATTTCCTCTTTGTTGGGGTGACGCGTCATTTTCGATTAGGCTATAAATAGCGCATTTCCATTCATGTCGAGACATACGTCACCTCCGATTGACTCGGGGGGGTTCCCATTTGCTTCCAACGTGCGGGTGATTTGATTGCGGCTGTATGCCAGCTTTTGCGTGCTCCTGAAATGATTTCTTTCGGTAAGCTGTTATTGCAGTAATTTGTGGGAACCAACTGTCTGGTCGGGATTCTGACGAGTGAGTATGGGTTTTTAGTGTATTTCAGGCATATGTAAACCAACTTGTGTGACGCTGCAGGATCACAACAAATCAACGAGAGATCTAGAGTGGTTTGTTTCAAGTGATTGACATGGTTCTATCGGCGGGTGAGTCTTTTCCTGATTGGGTCGAGACCATTGGGCATTCAGGCGGGCGTTTAACCATTGTGTTTCCCTTTTCTAAGGTGTCTGAGATCTTTTCCTCTCTGCCTTTTTGTCCGTATTTAATGCGAGGAATCGCCGTTGTCCTACAACCTACGGTTTTGTGACTTTTGTCTGTTTCATTTAGTCTGATTTGTGAGAGTGGTTTGTTATGTGGGATGGATGATGTTACTAGTAATTTGCTTTGTTTTTCTTTTTGTTTTGAGATTGTGTTAGTGTGAATTATAGTTTTCAGTTAAGTGTTTTTGGTTTCTTCTTATTGTGTTATTATTAAAAAAGTGAAGTGAAGTGACATTCAGCTAAGTATGGTGACCCATACTCAGAATTTGTGCTCTGCATTTAACCCATCCGAAATGCACACACACAGAGCAGTGAACACACACGCACACACCCGGAGCAGTGGGAAGCCATTTATGCTGCGGCGCCCGGGGAGCAGTTGGGGGTTCAGTGCCTTGCTCAAGGGCACCTAAGTCGTGGTATTGAAGGTGGAGAGAGAGCTGTTCATGCACTCCCCCCACCCACAATTCCGTCCGGCCCGAGACTAGAACTCACAACCCTTTGATTGGGAATCCAACCCTCTAACCATTAGGCCACAACTTCCCCTTATTACTAGTATTGTTAGTATTATTATTTTAGTTTTGTTGCTGTTTATATTGACTTCATTGTGTTCTTTTTTTTATTTTGTGTGTGTAAGCAACTGTAAACTCTTTCTGCTAGATGCCGGGGGCTTCAGTCAGGAATCCTCCTTTTCCTCAGCGTGCTGGTGGTGGTTTGTAAGAACAGGACAACGGCGACCCTCCGTGGCCAGTAGTGCTTGGGCGGTGAGCCGCTTTCTTCGATTTTGGCTCGATTTGGGCGTTGGTAGCTCAGCTGCGGACTGATAATGAGCAGTTGCGACAGGGGCCACCCGCTGTGCGGCCAGCTCATAGTGCTGATCCACCTGTTGCTGCGACTCCTCCAGCAGTTAGTCCTTCATTCCCTGATACCGGCCCACCCGAGCGATTTGTGTTTATCCCGAGGGATCGTAAGCGCCCAAAATTTTATGGCAGGACTGGCATTGATGTTAATGAATGGGTAGAGGAGGCACGTGCTTGTATGAGGGCACGTCATATGTCTACCGTTGACCAAGCCATCTTTTTAATCGATCATTTAGAGGGTGAGGCGCGCGAAGAGCTTCGTTATCGTTCGGGGGCAGAGCGGCGACATCCAGACCAAATTATTGCGGCATTGCGCGAATTGTACGGGTGTACGCGATCGTATGTAGCGTTACAAGAACTATTCTTCTCTAGGCGGCAGCAGGAAGGGGAGACTCTTGTGGAATTCTCCCTGGCCCTGATGAGCCTATGGGAAAAAGTTAAAGAACAGGAGCCACATGAAATGTCTAACGCTGGTGCTCTGTTACGAGATCAGTTCGTGGAAAATGTTAGCGATAATACACTTAGACGTGAGTTAAAACAGTTAGTTCGACGTAGCCCTGATAGTACGTTGCTTGAAGTGTGTAGTGAGGCAATTCGTTGGGAGCGAGAGGGGACCCCCGGGGGTGCAAGGGGACGTAGCTATTCCGTTCCAACGGCACATTGTATACAATATGGCATGCATGGACAGTCGCAGCCGGGTAGTAACCTTCCAGGAGGGTCATCTGAGTTGCGTGGATTAAAGGAGATGATGAAAATGCAACAACAACAATTAAATCAACTTACTCAAAGTTTAGCCCATAATCAGAGAACTCAACTGGGGGGTGGAGTACAGCGATTTAGTCATATTATTTGCAGGCGGTGTAACCAGCCGGGACATTTCTCAAGAGAGTGCGAGGGGGAGCGTAGAGCTACACGGTTTCAGTCTACCATGCCGGCAGGTCCACCCCGGGGAGGGGGACCGGCTCCAGCCAGCCAGCCGCCGGAAAACTAATACCCATCGAGCGGTTGAGCCACTGCTCGGTTGGGGAAGGGAGGGGCTCAAGTCACCTGATTAGCCCAGACTCACTTGCTCGTCTGGTGTCATCTTGTCCACAGCTCATTGTCCACATGGGAGGTGTTCCTGTGTCTTGTCTAGTGGACACTGGCTCTATGGTGACGACTGTCACAGAAAGTTGTTTTACTACTTATTTTAAGCATTGGGGACCCGAACGTCTCCTTTCATGCCAGTGGTTGCAACTGCGAGCAGCGAACGGTTTCTCGATTCCGTATATAGGGTACCTGGAGTTAGATATTGAACTTTGTGGTCGGTTGATCTTGGGGTGTGGGGTCTTGGTGGTCCGGGATCCTCCTGGTGGTTTGGCTGGCCGAGTCCCTGGGGTTTTGGGGATTAATGTTTTGGGCCGCTGCTACCGGGAGCTCTTTGGCCAGCATGGCTCTGCCCTCTTCGAGCTTCCGGCTGTGACACAGGCTCCTTCATTCATTACACAGGCACTGCAACACTGCCATCAGGCCGATATTAAGCCTGTCGTAACTGTTAGGGGTCAAGTCAGGGTACGAGGTCGCCATGTGAATCGTATTCCCGGGGGGACATTAAAGCTGGTAGCTGCTACCTGTTCAACCCAGTATTCCAGTGGGGCAGTCTTATTCGAACCACCAGAGGTAGGTCTCCCAGCAGGTTTGTTAGCATCCCCTGCCCTGGTGAGAGTGGTCCGAGGAACGGTATATATACCGGTAGTAAATGCCGGTACAACGGATATCGTTTTGTATCCACGAGTTACTATTGGTGCGTTAAGATGTGTGGATGTGGTGAGTTTGCCTTCTGAGGTTAGCGAGGTTCAGCGGGGGCAGTGTCCGCAAGCATACAGGCAGCTCGAGTTACTCCAGTGCGGGATCAGATTGATTCCCTTGATCTGTCTGTACTGCCAATGGCAGACCAGGTTAAAGTTTGGGCTTTGCTGTTAAACTATGAGTCTGTGTTTTCCACATATGAGGGGGACCTTGGGTGCACAGGTCTCATTTATCACGACATACCCCTTGTAGACCATACTCCCATTAGGCAGCGACATCGGCGGATACCTCCGTCCGAGTATCAGGTAGTGAAAGCGCATATGAATCAGCTCCTTGAGGCACAAATAATTAGGGAGAGCAGTAGTCCCTATGCATCACACATCGTGCTCGTGAGAAAGAAGGATGTAGTCTGCGCTTGTGTGTAGACTACCGCCGTCTGAATGCGAGCACAAGGAAGGATGCTTTTCCATTACCTCGTATCGAGGAGACCTTGGACTCACTGACGGGTGCCAAATGGTTTTCTACCATGGACCTCGCCAGTGGGTACAATCAGGTACCTGTTACGGAGGGGGATAGATACAAAACGGCCTTCTGTACTCCATTTGGCTTGTTCGAATGGAACAGGATGCCCTTTGGTCTGTGTAATGCTCCTAGCACCTTCCAGCGTTTGATGCAAAGACTGTTTGGTGATCAACAGGGACAGTCCCTCCTTTTGTACCTCGACGATATAGTTGTGTTTTCAGCCTCAGTAGATCAACATCTCTCTCGGATGGAGGTGGTCCTGAATCGCCTTCAGAGGGAGGGATTAAAAGCTAAATTGGGGAAATGTTCATTTTTCCAGAAGAGAGTAAAGTATTTGGGTCATGTGCTCTCGTCTGAAGGGGTCGCTACAGACCCAAGTAAGGTTGAGGCAGTGACCCAGTGGCGTTGTCCCACTACTGCTGGCGAGGTGCGTTCCTTCCTGGGATTTGCCAGCTACTACCGTCGGTTCGTGGAGGGGTTTGCAAAAGTAGCTGCCCCGTTACATGGGCTAGTAGCAAGGCTGACCAATCCAAAACGTCGGAGGTGTTCGGAGCAGGACTTTGCCGATGCCTGGTCTATACAGTGTCAACAGAGCTTTGAGGAGTTTAAGCAGCGACTGTCTGTGGCCCCGGTGCTTGCCTATGCAGATTTCTCCTTGCCTTTTGTCCTGGAGGTTGATGCCAGCTATGGGGGTTTGGGGGCAGTACTGTCCCAGGAGCAGGGAGGAAAGGTACGACCAATAGCATATGCTAGTCGTGGTCTTCGGCCCACTGAGCACCGTATGGACAATTATAGCTCTATGAAACTGGAATTTCTGGCACTCAAGTGGGCCATGACAGAAAAATTTAGGGAGTACCTGTTGGGCCATAAATGTCTGGTATTTACAGACAACAACCCTCTTAGTCATGTTCTTACAGCCAAACTGGGTGCCACCGAACAGCATTGGGCTGCTCAGTTGGCTGCTTTCGATTTTGAGATTAGGTATAGGTCCGGTCACTGTAATAGAAATGCGGATGCCTTGTCTAGACAGAATCCACTTACAAGGGAAGACATTCAAAGTCTAGTGCCGGGGCAGGCTATCCCTGAAAGGATAGCTCAATTAGCCCATGGGGGACCGGTGGCCCAGGTGAGCCAGGTAACAGTGTTCCCAGGTCCACCCTTTGTAGATATGCGCTCAGGTCAGAGGGCCGATCTACATATTGCAGAACTGTTAAGGTTCTGGCGACGACAGGCACTTCCAACACCAGAAGAGCGCAAGCAGTTGCCAAAACCAGTGGTCACGATGCTTCGGCAGTGGGACCGATTGGTGGAGCGGGATGATGTAATGTACCGTTGGGTAAGGTGCCCAGACGGTGGGGAAGAAACACTGCAGGTGTTATTGCCTATGGCTATGAAGGAGGAAGTTTTGACACAGTTACATCAGCAGCACAGACATCAGGGTGTGGAACGGACGACTCAGTTGGTGCGACAACGGTGCTATTGGCCAGACATGTCTTCTGAGATTGCACGTTGGTGCCAGCAATGTGAGAGGTGACCGCATGCGAAGGGCCTTCCCTCGACACACAGTAGTTTCATGGGGCACTTGATGGCTTCCCGGCCGAATGAAGTTCTGGCCAGTGATTTTTACAGTTCTGGAGCCTTCCCAGTCTGGTATTGAGAACGTTATGGTCATGACTGATGTATTCTCTAAATATACGTGGGGTGTGGCTACCAGAGATCAGCGGGCAGAGACTGTGGCACAGGTTCTGGTATCTGAATGGTTTTGCCGACTCGGTGTTCCGAGTCGTATCCATTCAGACCAGGGTCAGAACTTTGAGGCCACCCTTATCCAACAGCTTTGCCGCTTGTACGGTGTTGAGAAGTCTCGCACTACTCCATACCATCCGGCTGGTAACGGACAGTGCGAGCGGTTTAATAGGACCTTGCACGATCTGTTGCGTTCTTTGCCCGACTCTCAGAAGGGTGACTGGCCACTGTGTCTTCCCCAGGTGTTATTTTCATATAATAGTACCCCCCATCAGAGTACTGGAGAATCCCCGCACTTTTTGATGTTTGGCCAGGAACCTCGGCTCCCAGTGGATTTTCTGCTTGGGAGAGTCCAGGAGCCGGAGGCCGGCTGTGTGCAGAGGTGGGTATTAGAACACCAGAATAGGCTCAAAGTAGCTTTCGAGGGGGTGAGAGAGCAGCTAAGGACTGCGGCGGACCGCCGCAAGGCCCGTCATGATAGACAGGTCCGGGAGGAACCCTTACGGGAGGGTCAGTTGGTGCTCCTTCGAGCTTTTAATGTGAGAGGTAGACATAAGATACACGATCTCTGGGGCCCATTAGTATATCAGATTGTAAGAGCAGGTGAGCAGGTATATTCTATTGCACCAGTGGACAATCTGGGTAAAGTGAGACAAGTACATTGCTCTGCAATAAAACCATGGGTTGGTAA
Organism: Carassius auratus; assembly: GCF_003368295.1. NCBI lineage: Eukaryota > Metazoa > Chordata > Actinopteri > Cypriniformes > Cyprinidae > Carassius > Carassius auratus. Next base: position 29,930,142 of record NC_039247.1, read on the forward strand.
AAGTCCTTTGGTTGACCCCCTTAAGTGTAGTATGTTGGAGCCAATAGCACCCACTGACGAAGAAGAGGAGACTGGAGATTGGTTTGTAGTAATGCCTGAGACCCCTCAGGAGGGGCAAAGGTCATTACCACCAGTTGAGACCCCATCAGGAGTTGCCGGAGGGGACCAAACTTTTACAGATGGTCTTCAAGAGGAGGCAGAGTATACAGAGGTTATAGTACCTGCCCCAGGTAATGTGATGGTGGGATTAGGGTCACCAGAGCTTACTCCTCTCGAGGAGGATACGGGGGTAAGGCGTACAAGGAGGTTGATGGCAGGGTACCATTCAAATCCACATCACCTCCCTCGCACAATAGAAAGACCAAGGTACGAAGTGGGTACAGGCAATAGTCCGGTATCTAGTGCTGTGGTTGCATTGGTTTCGACCCTTGCATTAAGATCATAGATGTATAAAAAGTATTCATCGTCGGGCCGACGATGAAAATGTCAGGGGTAGATTGTGACCAGACGTTCTCTTCCCATGTTTGTATGAATACTAATTATTTAATTAGAATTTGCCGCCTACAAATTTCCTCTTTGTTGGGGTGACGCGTCATTTTCGATTAGGCTATAAATAGCGCATTTCCATTCATGTCGAGACATACGTCACCTCCGATTGACTCGGGGGGTTCCCATTTGCTTCCAACGTGCGGGTGATTTGATTGTGGCTGTATGCCAGCTTTTGCGTGCTCCTGAAATGATTTCTTTCGGTAAGCTGTTATTGCAGTAATTTGTGGGAACCAACTGTCTGGTCGGGATTCTGACGAGTGGGTATGGGTTTTTAGTGTATTTCAGGCACATGTAAACCAACTTGTGTGACGCTGCAGGATCACAACAAATCAACGAGAGATCGAGAGTGGTTTGTTTCAAGTGATTGACATGGTTCTATCGGCGGGTGAGTCTTTTCCTGATTGGGTCGAGACCATTGGGCATTCAGGCGGGCGTTTAACCATTGTGTTTCCATTTTCTAAGGTGTCTGAGATCTTTTCCTCTCTGCCTTTTTGTCCGTATTTAATGCGAGGAATCGCCGTTGTCCTACAACCTACGGTTTTGTGACTTTTGTCTGTTTCATTTAGTCTGATTTGTGAGAGTGGTTTGTTATGTGGGTTGGATGATGTTACTAGTAATTTGCTTTGTTTTTCTTTTTGTTTTGAGATTGTGTTAGTGTGAATTATAGTTTTCAGTTAAGTGTTTTTGGTTTCTTATTGTGTTATTATTACTAGTATTGTTAGTATTATTATTTTAGTTTTGTTGCTGTTTATATTGACTTCATTGTGTTCTTTTTTATTTTGTGTGTGTGTGTGTGTGTGTGTGTGTGTGTGTAAGCAACTGTAAACTCTTTCTGCTAGATGCCGGGGGCTTCAGTCAGGAATCCTCCTTTTCCTCAGCGTGCTGGTGGTGGTTTGAACACTGGGTGCTGTGTGCAGTGAGACGCACAGATTTTGTGTGTGAGTGATAGTTTACTCTACAGTGTGTGGTTTGGTTTCTTGTTCTTTAGCCCTCAGCTGAAAAGCTTTTGAGTGTAAGGTCTTATTGTATGTTCTGTAGTGATTGACTTTTGAATGATTGTATTTTTCCTCTGCCTTCTATAACACATACATTCTATGGTCAGACGCCGTGAGGAGTTTTGCCTGGTACACCCGGTTTACTCCTGTCTGCTTTTAATAATAAAGAACTCCTTTTGTATGATTTGCATGTCTCTGTTCCTTACTAGTGCAACGAACTTGTGTGTCTTAAGATAAAGAGTATCATTCATTCTCTGTGATGTTAGAGTGGTGTAGTCGGTTTCCGTAAAGTTGTAGTTATTCTATTCTAAATAGCTAGGCCCTAGTGCCCCACAAATTACGAGCTCCCCTCGTTCCGCCACACATGCCTCATTGGATAATAATGTGTATCTGTACTAAAGGATAGTTTTTCATATAAAGTGTGTTTTCATGTAAAAGGTGTTTTGTTTGTTATAACATTATATAAAAATACCATTAGTGAATACCCCAATAAATTTTTTTATTTAAACCATGAGAGGCTTTCATGCATTGTCAACATTTGATCTAAACCCACATGAGAAATCTAATGTATCTCTTGCTCTGGCAACTGTGTATAGACCACCAAGGCCGTATACAGAATTCCTAAAAGAATTTGCAGATTTCCTCTCAGACCTTCTAGTTACAGTTAATAAGGCGCTAATCATGGGAGACTTTAATATTCACGTTGATAATGCAAATGATACATTAGGACTTGCGTTACTGACCTAATAAACTCCTTTGGAGTCAAGCAAAATGTCACCAGGCCCACTCATCGTTTTAATCATACACTAGATTTAATTATATCACATGGAATCGATCTTACTGCAATAGATATTATACCTCAAAGTGATGATATTACAGACCATTTCCTTGTATCGTGCATGCTGCTTATAACTGATATTAACTATATGTCTCAGTGATACCGTCTGGGCAGAACTATTTTTTTAATGTATACAGTGGGCCAAGCTGATACACTACTAATAGTGCCACTGTTTACATTCTCGGTGTTAGTAGGTTTTGTTGCGTCAAGTCACAGTTCCTCTTTTTAACAAATCCAAAATATAAACAACAAATAGTATTTCACAATAATTCTTCTAATAATCATAAATATGCAGCAAATTTATGATTAATTTATGAATAATTCTTCTAATGATCATAAATATGCAGCTGTTTTAACACTTAGAAGAGATGAGAAATTAGGTTTGAACCCTGATCACTTTGGACAATTTTTGGAATTCCAAAGACTGATATAAATTGGGTTAAAGCTTTCACAATAGAATGAGACGTAATGGTATGCAGTGGGCATGCCGCAGGAAAGCGTGTATTCAAACACATCACTGTGAACAAATAAGTGCTACCTGACTTTGAATGAGGAAGTGGTCCTACACAATTGACAATAAGATGTTCAAAAGGTTCACCAGTAGCTACAATTGGTTTCAAAGGAACAGGTTTCAATACCTTATTCAGCTTATTCATTAATTGACAGGTTTTACATGTCCTAATGTAGGCAGAGATGCCATGTTTTAAACGTGGCCAAAAAAGATATCGCAACAAACGATCGTAAGTTTTACACACTCCCTGATGACCTGATTGATCATGCCCAATTTCTATCATCATTTGTCGAAACTTACTACCACTGCTTGGAAAACAGGATCACCAATGAAATCCTTGTGAGGAATCCACTTCCTCATTAACACTCCATTTTGAACAAAATATCCACAGACAACATTAGGCTCTTCTGCTGGAAGAGTTACTTCGCTGTTTTTTTCCCAATCCCTCTGCAGAGACAGGAAAAGACAGAGCAGACAGATTAGGCAAAAATAAATTAGTTCATATTTTATTAGATTGGCTCTCTTTTTGATCACACAATTCCTGACTTGCCAGTTTTCATTGCACGGGTCACTGCACATACTGTGTCCTGACACAAATTAGTAGGTTCAGTTTCGATTTGATTTTTAGAGGTCACTATACCAGTCCGTTTCCCAAAATAATATGGACCCCCTCAACTGGCAAAGCTGGTCTTACCATCTAATCAAATCGGACTGAAGTTTTACCTTATGAACAGGTGCAGGTAAAGTATTCAGACCTATTCTCTGAATTAAAACATTCTCACCAGTATGACAATGCGAAGAAAAAGGCAAAACTGATTCTAGAATGAATGAATCCATGGCACCAGTGTATCGCAAAATTTTAACGAAGACTTCCTCTTTCTCTCCAGTCGGAGACACAACCTTCTGTAATAAAAAGGAGAGTAAGAAGAAAGAAAGATCAACATTAATATTTTGCTTCTCAACAATTTCACTCCCTACAGACAGGACCGAGGTCGCAAGAGCAGCAGGCTTAACAAGTGAACTCAATGCAGAACGTTTAGACTTATTTTTAAAGACAGAACAATCTGCTTTCCAATGTCCTTTCTCATGACAATAATTGCAAGTCTTACTTGGGTCAAACTTTCCTGTGAAAACAGGGTTAAATTTAGACAAAGGCTTGGACAGAGACACATTAGACAGAACGTCATGAGCATGCCAATCAACAAATGCAGTTTTATGGGTCAGCACAAAATCGTCGGCCAACACAGCTGCTTTTTCTGGAGTTTTAACATTATACTCACTGATATACATAGCTATATGATGTGGGACTGAATTTCTAAATTTTTCCAACACTATCAAGTGAATCAAATCCTCTAATGTGTTAATGTCTACTGCTGTACACCAACGATTAAAGTGGTTTCTCAGATTGCGCACAAATTCTAGGTGTGTTTGTGTTACGATCGGGAACCCAGGGAAACACAGGACATGAGAGATCCAAATGTAGTGTGAGTTTAATGGGTAATCCAAATTTCAAACCTAACAAGTAGAGGGTCAAAACCAAAAATCCATCCAAAACAAACAAACAAACAGGGAAAGGAACAGGAACAGGAACTAGAACTTGGAAGGCGAGGAAACTGGCTGACAGAAAGAAAGGACTCCATGAAAACAAACAGAAACAGACCGGTTAATATAGGCAGGGTAATGACTATCAAGTGAAGACACCTGAGTGCAATTAACAGGAGTGCAATTACTGTGATGAAGAGACAAGGCTTTGTGGGGATTGTAGTGCCTGCGGTGAGATGCCTATGGGGAAGTGAGACCACTAGTGGAGACTCAGGGAAACAGACCAGACAGCGTGACATTACCCCCTCCATGGAGCAGCTACCAGATGCTCCACCCGAACACAAGAACAGACCAAAGAACACAGAGACCAGGAGGGAGGTGGAGCGGCAGAGGACCAGGGGGAGGGATGGAGGGCCAGGTAATATAGGGAAACCGAGACAAGAAGTCAGAATACCAGGGGGAGGGACGGAGGGCCAGGTAATATAGGGATACAGAGACAAGAAGAGCAAAAAACTACAACAAGGAGACCAGAAGGGAGGTCGACCAGCGGAGGGTCAGGGGGAGGAACGGAGGGCCAGGTCCATAGAGGGAAACAGAGATAAAACAAAAAAAACTAAAACAAAACAACAACAAAACACAAGTCCAGGAAGGAACAGAAAGTTCAGTGGCCCAGGGCCAAACTGACAGGGCAGGAATCCAGAGTGGAGCAAGGTGGAATTGGAGCCATACGGTCAAGATAGAAGCCCACCAGGTCGGCGCAGAAGACCACCACATCCATGCGGTTGGGATAGCGGTCGAGACAGAAGCCCACCAGGGCGGTGCAGAAGACCACATCCGTGCGGTTGAGACAGAAGTCCACCAGAGCGGCGCAGAAGACCACCACATCCGTGCGGTTGAGACAGAAGCCCACCAGGGTGGTGCAGAAGACCACCACATTCGTGCGATCGAGACAGAAGCCCACCAAGGCGGCGCAGAATACCACCACATCCGTGTGGTCGAGACAGAAGTCCACCAAGGCGGTGCAGATGACCACCACATCCGTGCAGTCGAGACAAAAGCCCACCAAGGTGGCGCAGAAGACCACCACATCCGTGCGGTTAAGACAGAAGCCCACCAGGGCGGTGCAGAAGACTACCAAAGCCGTGCAGTCGAGACAGAAGCCACCCAGGGTGGCGCAGAAGACCACCACATCCGTGCGGTCGAGACAAATGCCCACCTTGTGCTTAGGCGCTGGGCTGGTGACCATCTTGTGCTGTGGCGCTGGGCTGGCGACCATTCTGTGCAGTGGTGTTGGGCTGTTGTAGACCCCTCCTGTTTGTAGAACCCCGTTCTAGAATCGGCCATCCAACCGGGAGAGACAGGAGTGGCTGGGGTATCACACGGAAGCCGATGTTGTAGGTATAACACGAATTCCCAGAAATTAAAAGCGTCCAACTGATCCATTTCCTTTCGAGGCACCGGGTCATCCAGACCGGTGTTGAAAATGTCTTTTAGGGCCGCATCATTATATCCCATACCATCCGCCAGGGTGGTATGGGAAGTCCCACACCGCTGGATCTCGACATGATGGAGTCCTTCTGTTACGATCGGGAACCCAGGGAAACAAAGGAGATGAGAGATCCAAATGCAGTGTGAGTTTAATGGGTAATCCAAATTCAGAATACAACAAGCAGAGGGTCAAAACCAAAAATCCATCCAAAACAAACAAACAAACAGGGAAAGGAACAGGAACAGGAATAGGAATAGGAATAGGAACTAGAACTCGGAAGGTGAGGAAACTGGGTGATGGAAAGAAAGGACTCCATGAACACAAACAGAAACAGACCAGTTAATATAGGCAGGGTAATGACTATCAAGTGAAGACACCTGAGTGCAATTAACAGGAGTGCAATTACTATGATGAGACAAGGCTTTGTGGGGATTGTAGTGCCTGCGGTGAGGTGCCTATGGGGAAGTGAGACCACTAGTGGAGACTCAGGGAAACAGAGACCAGACAGCGTGACATTTTACAGCTCTTCTTTTTCTTGCATTGGGAACCGCTGTCTGTATGCTTCGGGAACACACTCATAGGTTTTTAAAACTGTGGATTTAACTTTTTGATAAACGTTACAATCACCGATTGACAATGAACAAAAAGCTACTTGTGCTTTCCCCGTTAACACACACTGTAACAGTGCAACGTGATTATCATCTGACCAGTCCCTTAATTCTGCCATACGTACCATGTCATGGTGACTTGAATTTGATCATGGCTGCCAGCCCAGCGCCAAAGCGCAAGATGGCCACCAGCCCAGCGCCACAGCACAAGATGTCTCCGTTGACCCCCGTTGAACCTGAACTAACTGGTAGGTGAACGTGTGCGGGCTGAGGGTTAAGTGTTCCCAATAGGGACCTCTAATAATCAAATCGAAACTGAACCTACTACTTCGTGTCAGGACACAGTATGTTTAGTGACCCGTGTAATAAAACATGCAAATCAGGAATTGTGTGATCAAAAATAGAGCGAATCTGATAAAATATGTACTAATTTATTTTTGCCTGATCTGTCTGCTCTGTCTTTTCCTGTTTCTGCAGAGGGATTGGGAAAAGAACAGCGAAGTGACTTGCCTTTAGATGAACTCTTCCAGCAAAAGAGCGTAATGTTGCCTGTGGATATTTTGTTCACAGTGGTGGATTCCTCACAAGGATTTCGTTGGTGATCCTGTTTTCCAAGTAGTGGTTCCAACTAAGTTTAGACAAATGATGATCGAAATTGCCTATGATCAATCAGGTCATCAGGGAGTGCGTAAAACTTACGATCGTTTGTTGCGATATCTTTTTTGGCCACGTTTAAAACAAGACATCTCTGCTTACATTAGGACATGTAAAACCAGTCAATTAACGAATAAGCCAAATCAGGTATTGAAACCTGTTCCTTTGAAATCAATTGTAGCTACTGGTGAACCTTTTGAACATCTTATTGTCAATTGTGTAGGACCACTTCCTCGGTTAAAGTCAGGTAGCATTTATTTGTTCACAGTGATGTGTTTGAATACACGCTTTCCTGCGGAATACCCACTGCGTACCATTACATCTCGTTCTATTGTGAAAGCTTTAACCCAATTTATATCAGTCTTTGGAATTCCAAAAATTGTCCAAAGTGATCAGGGTCCAAACCTAACTTCTCATCTCTTCCAGCAAGTGTTAAAACAGCTGCACATTAAGCATAATCAATCAACTGCATATTCACAAAGTCAGGGCGTGTTGGAGAGATTCCATCAGTCGTTAAAGTCACTTCTCCAAGCGTACTGCGTGCAGTTGGATAGAGATTGGAAAGAGGTTTTACCATGGATGATGTTAGCCGCAAGAGAAGTAGTGCATGAAAGTATGTGTTTTAGCCCTAATGACTTGGTCTTTGGCATAAAGTTCGTGGACTTTTGTCAATATCACAGGAGTTTGGTTGAGCTCCAGAGCCTCCTAAACACTTGGCGTCATATATTTTGGGGTTTAAAAACCAATTAATTCAGGCTAGAGAGCTAGCAAAAGTAAATCTAAAAAAATATCAGAAAAACATGAAGTGATTGTATGATCGTGTGGTTGAGCATCGAGTTTTTGAACCAGGCGATCAAGTTTTGGTGTTAAGACCTATGATATCTTGAAGCTAAATTTGATGGCCCATTTGTTGTACAGCATAAACTGACTGATGAAAATGATGACGTTGCAATGCTATTGCGGAAGAAGTCAATTAAACGGTGCCATGCAAATGTTTTAAAACCTTATTATGAAAATGAGGCTAACCCTAAGGAAAATGTGACCTCTTTGCATTCGGCACTTTCGATCGTTTCCATCGATGTGAGTAATGGGAGTTTAGTGGGGGAAGAAGAGGAGACCATTTTGCCTGATGATTCAGTGTTTCGTGTTCGACTGCATAATTCGGAATCATTGCAGAACTTAGTTTACTCTCTGTCATTTGTCTCCTGTAAAATGGCAGGAGTTATGTGACGTACTTTTCCTGAATTATTTGGTGATGTTCCGTCTTGTACTGATTGGGTAGAACATAACATTGATGTGGGAGATGCTTTGACAAAACAATTCAAAAGATATTTTGCTTTTTTCAGTTTCTTATAAATATCTAAATGGGTAAAATATAATCTTACTGTAATCAGCACAAACTGGGCTATAATAATATGTGAAATGCATGTATGTACATGATTGTGTTTTTGAGAAAAAAAATGTTATGCATGGTTAGTGAAAAACTAAAAATGTTAAAACACATGAATAAGGAAAAAAAAAACACATAAAGAACAATGGTTCCCGGGATTTTTGAGAACTGGAGCTTGTAGCATATCATTTTTCTTTCTAAATTATGTGAAAATCATCTTGTTTACTCACTCACAGAAAACAATATATTGATTTAAATTTTCTAAGACACTTTTTGTTGGTAAAAGTCATATGCGAGTAGGCGTCAACTATCTTGAATATCATTGTGATTTACACCTGAGAAGACAAAGGCCTGCATAATGAACTGCATAATGAGCCATTCAGTTGTCACTAAGAGGGAAGGGTTACAAGAAAGAATGTAACCCATACATTCTTATTATTATCATAATTATCATTATTATTATTATCATTATTATTATTATTAATGTTGAAAAGAGCTGAGAATATTTTTCAGGTTTTTTAGGGGGGATAAATTAAAAGAACACCATTTTTTTGTTACATTTGTTACAGTTACATTTATTTGTTACATTTATATTATTTACATCAAGCTTTTGAATGGTATAGTATTGCATATTGTTATTGGTGTTCTTTGAATTTATCCCCCCTAAAAAACCTGAAAAATATCCTCAGCTCTTCATAATATTTCACTTAATTATACATTTAGTCAGAAATTATAGTTTGGAAAGTCTAACTAGTAAAATGTTTACACGTTATGTGAAAACTAGTACAAGTATATAAATAAATATAAAGAGACTCATGTTTATGATCTCTGTGTCACACCTGGACTCATTTAGTGTGTTTTTGCCCGTGACCCAGTTTCTGTCTTTCCGTGTTTTGGTTTGATTAGTTCCCAGGTGTGTCTATTCTCTTCCTCATGTCCCTGTTAATTTAGTTATTCCATCCACCTGTGTTTCCCCATTATCCTTTTGTACATAAGCCTTGTCTTTTCAGTTCTGTTTTGTCGGGTCTCCTCACTTGTGACTTCATTTGCTACTAACGTGTGCCTACCTCTGTGCTCCATGTTGGATATCTCCTGTGTTGGATATAATAAAAGCCTTATTTCGTTTATCCTCGGCTCCGTGTTCCTTCAGGCAGCGAAAACCGTGACAGAAGACCCGACCATAAAAAAGAAAGTTTAAAACTGCGTCTTTCCCTCCGTTTTGCTTTCGTTTTTTCTCAGTCTTTTTGTTTTGTAGTGTTTGATGGATCCCCTCTCTAGCCCCGGATTCCTCCTCCTCATGCTGGAGCAGGAAGGACGCTCTCTCGAGGACCACACCAGACGGTTTCTGCTATTAGCTAATGCCACCAGCTACCCGGACGACGCGCTCTGCACCTTCTACAACACCAGCCTGAACCCCAAGTGCAGAGCGTTGTCGCCCGAAGATGGTCCTCGGGAGGATTTCGCCGCATACGTGGAGTGGACTCTGGCGAGAAATGGCTCATCTTTCACCGTCAGCCCCATAGAGGATCTCGCCAGTCCCACTCCCTACCCAGAGACCAGCCAGCCACCAACTCGCTACACGGAGCCAGAGCCCACCGCAGCCGCAGAGCCCGAGCAATCCATTGACAGGGAACAGGATCTCGAGAGCGCCACTGACCAGGTGTGTGAGCCGGCCACACCGTGCATCGTGGGAGTCCTCGTGGAGATCGAGGGCGTGGAGGAAAGCCCTGCCCACACTCCTGCGACTGAGGGTGAGCTGTATGCAGTCTCTGAAGATCATATGGAGCAAGTTCTGGATCTGATGGACTGGTCTATGGAGGTAATCCCTAATTTTCCTGTTTCCCCGCTGGTTCCGTCCAGCCCTGATTCCCCTGTATACCCTCTCAGTCTCCCACTCCTACCTCCTCCAGTCATTTCCTCTGCTCCATTTCCGCTGGTTCCATCCAGCCATGAATTTTCTGTTTCTCCGCTGGTTCCGCCCAGCCCTGAGTTTTCTGTTTCTCCGCTGGTTCCGCCCAGCCCTGAGTTTCCTGTGTCTCCGCTGGTTCCGCCCAGCCCTGAGTTTCCTGTTTCTCCGCTGGTTCCGCCCAGCCCTGAGTTTCCTGTGTCTCCGCTGGTCCCGCCCAGCACTGAGTTTTCTGTTTCTCCGCTGGTTCCACCCAGCCCTGAGTTTCCTGTATCTCCGCTGGTTCCGCCCAGCTCTGAATCTTCTGTTTCTCCGCTGGTCCCGCCCAGCCCTGAGTTTTCTGTTTCTCCGCTGGTTCCGCCCAGCCCTGAATTTTCTGTTTCTCCGCTGGTTCCGCCCAGCCCTGAGTTTCCTGTGTCTCCGCTGGTTCCGCCCAGCCCTGAGTTTCCTGTTTCTCCGCTGGTTCCGCCCAGCCCTGAGTTTCCTGTGTCTCCGCTGGTTCCGCCCAGCCCTGAATCTTCTGTGTCTCCGCTGGTTCCGCCCAGCTCTGAATCTTCTGTGTCTCCGCTGGTTCCGCCCAGCTCTGAATCTTCTGTCTCTCCGCTGGTTCCGCCCAGCCCTGAATCTTCTGTCTCTCCGCTGGTTCCGCCCAGCTCTGAATCTTCTGTGTGTCCGCTGGTTCCGCCCAGCTCTGAATCTTCTGATCTCCTGTGTTCCCTCCCGGCCTCCCTCTCCCACCTCCTCCAGGACCTGCTGGTCCCTCTGCTCCACTTTCGCTGGTTCCGTCCAGTCTTGATCCTCCTGTCCTTCCTCCCATCCTTCTCCTCTCTCCTCCTCCTAGACCAGCCAGTTCCTCGTCATCCCTGCTGGTGCCAGTCAGTCCTGTAGCTCACCCTCAGTCCGCGCCATTGGGGCGCGGTGGTTCGCCAGCCTCCGAGCCCTGGACTCCTCCTCGGTCCTTCGACCCAGCGGCTCCGCCTTGGCTCTTAGCTCCCTCGTCTCCACCGTGGCCTGTCATCCCACCTGCTCCACCGGGCTCCCTCGTCCCTCCGGCTCCACCTTGGTCAGTCGTCGACCATCCGCCGCCTCGGGACTCCACTCCTCCGGTTCAACCTCGTCTTTCCATCCCTCCGGCTCTGTCAGGCTCCTCCTTCCCTCCGGTTCCACCTCCATCCCCGGTCGCTCCGGCTCCACAGCGGTCTGCCAGGACCCCGCCTCCGCCTTGGTCGCCTGAGCCTTCTGCTCCACCTAGGCCCTCCGGAACCTCGACGTCCCCCTGGCTCTGCGGCTGTGCTGCTCCATCTTGGGCTCCTCACCCACCGGTGCAGTCTCCGCCTGTCGGCCCCCTGGTGTCGTCGACCCCTCCTTCACCATGGCTCCTCCCGCCGTCGACTCCACCTTGGATCTCTGTCCTGGCTGGTCTCTGGTGGACCATCTGGCTCCTCCTGCTCCTGTCTCCTCCCTGGCTCCTCCCTCCGTCGTCTCCTCCCTGGCTCCTCCTTCTGTGGTCCCTGTCTGCTGGCCCCCTCCTGGGAGTCCGTCCTCCACCGGAACCTCCTCCCAAGTTCCCACCCACGCCTCCCTCGGTTGTTTCTACGGTGCGAGGACGCACCTACCGGGAGGGGGGAGTACTGTCACACCTGGACTCATTTAGTGTGTTTTTGCCCGTGACCCAGTTTCTGTCTTTCCGTGTTTTGGTTTGATTAGTTCCCAGGTGTGTCTATTCTCTTCCTCATGTCCCTGTCAATTTAGTTATTCCATCCACCTGTGTTTCCCCATTATCCTTTTGTACATAAGCCTTGTCTTTTCAGTTCTGTTTTGTCGGGTCTCCTCACTTGTGACTTCATTTGCTACTAACGTGTGCCTACCTCTGTGCTCCATGTTGGATATCTCCTGTGTTGGATATAATAAAAGCCTTATTTCGTTTATCCTCGGCTCCGTGTTCCTTCAGGCAGCGAAAACCGTGACACTCTGCTGAATAGAGGACTTCATTGTTTTTTTTCTGAGGAAATCCATTTCTCAAATCCTCAACCACATCACATCTTTTTGGGGTGAATTATGTCTTATTCCTCTCATCGCGAAGCAAACAGTAAAATAAAAAGAACTTGAAGAACAGTCTCGCTGCTTTTTCTTCTGTGTGGGCGTATTCAAGTCGCGCGCTTCAGTTTGAATCTGAAAAGCGCGTTCAGCGTGGAGGTGTGGTCACATTAGATAAAATTAAGGGAGATGTGAAAAACGGACATCGCCTTGTTTTCATATGAATAACTTTATCACAGAATATTCTTAATATTAGAATAGCACTTGTTTAGTTTAAAAGTAGACATTTCAAGCTTTCTATAGATATCTCTCTCATGTCTCTTCGTTGAGTATTCACAGAGTTACAGTTCATTTTAATGACGTGTTTGTACATGACGATCAACGCAGACAAAGGCTGCAGACAGCACACCTTGTTTGTTATCTTTATTTTATAAGTGCACAAAGTTTTGTTGTTATTATGTCTATATCCAAAAAAGGAGACTCTTTATGGATTCTATTTATATATTGCTCTTATCTGTACGATTAAAACTGAAATTGTAATTTAAGTTCTTTTCGGGGTTATCAGGAGAAAATGACTAAAAAAAAATGACGTATCCGCGTTAATCGACTCCATCAAACGTATTTTATAATGTTAACTTCAAATAATACTTATAGTAATTAAAATGTGGTAGCATTGCATCTGGACAGGAAGGTTAACTCTAGGAGGGGTGTGTCGTGTCGTGTCGTGTGTGTGCCTTCTCACATCGCGAAACAGGTTCGTGGACCTGCGTGTGGTAATTTCGATTTCATATCGCATATCGTTACAGCCCTAAAATAGAGTATATGCAGGATCACAATATTGCAGTTCCTTCATTTTTGGATTGGGCTTCTCATGTATTTTAGTCGGAAAGTCAGACGGTACTGTGAGATTTTGATTTTCACAGATTACACAGATTTTCGTGAAGTTAATAGCTTAACAAAACCAGATTGATTTCCTTTGCCCTGGGTTGAAGACTGCGTAGACCAGGTTGGTTCAGCGAAGTTCAAGCCATTCAGAACTTTCCTTCTCCGGCAACAAAGAAAGAGTTTATGAGATTTTTAGGGTTGGTTGGATACTACCGATCGTTTTGTCGCAACTTTTCTACTGTAGTGGCACCACTGACTGATTTGTTGACAGTGTTGGGAGTAACGCGTTACAAAAGTAATGCATTACAGTAATTTATTACTTTTTCCTGTAACGCAGTAGTGTAAGGCATTACTAATAAATTTTCAGTAATATTTCAGCAAAGCTTGCGTTAAAAAAAAAAAAAAAACTTTGCCAGACCGCGAGATTTCATTAATCTCCCTCTTGTTGGTGAAACTTTTTTATTGTGTGACATTGTCCAGTGAAGGAGGGTTTTACAAGAGTGGCGCGAGGCACGATTTCTGCCCCTGTTGTGCTCGCGAGTCGCCCTTGCCAGTGGAAAAGCGGCTAATGAAGATGGCAGAAGACGACTGGTAAGCAGTTAGGCTATGTTTAGCCTATATGTTCAGTTATGTGGACTAAAATGACTGAGGCTAAGGGGTTGGTCTTCCAATTGCATTTTATACTTGAGAAAGCACAGCCTAAGCTATGTTCATCATGTGCACTTTGTGCATGACAGTTTTGTGTTGTGAACCTCTTGAATTCAAAGAGAATAAAGTAAAACAAATGTGCATCTTGTCATGGCATTAGAGTTTACTTATGTTGTGTCTAATATTAATAGACCCAAGCTATTCACGGATATTGTCAGATAATAGTTTTACCTCTACCATTCTTTTAACAGACTTTAATCATTTATTAATCATTTTGTCATTTTGTCTTGAGCCTTCACTTTGCCAATTATATGCCATATTGTTAGTAGCCTGGATAGCCCACAGTCATTATGGAACATCAAATTGCCTTCTACTGGATGTAAAATGCTCTGTATAACATTTAGTCATTTTAGAATTTTAAGTTCTACCTTGTAGTTATTTTCGTGAAAGTAACTCAAAACTAATACAGGAGTAATGTAATGTATTACAATTCTGAGACAGTAATATTGTAAGGTAAAGTATTACATTTAAATAACAGTGTTTTGAGAGAACTTTCACGTTGCACATTGATGCAAGTAACATGAGCACTGGAGCTGTTCTTCAGCAGTCTGATGCTGATGGAGTAGTACATCCCGTTAGTTTCTTTTCGAGGAAGTTTAATTCATACCAGCGTAATTACTCTGTAGTCGAAAAAGAAGCGTTATCTGTTATTTGGGCCTTGCAGCATTTTTCTGTGTATTTAAATTCCAGCACACCTGTTGTTATATATACGGATCATAATCCATTAACCTTTTTAAATTATTTGCAGTGTCCAAATCAGAGGTTGGTCCGGTGGTCTGTTTTTGCAGTCCTTCTGCCTGGATATTTGACATGTCCGGGGTTCAGAAAATGTGGTAGCTTATGCGCTGTCATGCATTGTCTTTGGTCACGAATCGGGTGTCGCTTATTGTTTAACTGTTTTGTGTTTTGTTACAGGGAACTTTGTAAAAGTCCCTGTCTAATGCTGTGACGACCTCTGCTGTTGGTCTTGGATATTGTAGCTTTGTACTAGTTTCCACAAATTGACATTCTATTGGAGACACCTGCGACCAGTGTTTCAGATGCTCCTTTAAAACGAGATCTCCATTTGAGCAAAGGAAAGAAACTTTGATCTTTGTTTGGTTTGGACTTTGTTTTGGCTTTGGGACTTTGTTTTGTTTGACTTGTTCTGTTGCATATTAAGCGCCGTGTAGGATTTAAATCCAACTTCGCTTATCAATACATACATAAAACAGGTGCATATACACATATAAATTACTCACATATACATGCATACTAATGGATGTTCAAAAATACATACATAAAATACATCCGTGAATGATCCGTGCATTCACATCCATAAAACAATCCTGCATACATAAAAAATTACATTTACTAACGTATACAGTTCAGATGAGAAAAACATGCATTATTTGTGTACACACACACACACACACACACATATATATATGCAAGTGATTTCATATGTGGATGTGCGTGAATTTTCAGTGTAAATGGAGGGCATTTCAGTGTAAAAGGAAGTTGTGCAAGTGACCGCATTTGCAATCATAGACAGAGATCTGGGTCATTCCTAATCGTTTGCTCAATCATTAAAAAAAAAAAAAAAAGTTTTAATAGGAAAGCGAAAGCTGAATGTTTTTAAAGGGTGGGTGAAATGCTACTTCATGCATACTGAGTTTTTTTACACTGTTAAAGAGTTGGATTCCCATGCTAAACATGGACAAAGTTTCAAAAATTAAGTTGTACGTTTGAAGGAGTATTTTTGTTCCCAAAATACTCCTTCCGGTTTGTCACAAGTTTCGGAAAGTTTTTTTCGAGTATGGCTCTGTGTGACCTTAGATGGAGCGGAATTTCCTTATATGGGTCCTGAGGCACTTCTGCCGGAAGAGCGCGGGCTCCCGTATAGCAGAGCACTGAGAGCACAACAGACTTCACTGATCAGAGCGATTCACTGATCAGAGAGAGAGCGTCGCGAAAAGTCACAAAAGAAGTGTGTTTTTGGTTGCCAGGGCAAGACAACCCTGCACAGATTACCAAAAAAAAAAACAGCATTAAGGGACCAGTGGATGGAGTTTATTTATTTTTTTTTTTATTTATTTTTTTTTATTATTAAGGGGAAGTCGTGGCCTAAGGGTTAGAGGGTTGGACTCCCAATCGAAGGGTTGTGGGTTCTAGTCTCGGGCCGGACGGAATTGTGGGTGGGGGGAGTGCATGTACAGTTCTCTCTCCACCTTCAATACCACGACTTAGGTGCCCTTGAGCAAGGCATCGAACCCCCAACTGCTCCCCGGGCGCCGCAGCATAAATGGCTGCCCACTGCTCCGGGTGTGTGCTCACAGTGTGTGTGTGTGTGTGTTCACTGCTCTGTGTGTGTGCATTTCGGATGGGTTAAATGCAGAGCACAAATTCTGAGTATGGGTCACCATACTTGGCTGAATGTCACTTCACTTCACTTCACTTCACTTCACTTTACAGAGCATCAACGGAGTTGTGCAAGTGTTTTTGTTTGTTCCCTGCATTTCGAAGATGCTTGTTTTACAAACAAAGCCCAGTTTGATGACAGATTTGCGTATCTTTTATTTCTTAAGGATGATGCAATCCCAACGAAAAAGGGTCATGATCGTGTGTTGGAACCGCAGGCGGTGAGTAAAACTGCTTAAAATATCTCTGCCTCCTTGTTAGTGCGTCCGCCTCCCATGCCGGAGACCCGTGTTCGAGCCCCGCTCGGAGCGAGTCGTTGCTGCTGCTGCTCTCGTTCTGTTTCAGCCTCGGGATCTGATTCTGGATCATAAATAAACGGCTGAATCTGACTGTTAGCCATGGTTTGTTTTGGATGATGTTTTTTTTTTTTCTCACGGTAATGTCACAACTTCCAAACGCTCTCAACGCAAAAGCCTACTGGCACTCCTGATTCTTTAGCTCCGCCCACACGTCACGCCTCCAGCCGGTCGTGTTTTTCCAGGAAAAATCGGTACAGACTATCTTTCTCTTATGAATATAATAAAACTAAAGACTTTTTGGAGTTATGAAGGATGCAGTACTACTCTATAGGTACTCAAGATTAACAGGATATTGAGTGAAACCGAGCATTTCACCCCCCCCTTTATTTTTTTTTACATTTTTTTTATTTTATACACACATTAACTGGAATATAAAGATTCTTAAAGTCTCTATTTTTTTATTTAAAAAAATGTTTTGTCCCTAAATGATACATTTAGTAGATAAAATGTAGTATATAGTTATAAAAAGGTTGTAAAATGTCTTTATACACTTTGTTTTTGTCTTTAGCATTGTGCACTTTGAGATGAATTATCCACGGACCATGCTATATCACCAGAATATCCACCAACATAATCTTTTTTCTAAACCCTTTATCCACAATTTATTAGGTTGTGCTTGATTTGATTACCTTTGATTATCTTAATTTCAAAAGTGTGGATTTCAGGAACAGAATGTAGTAAAACTTCAAAACTGGTTAATAATACAACATTTGTATCAAATAGTATACAAGTTTTTTTTGTTTTTTGTTTTTTACTTACGATGTTTAACTATTACACTGATAAAGATCCACCATCCACCATCCCCTGCATCAGATAAAAAACCAAAAGTTAATTCTGAGAATGTTTACCCATGTATGTGTGCAATAGTGGCTCATGTGACACCCTTTTTAAGGAAAAAAAAGTTTAACAGTTGTTACTGCATACGAGTCTTTATATACAGTTCTTTATTCTCAATGACACCAAATTGATGAAAGATTGCACAGAAATGAAATTCTCACCTTTTTCTAGATCGAAACTGCCAGTTACCTTACTGCTGGCGAGTGTGATATCCTGGTCCATGAACTCGCCGGTGTTCTGAAATGTTCAGTGTCAGAGATATTTGGTGTCATTGAGAATAAAGAACTATATATAAAGACTGGTATGCAGTAACAACTATTTAACTTTTTTCTCCTTAAAAAAGGTGTCACATGGAAATGCATGAGAGCCTACAGTTCATGTGGAGAAGCTGTTTGTTTGTAATTAATGTATATGTTACAAATCAGCAGGGTTTGATACTTGCACTTCTGCCTGTTATTTTTTTTCCTAGTTTGCAGAAGCTCTTCTAATGGGGGAGACTTACATTTTCTCGAGTTATATACGAGCCACTATTGAAAAAACATGGGTAAACATTCTCAGAATTAACTTTTGGTTTTTTATCTGATGCAGGGGATGGTGGATGGTGGATCTTTATCAGTGTAATAGTTAAACATCATATGCAAATAAAACAAAAAAAACATTCGGTTTTCCTTTTATTAATAAACCTTTTTTTGAATGATTGAGCAAACGATTAGGAATGACACAGATCTCTGTCCATGATTTCAAATGCGGTTACTTCCGTTCACGCTTCCCTTTACACTGAAATGCCTTTTATGGTAACCCACTAGTAATTACTCAAGTGTTACTACATCCTTCAAAAGGAATTATTAGTTACTTGGATCAGTATTCTGAAGTGAATATCATGGGTAACCCACTAGTAATTACTCAAGTGTTACTACATCCATCTAGAGATATTATCTAAAAGTATACCATTAAAAAAAAGACAAAAAAAATCAACGAAAACCTCAAAAGCATTAAATGACATAGTGTTTGGTTGCACATGATATTTACTCATCATGACTAGAAAACAAGAACAATACTTAACCAGAATCATGGAACAAGCAACAGCTAAAATAATAGTGTGTATAGACACAAGGCCATATTTACGATAGCTGAATTTAAACAAGTGGAATGAAAAAAGATTAAAGTTAAAGTGGCTGTGTGTGTGTGTAGTCATTGAGCCAGAACATGTATGGAATGGTATTTATCATAGAAAGAAACACACATACACATGCATAAACATTTTTGTCTCTCACAAAAGTCAATAAGCATGCCAGCTTTCTTTTTGCTTCAATGGTGCTTTGCAATGGCTCCTGTCTGCATAATTTTCTGCACCACTCTGCAAAATCAGACAGTCTCAGTCCTCTTCAGAAGGTGCCACGCAAATTTTAGTAGGCCTCGATGTCACATGCTTCGAGCTCTGCAATTGCAGCAGTATTCACAATTGTCTTTCTATCCACGCCACATTTGAAGTACACCTGTTTTTTGTTGTTCCACTTTTCAAATAGCCCAAGACCTTCTTGTATCTCTTAATGGCTTGCTCTGGAAGAAAGACTGACAAAGAACAAAGAAATAAACCATTTGTGTGTTATGCTAATCGGATGTCTGTTTTGTAAATGAATGGAAATTGGAAATTTGCAACAAGGAATTAAAGTGTTAAAGTCTTTGCTGAATTTGGTGGTTAGGTGGAAAGCTAGGAGAAGTTTATCTTGGAAAATTAGGGTCTAAGAAGTAGAAGAACCATAATAATAATAATATAAAAGTGCTTCTATTATGCTTTTTAGAAAGATATTGGTATTTGAGGTAAGGTTTACATGCATTAGAGGTCAAAAAACTATTTTCATTAAATGTTCATTGCAGCATAATCTCCCTTTTCTTAACCCTCTTAACTCCTCCTTTCTGACAGCTTACCCGGCTCTGATAGGTCAGAATACCCAGTTTGTAGTGGTAGGTCAACAACACAGAAATAAAAAATCCCATTACCAAATCTGAATTTACAGCTTTAGAGGCTTTAGGGTATGGAAGTAAATTAATTACATATGTATTTGAAAAATAATTTGCATTTTCAGTGCATGCGTTTTTAGGGTCTGAAACTCAATGTGGTTGTATATTTAAACTAGGGATGGGCACGAGTTCACAAGATTTACAAGATGTTTTTTCAGTAGTTCTCAGGATCTGCTAATCAGTCATCAGTCACCCTTCCTTACTCGTTTATGTGGTAAGTGAATTTTAATGTACTGTAATGTAACAGGCAACCATTAGCAATCGTAATTTGTTTTCCATGCCTTTCTGAATACAGATTCATGCTTCGGGCACACCCCCTAATCCCCCCAGCCCCAGACCCACCCAGTCCTGTCTTCCTTTCCCGTGCAGCAGTATGTCAATTCTGTGAATTGTCACGTAAACAAACTATTTCACAAATAATGAAATCTTATAACGCAAATTAGATAGTTTTAATATGATTTAATTTAGATATGTGTGTCCAAGACCTCTCATAATCAAAGAGAAGACTTTTCTGACTTTTTATGACCTTACATTTTTTAAATTAAAATTAATTATTTCATTTGTCTGGTATTGTCGAAGTAAAGTGGTTGTTACAGTTTTCTCCTGTGATCTCTTTTGTTTTCTATTGGTGGATTAAATGAAGACCGTTTTTGTTAATTCTTCATGCACTTCATCACTAAAGCCACCCATTTGTGACAGTTAGCTTTATTAAACAACAAAAAAAGTTTTAGTAAAACACCAAAATGTTATCATTTCATTTTTCTTTCTTTCTTTTTTCTTTTCCTGTTTATTTTAAAAGTTTCATCCAAAAAAGCATCAGCCTGTCCCATCTTACTGCAATGTGTTACTAAATAAACAAATAACTAATATGAAACAAATGTATGGGGAACTGTACACAAAGATTACTGTAAGGTCATTTAAAATACATACCTCTTGTGCATTTCTGCTTTTTTTTTCTTCATTCCTTTTCTTGGCTTTATACTTATTTTTGCTGGATTTTAGAGGTGCAGGGGATGAAGAGGATTGAGATGAGAATGAGGTTAATTCAGAGGAGGACGATGAGTCAACTTTGCAATGTTTTTTTGTCACACCCAGGGGCGGCTATGCTTTGACTAAGCCACACCCCTTCTCAACTTCCACCTCGAGGAGGTCCCCAAAGCCAACCCAATGGCCAAACAACACGAGAACAAGTAAGTGATAAAACAATCTTTATTTAAATATTTAAAAATAGCTTGGGGAATAGGGAAAGGGCAATTAAAACTAAACTCTGACTCGGCCCTCCAGATGGGCTATGGCCGGGAAGAGGTCAGGGAGGCAAGGGGGCCACGGGGATCCGGGGCGTGGGACTCGGGGCCCGGCCAGAGTCTTAGGTATCCGTAGCGCCCTCCTTCTTCCTCCTCTTCGCTGAATACAACTCACGGTAAGTACTGGTTCACACAGTTCGTTCTCGGGGTGCTCACTCTCTTTCTCTTCCTCCACAGGCAACGGCTGGGATGCAAAGGCACAGTTAATTCGGCTTGGTTTTGCTCTCACCTCTTCGCTGATTGCAGCTCACAGTAAGTACTGGTTCACACAGTTCGTTCCTTGGGTGCTCACTCGCTTTCTCTTTCTCCACAGGCAGCGGCGTAAGTACAGGTTTCCTCGGTCTCTCCTCGTGTTACCCACTCTCTCTCCTTTTCTCTCCACAGGTATCAACTTGGGCACAATAGCACAGTTAGTTTGCTTTGAATGGCTCTCACCTCTGGGCTGGACACAGCGTACTGTAAGTACAGGTTTCGCTCTATTTCTCCTCGCGTTATCCACTCTCTCTCCTCCTCTCTACAGGTATCAACTTGGACACAAAACACAGTTACTCTGCTTTGGATGGCTTTCACCTCTGGGCTGGACACAACGTACTGTAAGTACAGGGTTCGCTCTATTCCTCCTCGTGTTATTCACTCTCTCTCCTTTTCTCTCCACAGGTATCAACTTGGGCACAATAGCACAGTTAGTTTGCTTTGAATGGCTCTCACCTCTGGGCTGGACACAGCGTACTGTACGTACAGGTTTCCTCTGTTTCTCCTTGCGTTACTCACTCTCTCTTTCCTTTTTTTCTCCACAGGTATCAGATTGGACACAAAGCACAGTTAGTTTGCTTTGAATAGCTCCCACCTCTGGGCTGAACACAGCGTACCGTGCTATCTCCGGAGATCTGAAGCACGCTCACAACATATACTGTACTGAACTAGGCTAGAACCAGCAGTCTCCTTGTCCTCCCGCGACGGAGTGCGTGAAGACGGGGGTTTATCTGACAGGACACACGGCAATACACAGCAACCCACAGCAATATACAGCACCACATCAAAATTTTAGGTTTTCACAGCACGAAGACTCACCCACCACACTCAGTGTACGAAAAGGACACCCGTCTTCCTTCACTTCGCTTGGTTCGGATCTGGTGATGGAATATGCGGCCTAGCTAGTGATGTCGTCGTTGTGACTACTTCAATAAGTATTCCTTCGGCTCTCCCATCACGCTATATTAGGGGTAGGGCCGCCCTCCTCCTCCTGGGGAGATCTACACAACGCCAGGTCAATATACAGGGCACTTTCGGCTTGCTCTTAGTACTCACATCAATGCCGCTTCCAATCCCCTTTTTCACGTCGTCTCAATTCGCCGTATAATCCGTTCACTTCTCAACCTTTAAGGTTCGCGATGTCTTCACAATCATACAATTCCAGCCTGAGGGAGAGAGAGAGTTAGACAGCCACCAGCAGCGCACCAAGACGGGCACGACACAGTGCTTCACACACACCAGAAAGAGCTCCCAGACTGTGAAATAACTTGGCCTTAAGTACTGCCTTGTCCAGCGTATCCTCCAATCACCAACCGCTGTCCCTAACTAGGCACAGGTGCATCGAATTCCCTGATTTTCCCTCTTACGGCGCTACCGGACGTTCCGGTGTTCTGTTTTTCCGATCCGGGCGGAAACACTTCCGGGCGGAACCAAACTTCCCGAATTTTGGTTCCGCCCCTAAAGATCGTCACCTTGTGACATCCTCCCCCGCCAATCCGTTCTAGTCCCTAGAACGTCCTCGGGCTGTCCACTCACCATAGCGGGCAGGGGGTCGGCCTCGGTTCTCTCGCTGGGATCGTCTCACTGGTGAATCGGGCTCAGCTTGTTCAGGAGCTGCTTCTGGTTCTCTCGGGGCGATCGGGGGTGGTGCCACCACGGGTCTCCCTGGTACCACAGCCCAACCTTCAATCCAGGGGGCCACTGGTACAGGTTCCGTGGGGACTTCTTCCACGGCTTCAGGGTAGTTAGGGCATGGGCGAATCATGTTCCGGTGCACCACACGGTCGGGGCCTGACTTCCCTTCTGGCCGGATGGTATAGACCGGCTGTCCCGGCCTCTGCTGCCGGCAGACTACATAAGGGGTGGCCTCCCAACGGTCACTCAGTTTCCCCTTCCCCTGCCGCCGATTATCTCTCACCAACACCCTCTCTCCTGGCAGTAGAGGGGCTTCTCTAGCAGTCCGATCATACAACCGCTTACTTTTCTCTCCTGCCGTCTGTATCCTTTTCGACACCTGCTCGTAGGCGAAATGCAAGCGCTGGTGATGGCGCCCCACCCACTCCGTTACACTTGCTTCCTCTTGGTCGGCTGTCACTCCTAGGACCAGGTCAGTAGGCATTCGTATGTGTCTGCCAAACATCAGGTACGTGGGGGCGTAACCCGTAGTACTATGTATACTGTTGTTATAGGCCTGTAGGAGGTTTGGCAATACACTCACCCAATCGTCCTGCCGTTGTTGGTCCAAGGTCCCCAGCAGCCCCAATAGGGTCTGATTGAATCTCTCGCAGCCGCCGTTCCCCTGAGGATGATACGAAGTGGTGTGAGTTTTCGTGCAACCGTACAACTGGCATAGTTCTCTAATTACCCTGGACTCAAAGTTGGCTC
The DNA here is from genome assembly GCF_003368295.1 of Carassius auratus. Lineage (NCBI taxonomy): Eukaryota > Metazoa > Chordata > Actinopteri > Cypriniformes > Cyprinidae > Carassius > Carassius auratus. The sequence goes on from NC_039247.1 coordinate 29,953,813, forward strand.
CTTGATCGGAGTGCAGAAACTCCGGGCATCCGAACGTCTGGAAGACGGCCCGCCATAAAACTGTAGCGGTGGTGGTTGCAGTCTGGTCGAGGGTGGGGATAGCCCAAGCGTACTTTGTGAACAAATCCGTTATTACCAAGATGTTCTGGTAGCGATCTCGTGGTCGGCCCAGTGTCAAGAAGTCCATAGCCATGATATGAAGGGGGGCCTTCGCATGGATGGGTACCATTGGCGCTCGGACCTCCCGTCTGGACTTAAACAATATGCATCTCGGGCAAGCTTGAATTAGAACGTGCACCAATGCCTCTAGCCCGGGCCAAAAGAAGAATCTCCTAAGCAGGGACACGGTCCTCTTCTGTCCCTGGTGCCCCAACTGGTTGTGGTACGCCGAAACTTATGCCGTTACCTCATCTGCGGGTACCACGATCTGGCGTACTTCTTCGCCCAACTTCGGGTCACTGACCCTTCTGCACAGAACGCCATCTCTCAGCTCCAGCCTGTCCCATTGCCCCAGCAGCCTCCTCCCAGTATCCGTCTGGGCTAACCTCTCCGCTGGCGTCAGCCGTCGGCCCTGTTCCAGCCATTCTCTTACCAGCCGCACATCTTGATCCCTGGCCTGTCTCTCCCTCCACCGACAGGGATCCCATCCCCAGTTCTCAGGCACGGCCTCTTGTCTGCTGCCTGGTGCCTCTACTGCTCCTACCATATAGCCCTCCTCCGGGCTGGCCCCTCCGGGGCTTTCCGCTTCGGGCAGCCTTGAGAGGACGTCCGCGTTCGTGTGTTCACGCCCTGGTCGGTACTGTAGTCGATAGTCAAAGTTGGCCAGTTGGGCCACCCACCGCTGCTCCACGGCTCCCAGCTTCGCCGTCTGTAAGTGTACTAATGGGTTATTGTCTGTAATGATCGTCACCTTGGCACCCCAGAGGTAGTCTTTCAATTTCTCACTTAGGGCCCACTTCAATGCCAGCAGCTCCAATTTGAAAGAACTATAGTTCGCATCGTTCCTCTCGGCTGGGTGGAGGCTCCGGCTGGCGTACGCGATGACCCTCTCGACTCCGTCCTGCCGTTGAGCCAACACCGCTCCCAGCCCGAGATTGCTGGCATCTGTATACAGAAGGAATGGTTTTGTGAAATCTGCGTATGCCAAGATAGGGGCCTGTAGCAGCTCCTGCTTCAATGTCTGGAACGCCGACTCACAATTTGCATCCCAGTCTACGTTGGGCGACCCCCGGCCCCGGTTACGACCTGTGCCAACCAGCAACTGATTAAGGGGTTTAGCAATTTTTGAAAAGTCCTTTATGAAACGCCTATAGTATCCCACAAATCCTAAAAAGGATCGCACTTGCCTCACTGTCCTCGGGGCCTTCCAGTCTTTCACGGCCGATACCTTTCCAGGATCTTCGGACACTCCAGCCGCACTGACCACGTGGCCCAAAAAGTTGACTTCTCTCCGTAGTAAGTGACACTTATTGGGCTTTAGTTTCAATCCGTACTTCTCCATGGCCCGAAAGACTTCCTCGAGGTGCCTCAGGTGTGAATCAAAATCTGGGGAGTAGACAATCACATCATCCAGGTAAACTAATACTGACTCCATTAACTGACCTCCCAAGCACCGCTGCATCAGCCGCTGGAAGGTGGCCGGAGCGTTACAGAGCCCGAAAGGCATCCGGTCCCATTCAAATAGTCCAAACGGGGTTGTAAAGGCAGTCTTCTCCCGGTCTGCTTCGGCCACCTGCACCTGCCAGTAGCCACTGGCCAAATCTAGGGTAGAGTACCATGCCGACTGCGTGAGGCTGGCAAGCGAATCTTCGATCCGCGGCAAAGGGAAAGCGTCTTTCTTAGTCACGAGGTTCAGCTTACGGTAGTCCACGCAGAATCTCCAAGCCCCCGTCTTCTTTTGCACCAGCACTATGGGGGCCGCCCACGGGCTGCTGCTTTCCCTGACAACTCCTTGCTTCAGCATGCCTTGCAGGAGTGTACGTACCTCGGTATACAAAGTGGGCGGAATTGGGCGATACCTCTCCCGGCTGGGCCCTGCATCCCCGGTAGGTATATGATGTTGTACCACCTGGGTGCATCCGTAGTCTTCATCGTGGGTGGCGAACACATGCTGCCATCTCCGAAGGAGGGCCTGTAACTTCTGTGTCTGTGCTTGTTCTAAATCCTCCCCTTGTAATGACTCACCCGCCAGGTGGCTCGGCACACTCCTCTCCATACCACCCCATGGGGTGTCTACTTGTGTCAGGGCCACCTCGATGACAGTGGGGCACACCTGACGAAAACTAATATCCCTCTTTTCCCTTACTTGGTGGGGTGTAACCGTTGTCAGACGGGCTAATCGTTGGTGCCGATGTAGTTGCACCGCGTATGGGTGTACATTCCGTATCCTCACTGGGACTCTCCCCCGCCGGACCGTCGCTAGTCCTCGTGCCACTTCCACTTGTGGACAATCCACATGGGGCTCCACCAGCACCCACTCTTCTGGGCCCGCTCTTCGGGGCGGTACTCGCGCCCACACAACAGCCTCACTTTTTGCGGGGACAGACAAAGCAAAACGACACATCACTCTTCCTACCTCTTCCTGTTCACTGCGGACTTGGCTCATTTGCACCCTTCGACAGTCAGCTACCACACACTCCCACTTGGGCCTCTCTGCAGGTGGTATCTTCGATATGGGCCTAGCCCGAAATAGCTCTTCCCAGCAATCAGCGAGGACATTCATGCCCAACAGGGCTCGATGTGCACCCAGACAATGGTCTTGCACGATGATCACACCTTTCTGGGGGACCATCACTCCGTGAACCTCTAGGTCCGTCAATCGGTAGCCAATATATGGGATGTCGAGGCCGTTTGCGCCCTTCAGAGTAAGCCAGGGGGCCTCCGCCCCTGGTGCCCCTTGTTTCCCAAACACTTCTTCGGATAAACTCTCAGCAAATAACGTCACTTGGGAGCCTGTGTCTACCAGGCATTGAATCTCCTTGCCGCACACTCTCACCTTCGCCCAATCATCTGGCTCCTAGAGCCATATCCTCTTCCAGGGTCTTCTCGAGGGGTCCCGGCCACACGACCCACAGTGGCCGGCCGACCTAAAAACCCCCTTCTGACGCCCTGCGGGGCCCACACTGGCGGCTATAGTGACCTGGTTTGCCACAGCGGTTGCAGATGGGTCGCCCTTGCTCGTCCCATTCAAAACGGGGCCGATTAAAGTGGTTCGGGCGCCTGAACGGCTCTCGGCCTCCCTCTGAGTACACTCGGTCTCGGGGCGCCGGCCGTGGTTCCTCCCGCGCCCGTCCTTGGCGCAATTCTCCTACGAGGGCTTTAGACAGTTCAGACATCTGATCGCGGACATCTTTCAAAAGTTCAGCCTTCAGTGCTTGCTTCCAGTCAGGGCCTCCGGGTTGTGCTGGTGCTACTTCACTGACGGCCGCACACACTGGGGGACCACTCACCTCAGTCTCATCACCTTCCAGGGCCAGTGCCTCTTTCTTCAGATCTTCGAACGTAAGACCCGGGTCCCTTCGAAACTGGATACGTAGGCTCTGTCTCACCGGACCCTCCTTCAGCCCCAGAAGAAACTGGTCCCGCAATAGAGTCTCTCCATCTCCCAACCCGTGGTCCTGACGGGTCTGTAGTCGGGCGAATTGCTCTCGCAACCTCAGGGCGAAAGCTGTAATCGGTTGACGGGGGCCCTGCTTACAATTGAAGAACTGGGAGCGAAGGACAGCTACGGGGGTGTGGTCACCATACTGTTCAGTGAGGAACTGGAACACGGTTTGGGCGTTGGCTCTAACGGCTTCGGGGGCGGCATGCACCTCTCGCCGCGCTTCTCCATCCAGGGAGTTTAACACAAATTGAAGCCGCTGGGCTGCACTAAGGCCCTGTAGGTCGGCCAGGTACTCTAGTTGGGCCTTCCATTCAGACAATCGTACCTCGGATTCTGTCCCCCCATACTTTTGGATCCAGGGGCTCCCCATAAAAACGGGCATAGCACGGGGTTGGGCTGAAGGCCCCGCGTCGTCGGTCATTGGACGACCTTGGTTACTCAACTCGAGGTGGAAACCCTGCCGACTACGCCAAATCTGTCACACCCAGGGGAATTGCTCTCGCAATTCTCGCTATGCTTTGACTAAGCCACACCCCTTCTCAACTTCCACCTCGAGGAGGTCCCCAAAGCCAACCCAATGGCCAAACAACACGAGAACAAGTAAGTGATAAAACAATCTTTATTTAAATATTTAAAAATAGCTTGGGGAATAGGGAAAGGGCAATTAAAACTAAACTCTGACTCGGCCCTCCAGATGGGCTATGGCCGGGAAGAGGTCAGGGAGGCAAGGGGGCCACGGGGATCCGGGGCGTGGGACTCGGGGCCCGGCCAGAGTCTTAGGTATCCGTAGCGCCCTCCTTCTTCCTCCTCTTCGCTGAATACAACTCACGGTAAGTACTGGTTCACACAGTTCGTTCTCGGGGTGCTCACTCTCTTTCTCTTCCTCCACAGGCAACGGCTGGGACGCAAAGGCACAGTTAATTCGGCTTGGTTTTGCTCTCACCTCTTCGCTGATTGCAGCTCACAGTAAGTACTGGTTCACACAGTTCGTTCCTTGGGTGCTCACTCGCTTTCTCTTTCTCCACAGGCAGCGGCGTAAGTACAGGTTTCCTCGGTCTCTCCTCGTGTTACCCACTCTCTCTCCTTTTCTCTCCACAGGTATCAACTTGGGCACAATAGCACAGTTAGTTTGCTTTGAATGGCTCTCACCTCTGGGCTGGACACAGCGTACTGTAAGTACAGGTTTCGCTCTATTTCTCCTCGCGTTATCCACTCTCTCTCCTCCTCTCTACAGGTATCAACTTGGACACAAAACACAGTTACTCTGCTTTGGATGGCTTTCACCTCTTCACTGATTGCAGCTCACAGTAAGTACTGGTTCACACAGTTCGTTCCTTGGGTGCGCACTCGCTTTCTCTTTCTCCACAGGCAGCGGCGTAAGTACAGGTTTCCTCGGTCTCTCCTCGTGTTACCCACTCTCTCTCCTTTTCTCTCCACAGGTATCAACTTGGGCACAATAGCACAGTTAGTTTGCTTTGAATGGCTCTCACCTCTGGGCTGGACGCAGCGTACTGTAAGTACAGGTTTCGCTCTATTTCTCCTCGCGTTATCCACTCTCTCTCCTCCTCTCTACAGGTATCAACTTGGACACAAAACACAGTTACTCTGCTTTGGATGGCTTTCACCTCTGGGCTGGACACAACGTACTGTAAGTACAGGGTTCGCTCTATTCCTCCTCGTGTTATTCACTCTCTCTCCTTTTCTCTCCACAGGTATCAACTTGGGCACAATAGCACAGTTAGTTTGCTTTGAATGACTCTCACCTCTGGGCTGAACACAGCGTACTGTAAGTACAGGTTTCCTCTGTTTCTCCTTGTGTTACTCACTCTCTTTTTCCTTTTCTCTCCACAGGTATCAGATTGGACACAAAGCACAGCTAGTTTGCTTTGAATAGCTCCCACCTCTGGGCTGAACACAGCGTACCGTGCTATCTCCGGAGATCTGAAGCACGCTCACAACATATACTGTACTGAACTAGGCTAGAACCAGCAGTCTCCTTGTCCTCCCGCGACGGAGTGCGTGAAGACGGGGGTTTATCTGACAGGACACACGGCAATACACAGCAACCCACAGCAATATACAGCACCACGTCAAAATTTTAGGTTTTCACAGCACGAAGACTCACCCACCACACTCAGTGTACGAAAAGGACACCCGTCTTCCTTCACTTCGCTTGGTTCGGATCTGGTGATGGAATATGCGGCCTAGCTAGTGATGTCGTCATTGTGACTACTTCAATAAGTATTCCTTCGGCTCTCCCACCACGCTATATTAGGGGTAGGGCCGCCCTCCTCCTCCTGGGGAGATCTACACAACGCCAGGTCAATATACAGGGCACTTTCGGCTTGCTCTTAGTACTCACATCAATGCCGCTTCCAATCCCCTTTTTCACGTCGTCTCAATTCACCGTATAATCCGTTCACTTCTCAACCTTTAAGGTTCGCGATGTCTTCACAATCATACAATTCCAGCCTGAGGGAGAGAGAGAGTTAGACAGCCACCAGCAGCGCACCAAGACGGGCACGACACAGTGCTTCACACACACCAGAAAGAGCTCCCAGACTGTGAAATAACTTGGCCTTAAGTACTGCCTTGTCCAGCGTATCCTCCAATCACCAACCGCTGTCCCTAACTAGGCACAGGTGCATCGAATTCCCTGATTTTCCCTCTTACGGCGCTACCGGACGTTCCGGTGTTCTGTTTTTCCGATCCGGGCGGAAACACTTCCGGGCGGAACCAAACTTCCCGAATTTTGGTTCCGCCCCTAAAGATCGTCACCTTGTGACATCTTTTCCTCTCAACTTTTCCTTTACTCTTTGTCTTCTTTTCTGTTCTGTATGAAGGTCATCTTCTGTACTGGAAGACTGTGACACAGGATCATCATAGTTGGGTTTGCAGGAAGCTCCCATCATGTCTTCCTTTGCTGACAAGACTGATAAGGAATACAAACCAAATCATATTTACATTCACATTTAATTTCTTCCATATTTGCCATCTTCCAGTCTAATGCTATTGAAAAATACAAAAATACCCTTAGACTCCAGAGGGTTAATTGTTGATATTCTTTGATATTCTATACCTTTGTTAAAGAAAACCACAAAATATAATTTAAAACAACAACAGATAGGCCTCAGACTACAGTAACCTGCTCCATCTTATGCCAGGATATGTTATAATGTGGACTATATACATTTTCCACAGTAAAAAGTGAATTCATATCTATTTATAGTACACCTTACCAAGTAAAACATATAACTGATTGTGAAGTTTAGTTGATTTTAAAGATAAAACAAATTTACCATTGTCTACTATTGTAGAAATTTGACTTTCTACAACTTTCTCCCACCTCCCGACTACATCTCTGGAGCTCAGCCACAGTGATTTTTGGGTTCTTCTTTACCTCTCTCACCAAGGCTCTTCTAAATGTAACTCGCTCAGTTAACTTATTTTCTGTTGAACTGCCGTGTAAAATTAATTTAACATTTGCGATCACCGTCACGTGCTGATTCTTGTGTGAAATTACTTAAATACATAAAAACTCACACAGGGATTTTTTTATTTCGTTATTTAAATTATATAGTCATGAAAATGTATTCTGATAGGTCACTGACATGGGCCTAACATTACCTGACAATGTCAGCTAGCGTAAATAACAAGAGGGCAATCGTTTCTAAATGAACGCAACCCTTGTCAATCTCTCTCTCTCGCTCTCTTTCAGTATCGTCCCACAGTCATACAAGAGTACTGCACAATAACTATGTAAGGGGAAGTCTTTAAACTCGAATCAAAGAAATATTAATATGCACCTTATTAAAGGGTAACTAAACCCCTGGTCAGTGCCTGACTCCACCCACTGGCAATATTTGAAAAAGGCTGAAAAGTGGGCAGAGCACAGTGGAGATAGAGGGGATGAACTGAGGGCGGGGCTGAGTGCGTGGGGCGTGAACCTGAGGATTGATTAACAGCTGCTCTCAGAGTCGCTAAAATGGAGAGCAGTGTTGCTAGACGTACGATAATTATTGTATTTGTACGATAATTATCGTATTTGTACTATCATTTTTACCTCTGTACAATATATGATCAATAATGAAAAAAATCCTGTAATGTATGATAATTTCAGATTTTTATGAAGATTTAATTGAAGTTGCAGTCATAGGGCTTCTTTACTCATACACGAAATCGGCTAATTACAGACACTCTAAATGCGTTCGTGTGCACCTCAGAGGAGGTTGCCCTACTTTAAAGCCAACGAGTACTAGTAGCGGTCCATGACAGCAAGAACCCCTGGCAACACGCAGGATTCCAATGACAGCGGCTCAGATGTGGAGTTAACTGCACCACGCCACAACAGTTAAATTCCGCCTACACTGGACGTAACAGAGCAATTGTTAAAAAATAATTTTAATATGTTTTAATATGCGCCGCAAAGCAGACAGTCACTGAAAAAAATGGGATAGTATTTTGTTGCACTGCTTCCGTCCAACCATACGCCTAGTTATATATTGTGGTAATTTGCATGACGTGTTGTTGGTTTAGAATAGATAAATAACTCTTTTGACTCCTGTACGATAATTTTCTTCCAAATACGATAATTTTGAACTTCTGGTACGATACTTGGACATTTCCAATCTGGCAACACTGATGGAGAGTGACTGTAGTGATGCTTTGCAACTTTGCAGCTTTGTTCATTGGAAGTAGAGGACATTTCTCCCCCACCTTCACCTGAAGTGTAGGATGTCGAGGTGTCTGTGGCCTGAGCCATATCAATTCGAGCCGCTGGCTCAAACTGCGGTCTTAACTCCCACACCGCGTCGCTTTTCAGCGCGAGCTGTGTGGAGAAGCCCATTTCCACCTCCATTGCGTTGGAGAAGCAATCCCGTGTAAAATGCAGTTCGCACACTCCAGCTCTAGAAGGGAAGTCGCGATCTTCCAGGCCGAGTACATGCAACCAATTGTGCCTAATTTTAAAGTCTGCTGGAAAACTATGCAGTTCAGCAGTGCTGTCGCAAACAGCAACACTACACATACGTACCATCCTGACCACTGTACTAAATACAGATAAATCTACACCAACTTGAAGCTATCCTAACTGATGCAATACTATGCTACTAACTATGCTTCTAACAATAGTAACGTTGCATTAATAGCTATGCTAATTAACTACATATTCTACACAAAATAATCTAAATAACTATATAAATGCTATGCTAAATAGATGCTATAATAGTCTATCCTGGTAGTTTTCAATATTCGCAATTCCAACTCCTGACTCACTACAGTAATTTTGACGGAACAAGATGGGTTTATACTGCCAAGGGCGTGGTAGCTCATACCAAGGGGCGTGGTGAGCTGGAAACTGCTTACGTTACCTGCCACCGCTTACATCACTTGCCACCATAACATACAATAGGAAAAATCAACTGCAGTAGCCACCGTTCAACCTGAAGAGGGCAGCATTCAGCCCCATTCTTACAGATCATTAACTAAAAAAAGTTGTTTTAGGGTTTAGTTACTCTTTCTTCTTTTTAAAGAACGTCAGAAGTTGCACTTAAAATATTTTGCGCGAAAAAGAACAAACACATAAATGAGCTCATGCGCAGCTTGTTTATACTGAGCTCTGATTGGCCAATCGTCGTTATTTCATTTTAAAATTATTATATGTAGAGAATATTCATATTTAATTTGCACGATAGATTTTACGCGATAAACAACATTATTAATGTAAAGGGGGGTGGTAAGAGGAATGGTGGTTTTACAGAGGTGTTTTTTTTTTCTCAACAAGGAGGATAACTTACCCGCATCCCCCGTCAATTCAGCCTGGACAATAAATTACCTTCATTGCTGAAATTATGAATTTGTAATTAAAATATTTAACCAGTTTTGTTAATGAACATTATTGCCTCGCAAATCACTAATTGACCGATACAGCTTTTAAGTGGTGCTAGGCCTAACTTACTAACGTATACACATATGCTGCTAATCGCATTATAACATGCCTGTCTAGAACTTAAAATAGAAAATTTAACAGCATCATTACCATCATTTTCCTCTCAAGGCGATTAGGTGGTACTCTTTTACGTGGAATCCTTCGATCAGCCATGCTTTCTCCCGAACTATTCCAACGTCTTGTAAAAGCAACTTCCGTCCACACAGATGAATTCTACTGCCGTGAATGATTCCTCCCCTTCATTTACGTTGTCCCAATATGTTATAAAATTAATCACTGGCCTTACACCAGTCATTCTCAAATCATTTAACATTTTAATTATGATTTTAGATTTGCCTTTCTTTTTATTACCAGTTATGAAATCCATTTTTTTGAGAGAACACTTGTTTGTGGTTGCTTAGTAGGCTAGGCATGTCCGGTCAGTTTTTAATTACATATTAATGACTACTGAATTAATAATTATTTTCACCACCTGCAGGAGGGATCATAAGGGGCCGGTGCATAGTGGATCGGGCGACAGTCGAAGGCGAGACCCCCGACGTCCCGATCTCTGGACACGGAATCTGGCTTTAGGGACGTGGAATGTTACCTCGTTGGCAGGGAAGGAGCCTGAGCTTGTGTGGAAGGTCGAGAGGTACCGACTAGAGATAGTCGGGCTCACCTCCACGCACAGCTTGGGCTCTGGAACCACACTTCTTGAGAGAGGCTGGACTCTCTACCACTCTGGAGTTGCCCATGGTGAGATGCGGAGGGCTGGAGTGGGTTTGCTTATAGCCCCCCAGCTCAGCAGCCATGTGCTGGAGTTCATCCCGGTGAACGAGAGGGTCGCTTCCCTGTGCCTTCGAGTCGGGGATAGGTCTCTCACTGTAGTTTGTGCCTACGGGCCGAAAGGCAGTGCGGACTACCCGGCCCTCTTGGAGTCTCCGGGAGGGGTGCTGAATAGTGCTCCGACTGGAGACTCCATCGTTCTACTGGGGGACTTCAACACCCACGTGGCCAGTGACAGTGACACCTGGAGGGGCGTGATTGGGAGGAACCTGAGCGGTGTTGTGTTATTGGATTTCTGTGCTAACCACGGTTTGTCCATAACGAACACCATGTTCAAGCATAAGGGTGTCCATCAGTGCACGTGGCACCAGGAAACCCTAGGCCGGAGGTCGATGATTGACTTTGTGGTCGTGTCATCAGACCTTCAGCCATATGTCTTGGACACTCGGGTGAAGAGAGGGGCGGAGCTGTCAACTGATCACGACCTGGTGTTGAGTTGGATCCGATGGCGGGGAAGGAAGCTGGACAGACTTGGCAGACCCAAACGTACTGTGAGGGTCTGTTGGGAACGTTTGGGCGAGCCCCCTGTCAGAGAGATCTTCAACTCCCACCTCCTGCAGAGCTTCAACTGGATCCTGAGGAAGTCTGGAGATATTGAGTCCGAGTGGACCATGTTCTCCACCTCCATTGTCGCTGTGGCTGCTCGGAGCTGTGGCCGTAAGGTCTCCGGTGCCTGTCGAGGCGGCAATCCCCAAACCCGGTGGTGGACACTGGAAGTAAGGGATGCCGTCAAGCTGAAGAAGGAGTCCTATTGGGTCTGGATGGCTTGTGGGACTCCGGAGACAGCTGACAGGTACCGGCAGGCCAAGCGGACTGCAGCCCGGGTAGTCGTGGATGCAAAAATGGGGCCTGGGCAGAGTTCGGTGAGGACATGGAGAAAGACTCGAAGAGATTCTGGCAAACCGTTCGACGCCTCAGGAGGGGGAAGCAGTGCCCTACCAACACTGTTTACAGTGGAGATGGGCACCTGTTGACCTCAACTGGGGATATCGTCGGGTGGTGGAAGGAATACTTTGAGGATCTCCTCAATCCCACTGACTTGTCTTTCGTTGAGGAAGCAGTGGCTGGGGAGTCGGAGGAGGACTCATCCATCACCCTGGCTGAAGTCATCGAGGTAGTTAAAAAGCTCCTCGGTGGCAAGGCACCAGGGGTGGATGAGATCCGCCCTGAGTACCTCAAGTCTCTGGATGTTATGGGGCTGTTTTGGCTGACAGGCATCTGCAACATCGCATGGCGGTTGGGGACAGTACCTCTGGACTGGCAGACCGGGGTGGTGGTCCCTCTTTTCAAGAAGAGGAACCAGAGAGTGTGTTCCAACTTTCCTGGAAAGTCTATGCCAGGGTACTGGAGAGGAGAATTTGGCCGATAGTGGAACCTCGGATTCAGGAGGAACAGTGTGGTTTTCGTCCCACTCGTGGAACACTGGACCAGCTCTATACCCTTTCCAGGGTGCTGGACGGTTCATTGGAGTTTGCCCAACCAGTCGACATGTGTTTTGTGGATTTGGAGAAGGCATTCGACCATGTTCCTCGCGGCATTCTGTGGAGGGTGCCCTGGGAGTATGGGGTCGGCGGCCCCCTGCTTAGGGCTGTTCGGTCCCTGTACGACCGGAACAAGAGCTTGGTTCGCATTGCCGGCAGTAAGTCAGACCTGTTCCCGGTGCATGTTGGACTCCGGCAGGGCTGCCCTTTGTCACCAGTTCTGTTCATAATTTTTATGAACAGCATTTCTAGGTGAAGCCAAGGGCTGGAGAGTGTCTGGTTTGGGGACCATACGATTTCGTTGCTTTTTGCGGATGATGTTGTCGTTTTGGCCTCCTCAACCCAGGACCTTCAGCGTGCACTGGGACGGTTTGCAGCCAAGTGTGAAGCGGCTGGGACGAGAATCAGCACATCCAAGTCCGAGGCCATGGTTCTAAGTCGGAAAAGGGTAGATTGCCCACTTCAGGTTGGTGGAGAGTTCCTGCCTCAAGTGGAGGGGTTCAGGTATCTTGGGGTCTTGTTCACGAGTGAGGGAAGGATGGAACGGGAGATTGACAGACGGATCAGTGCACCTTCTGCAGTAATGTGGTCGCTGTACCAGTCTATCATGGTGAAGAAGGAGCTGAGCTGTAAGGCAAAGCTCTCGATTTACCGGTCAATCTACGTTCCTACTCTCACCTATAGTCATGAGCTGTGGGTCATGACCGAAAGGACAAGATCCCGGATACAGGCACGTCCTACCGGGAGGAGGCCCTTGGGAAGACCTAGGACACGCTGGAGGGACTATGTCTCCCGGCTGGCCTGGGAACGCCTCGGGGTCCCCCTGGAAGAGCTGGAGGAATTGGCTAGGGAGAGGGAAGTCTGGGCATCTCTGCTTAGACTGTTGCCCCCGCGACCCAGCCCGGGATAAGCGGAAGATGATGGATGGGTGGATGGTTGGAATTAATTATTTTTTCTATTCTTTACTTTTATATGCTTCCTGAACTTGCCTTTTATATATTTATTTTTGGCTAAAAAAAGTTTGTACATTTTATAACAAATGTCCTACAACCAGTTCTAAATCATGTGGGGGAAAAGGCGCCTTCTTAGAGATTCAGCCTCTCTTCCAGTTCGTATGTCGTTAGGAGAATCTACAGTCCAACAATGGGACTTGCAAGAAAGATTTTAACGCTCTGTGAGAATAAGGGCGTAAAAGGAAACCGAAAATAACTAAATGGCTTCAAAAAAACAGTCTAATGGCTTCAAGAAGAAATGCAGAATATGTAAAAAAAATGAAATTAAGGAAGACGCAAAACAAAGATGGATACCAATGGTAAATATACACACCCTTAAGACACTTTTTTTTGTCAGATTGGAAGCCTGATTCAAATCAAAATTATATTGTGTTACTGTACTTATTCTATCTGTTACTTTTATTTATTTTTTTATTTATTTAATTGTATTTTTTGTTACTGTGGTATCAGGATATGTCAACAAAGAGCACACAATGAAAAAGTGACAAAATCATGCAGGTCAGGATCAATATTCGACGAGACCAAGACAAGTTTACAAAATTGGATGACTTTTATATACAGGTAGGTGTAATAACATATTAAATAACCTGTTTTTGTCTTTTAACTTTAAGAAACATTACTTTTTCTTTTTACAACATTTTTTTTCACATAAATATTTCAATATTGGAGATTCAGTCAAGGTTTACGTTTACGCCAAGTCGACATGGTCCAGGATGGCCTTGCTGGAAGCTCTGCCACCATTACTAAAATGACCCGGAAAATGAGATTAGTCTGCAGGAAAGCCTTGGAGATGTTCAAAAGGAAGACAGGAAAGGCATGGGTGGAAGAAGGGAATTTACTGTGATAGATGAAAGCAACATCCGCCACAAAAGGAAGGTGGGATATCCTTTTTTAACTATTTTTGTAAGACATTACATTTGTAAAACATGTAAGGTGGAACAGCTGAAATACAATATCTATATCAAATTTCAATAGTGATATTTGATGCATCACTGAATCAGACAGAGACGGAGAATCATTCCTTTAAATTTGGTATTTTTATTGAACCAGATGAACCCGTATCATCAACTGTATCACCTGAAACTGTTTGCATCTCGTGTCAGCACTGATCCAAAAATGATTCCACCAGTCAAGTCAAGTCAAGTCACCTTTATTTATATAGCGCTTTAAACAAAATACATTGCGTCAAAGCAACTAAACAACATTCATTAGGAAAACAGTGTGTCAATAATGCAAAATGATAGTTAAAGGCAGTTCATCATTGAATTCAGTGATGTCATCTCTGTTCAGTTAAATAGTGTCTGTGCATTTATTTGCAATCAAGTCAACGATATCGCTGTAGATGAAGTGACCCCAACTAAGCAAGCCAGAGGCGACAGCGGCAAGGAACCAAAACTCCATCGGTGACAGAATGGAGAAAAAAACCTTGGGAGAAACCAGGCTCAGTTGGGCGGCCAGTTCTCCTCTGACCAGATGAGACTAGTAGTTCAATTCCAGGCTGCAGCTAAGTCAGATTGTGCAGAAGAATCATCTGTTTCCTGTGGTCTTGTCCTGGTGGTCCTGGTACAGATTTTACTTGGGCTCTAGTTGTCCTGGTCTCCGCTGTCTTTCAGGGCAGTAGAGGTCCTTTCTAGGTGCTGATCCACAATCTGGTCTGGATACGTACTGGATCCGGGCGACTGCAGTGACACTCTGATCTTGATACCGACTGGATTTGGTGGCTACGGTGACCTCGGAATAAGAGAGAAACAGACAAATATTAGCGTAGATGCCACTCTTCTAATGATGTAGCAAGTACATAGAGTGTTATGGAAAGGGTTTCCAGTTCCGGTTTACCTAATTAATGCAGCCTAAAAATCCTTTAACGGATTTGGATATTAAAAGCATATTAGTATGTTATGTGAAAGCTAGGTTAAAGAGATGGGTCTTTAATCTAGATTTAAACTGCAAGAGTGTGTCTGCCTCCCGAACAATGTTAGGTAGGTTATTCCAGAGTTTAGGCGCCAAATAGGAAAAGGATCTGCCGCCCGCAGTTGATTTTGATATTCTAGGTATTATCAAATTGCCTGAGTTTTGAGAATGTAGCGGACATAGAGGATTATAATGTAAAAAGAGCTCATTCAAATTCTGAGGTGCAAAACCATTCAGGGCTTTATAAGTAATAAGCAATATTTTAAAATCTATACGATGTTTGATAGGGAGCCAGTGCAGTGTTGACAGCACCGGCTAATATGGTCATACTTCCTGGTTCTAGTAAGAACTCTTGCTGATGCATTTTGGACTAGCTGTAGTTTTTTTTACTAAGCGTGCAGAACCACCACCCAATAAAGCATTACAATAATCTAACCTTGAGGTCATAAATGCATGGATTAACATTTCTGCAATTGACATTGAGAGCATAGGCCATAATTTAGATATATTTTTGAGATTTTGGAAAAATGCAGTTTTACAAATGCTAGAAACGTGGAATTGTAAGGAAAGATTGCGATCAAATAGCACACCTAGGTTTCTAACTGATGACGAAGAATTGACAGAGTAGCCATCAAGTCTTAGACAGTGTTTCTAAGTTATTACAAGCAGAGTTTTTAGGTCCTATAATTAACACCTTTGTTTTTTCAGAATTTAGCAATAAGAAATTACTCATCATCCATTTTCTTATATCTACTATGCATTCCATTAGTTTTTCAAATTGGTGTGTTTTACTGGGCCGCGAAGAAATATAGAGCTGAGTATCATCAGCATAACAGTGAAAGCTAACACCATGTTTCCTGATTATATCTCCCAAGGGTAACATATAAATCGTGAAGAGTAGCGGCCCTGGTACTGAGCCTTGAGGTACTCCATACTGCACTTGTGATCGATATGATACATCTTTATTCACTGCTACGAACTGATGGCGGTCATATAAGTAAGATTTAAACCATTCTAATGCACTTCCATTGATGCCAACTAAGTGTTCAAGTCTTCGCAAAAGAATGTTGTGGTCAATTGTGTCAAACACAGCACTAAGATCCAATAAAACTAACAGAGAGATACACCCACGATCAGATGATAAGAGCAGATCATTTGTAACTCTAAGGAGAGCAGTCTCAGTACTATGATACCGTCTAAATCCTGAATGGAAATCCTCACATATACCATTTTTCTCTAAGAAGGAATATAACTGTGAGGATACCACCTTTTCTAGTATCTTGGACAGAAAAGGGAGATTCGAGATTGGTCTATAATTAACTAGTTCTTTGGGGTCAAGTTGTGTTTTTTTGATGAAAGGCTTAATAACAGCCAGTTTGAAGGTTTTGGGGACATATCCTAATGACAATGAGGAATTAATAATAGTCAGAAGAGGATCTATGAATTCTGGAAGCACCTCTTTTAGGAGCTTAGATGGTATAGGGTCTAACATACATGTTGTTGGTTTAGATGATTTAGCAAGTTTATACAATTCTTCCTCTCCTATAGTAAAAAATGAGTGGAACTGTTCCTCAGGGGGTCTGTAGTGCACTGTCTGATGCGATACTGTAGCTGGCGGCTGAATGGTTGCAATTTTATCTCTAATAGTATCGATTTTAGAGGTAAAGTAGTTCATAAAGTCATTACCGCTGTGGTGTTGGGAAATGTCAACACTTGTTGAGGCTTTATTTTTCGTTAATTTAGCCACTGTATTGAATAAATACCTGGGGTTATGTTTGTTTTCCTCTAAAAGAGAAGAAAAGTAATCGGATCTAGCAGTTTTTAATGCTTTTCTGTAGGATAGGTTACTTTTCCGCCAAGCAATACAAAATACCTCCAGTTTTGTTTTCCTCCAGCTGCGCTCCATTTTTCGGGCTGCTCTCTTTAGGGTGCGAGTATGCTCATTATACCATGGTGTCAAACTGTTTTCCTTAACCTTCCTTAATCGTAGAATCGTTAAAGTGCTAGAAAAGAGAGAGTCCATAGTTTCTGTTACATCATCAAGTTGTTCTGAGGTTATGTATATGCTAAGGAATTTGGATACATCAGGAAGATAACTTAAAAAGCAGTCTTTTGTGGTAGAAGTGATGGTTTTTCCATAATTGTAACAAGAAGTAGAATTTACAATTTTGGCTATATGAAGTTTGCACAAAACTATATAATGATCTGAGATATCATCACTTGGCTGCATAATTTAAACACTATCAACATCAATTCCGTCCTTCGGATGAGACGTTAAACCGATGTCCTGACTCTCTGTGGTCATTAAAAATCCCAGGATGTCTTTCGAAAAGAGTAGAGGTGTGACCTCGGCATCCTGGCTAAATTCGCCCATTGGCCTCGGACCATCATGGCCTCCTAACAGTCTCCATATCTACTGATTGGCTTCATCACTCCGTCTCCTCTCCACCAGTAAGCTGGTGTGTGGTGGGCGTTCTGGCGCACTATGGCTGCCATCGCATCATCCAGGTGGATGCTGCACACTGGTGGTGGATGAGGAGATACCCCCTGTCTATGTAAAAGCGCTTTGAGTGCTAGAAAAGCGCTATATAAAATGTAAGGAATTATTATTATTATTATTAATTCCATGTGACAGTATTCAATCTAAAGTATGATTTCAACAATGAGTAGGTCCTGAAACGTGTTGTCTAACCCCAATAGAGTTCAGAATGTCTATAAATGCTGATCCCAATGCATCTTTTTCATTATCAACATGGATTTTAAAATCACCAATTAAAACTTTATCTGCAGCCAGAACTATCTCGGATGTAAAATCACCAAACTCTTTAATAAAGTCTGTATGGTGCCCTGGTGGCCTGTATACAGTAGCCAGTACAAACTTAACAGGGGATTTATCATAGAAAACATTCAGGTTACAGTTCACCTCAGATTGTGTTGCTGATTTGAATCATGTGTATGGGATAGAAGGATAAGAAGAGCTTGGTCAAAAATGTCTTCTCTTCTGGCTCTGTTGTGAGCGCGATTGCTGTGACGGTTGACATAAGACGCTGCTGACGCGTTATCCGATGCGCCCAATAACACGTCAGCAGCGTCATACCACAACAACGTCACTGCAGTGTTGTGAACGCACTCACAACAGACCCGCAAGAGAAGGCAATGCTGATTGTTATTTTTGGACGAAAATGTATTTTTGATGCTTCAACAAATTCTAACTGACCCTCTGATGTCACATGGACTACTTTAATTATATTTTTATTACCTTTCTGGACATGGACAGTATACCGTACATAGGTTTTTAATGGAGGGACAGAAAGCACTCTGACTAAATCTAAAATATCTTAAACTGTGTTCCGAAGATGAACGGAGGTCTTACGGGTTTGGAATGACATGGGGGGGGGGGGGGGAGTCATTAATAACATAGTTCTAATTTTAGGGTGAACTAACCCTTTAATCTTATTATTCTCTTATTCAGAATAAGCTAAATAATTAGATTACTGACGTCCATGTAAACATAATCATTATGTCACCTCATAGCATAGCCTTAGTAAAGGCACGAATTACACCTCATAGTGCTGAGCTGAGCTCCTCTGCGTTAGGTGGCGGAATGCGCTCGGGTCGCTGCTCGCGCAATGTGGCGTGTAACAACGAAGAACAATCTTCCCCAGCTTTGGATCAAAGGTAGCACTAGCACCTTAGCAAACAAGCCTAGGATAGTATCAGGTCTCTATGGTGCTTTTCAAGACACTCTTAACCGCTGAGAGCTGGGTAACGCTAGGCGAGCGAAAATCGCAGGATCAAGGAGGTCGTGGCGTTCATAGAGTTAGCGTCTGCTGTGAACGCGAGCTTCGGAGCTAACAGCTGCACTACGTTACCGAGAACGGGCAGCCGACGAGGAATTCCGCTTTTATTGTCCTTCACCGGTTTCGTTGCTCACTTGTTAGGAACAGCGTGGAGCAGCTGGCAAACAGTGGCTAGATGTACGGCAACCTCCGCGGTGGCTAGTCTGTGGAATAAACGTGTAAGATGCTAGCCAAGCACGTCTAGCTCAGAAAGTCGCGTCTTTATTGCTTTTAACTGTCTAGTGGTCTGTCACTCAGTGCATTGCATTTAATGCCAGTTAACGTTACGCAACGGCGCAAAGTTCATTAACTTTGTAGTAAAGGCACGAATTACACCTCATAGTGCTGAGCTGAGCTCCTCTGCGTTAGGTGGCGGAATGCGCTCGGGTCGCTGCTCGCGCAATGTGGCGTGTAACAACGAAGAACAATCTTCCCCAGCTTTGGATCAAAGGTAGCACTAGCACCTTAGCAAACAAGCCTAGGATAGTATCAGGTCTCTATGGTGCTTTTCAAGACACTCTTAACCGCTGAGAGCTGGGTAACGCTAGGCGAGCGAAAATCGCAGGATCAAGGAGGTCGTGGCGTTCATAGAGTTAGCGTCTGCTGTGAACGCGAGCTTCGGAGCTAACAGCTGCACTACGTTACCGAGAACGGGCAGCCGACGAGGAATTCCGCTTTTATTGTCCTTCACCGGTTTCGTTGCTCACTTGTTAGGAACAGCGTGGAGCAGCTGGCAAACAGTGGCTAGATGTACGGCAACCTCCGCGGTGGCTAGTCTGTGGAATGCACGTGTAAGATGCTAGCCAAGCACGTCTAGCTCAGAAAGTCGCGTCTTTATTGCTTTTAACTGTCTAGTGGTCTGTCACTCAGTGCATTGCATTTAATGCCAGTTAACGTTACGCAACGGCGCAAAGTTCATTGGACAGCATGGGAAGTGTTCATAAGAAGGCATCTTAGCACTTAGATCTCGTGCAACGTCCAGATTTAGGGAAGATCGCACCTGTAAGAGCCTGTTGAAGACAAAAAGAGGGAATATCTGCGGGTGTCACAGTTATCATCATGTCTGAGGACCCCAGCGTGGACCGATTCATCAAGGTACGTCAAGTCGACTAACTAATCAACAAAAGCGGCTGAGTTATGTCTTTACATTCTGTAACTTCTTACACCGTAATTTCTGACACGTGTCTTTTCCTGCTGTCTGTGCATTATCCTGCTTGGCATATGGCTGCTAGCCCCAAAAATGTCAAATAAAATATCAATGTGAGTTGAAAATAGTACACAATATTATCTTAAAGCGTCCACTAAGAAAAAAAGTTAGAGTTAACAAAGCAATCCGCCCAGTAATAAGACGACCACTGTGTTATTACAGAATATTACAGTATTTTTATGAATAATGAAGGCGTCCGAGGTCACGCGCGGTGGCGCCATTTGTTTTTGAATAAGTCACAAGACTTCCATTCAAGGAGTCAGTCAGTTTCTTGATCTGGTCAGAATAAACTTTTTTTTTTTTGCGCAGTCGCAACCACAGCCTCCCAGACACTGTTCAGAGAGGTGTACAGTTTACCTTCACTGTAAATGTATTGCTTCAGAAGGGCCCAAAAGTTCTCAGTAGGGTTTAAGTCAGGTGAAGAAGGGTTTTTCATCTTTAAGGCCTTTACTGGCCAGCCACGCAGTGGAGTACTTTGATGCATGTGACAGAGCATTGTCTTGCAGAAAAATTTAAGTCTTCTTGAAAGATGCAGACTTTTCCTGCACCACTGCTTGAAGAAAGTGTCTTCTAAAAATTGGCAGTAGGTATGAGAGTTGATTTTTCAGTCAATTTTCAGCCCGAAAAAGGTCCAACTAGCTCATCTTTAATAATATCTGCTCATACCAGTATCCCACCTCCACCTTGCTGGCGTCTGAGTCGAAATGGAGCTCTGTGTCCGTTACTGATCCAACCACAGGCCCATCCATCTGGTCCGTCAAGAGTCACTCTCATCTCATCAGTCCACAAAATCTTTGTAAAATCTGTCTTCAGATATTTCTTGGCCCATTCTTGACGTTTCAACATATGGCTCTTGTTCAGAGGTGGCCGGGTTTCAGTCTTTCTTACCTTCAGTTACCTTCAGTTCTGAGAACTGAACACCTCGTACTTCTTGACACTCCAGGTAGGTTGCAGTTGTGGAATATGGCAGCACTGGAGGATAATCGTTTTTTTGTAGCTTCATGTTTGATTCTTCTCAAATCTTTGGCAGTTAATTTGCATCTTCTCGACACGTTTCTTGTGACCCTGTTGAGTATTTGCTACAAAACGTTTGATGGTTCTGTGATCACACCAAAATATCTTAGATATTTCAAGAGTGCTGCATCCCTGTGAAAGACTTTTTAAAATTTTTCAGTTTTCAGAGTCAGTTAAATCTCTTTTTTTGGCCCATTTTGGCCTAATAATTATGCACACCTTGATATAGGATGTTGATCTCCTTAGGCCACATCCTCCCTCGTTACACAAATACACATCACCTGATATGCATTAAATCCAATAAGCATTCAAGTTTATACTGCTTGGACTTCGAAATTATGGATATAATATGGTCAAAATAATCACTTGCCTAATAATTGTGCACAGAGTGTATAGAGTAATAATTAAAAAAATGCATGTTGCTTGAAATTATACATAATTTTTTTGTTGTTACTATAAATAATAAATGAAACACACATGTAACAAGTGTTACAGAAAACAATCATGTCCCTGTCCATATTACAAGTAAAAAAAAAAAAGGATTACAAGATTATCATCCATTATGAATAGACAACCTACTCGTCCTGTAGCAATGTCTAAAGGCTGTAAACGGTGAGAGATGCGGCAGGCGAAGAGAAGAATAAATATAATGATGATTATAATAATACATTTGCAGAGCCTGTGTTACAAAATAACAACAATACCATTTATTCTATGATATCAGTTAGGTTATTGAAACGGGTAAAACTCGATCCAATAGGTGAAACGCTGATTCAGAACCACACAAATGACATTATGATGGAGTTTCTAAGAATTTAGAGAACAGCAAACTACATAGTTTACTCTGTGGTTTGTTGAATTTTGTTAATTGCAGAATTAAATCAATACCTACAGAAAATACTATTATACAGGTCATGGTCATATAATTAGAATATCATCAAAACTTGATTTCACTAATTCCATTAAAAAAGTGAAGACATAAGAAATATATTTCAAATGTTTTTTTGTTTTTGTTTTTTTTTTCATTTAATTTTGATGATTATAACTGACAACTAAGGAAAACCCAAAATTCAGTATTACAGGAAATTTAGAATATTATGAAAAAGTTCAATATTGAAGACACCAGGGGCTCGTTCTTCGTACGTCGCTAACTCTGTTAGCTGGATTTGAATGTTGACGATTTGTCGTGTTCTTGGATTGTTTGGTTCTTCGAAGCTCATCCAGGAGCTGCTGTCATAGCAACAGGTCCGTAAGCTTAAACCTGCTCGGGAGCAGCTTATTTCATGTAAACAGGATTAGATCGCTTCTTTTCAACCAGAACTGATACTCAAAATATGCCTGCTACCACCGCTACTTTATTACAAGAGTATCCTACTGATCCAGGGACAATAATTAAAAATAATAATCATTAAAAAAAATATTTAAAAATAATATAAAAATGTTGTGTAGTCTATAACAGCCTACTATAGACACAGCCAGTTTTACTCACTGAAATATTTATTTGTCATAAAATTATTACTTCATAATTGTATTAGAGTCTTACACACATGCTATACAGATAATAGAGTCGTGCATTATTTTGAGTGATGACTGCTATTATTAGAGTGGCTTGATGGAGCGCAGGAGATGCAGATAACATGATATTGACCCTTAAGAAACTTTCATTAATGCTGTCACGTAACAAATCTGTCCAAATATAAAATGAAATGAATAGATAATTTCTACATTGAAATAAAAATTTAAAGACTGCACAACTATTATAAATTGCGAATCTAAATAATTGGGAATAATGAAAAAAAAAATCTAATAAAATAAAAACATGTATCTATTATCACATTTATGTAGTTTTGTTTGCTTGGCTGTTTCCTTATAAAAGTCCAGAAATTTGTGAAGTTTTTCGTCAGGTCTCGTTTTAAATTATATGATGTCATTACATTGCCGTCTTGCCACCAGCCAATCCCTGCGCTGCTGATCATGGTTTCGAGTATCGATACATATCCCCTTTTAAGACAACACATGAACGTGCAATTATCTCAGATAACTCAATCCAGCGATACTAATCATACACAACAGGTGTGTTCGAAGAACCCAATTAGCCGGATCAGGATTAGCACGATGATATCATTTTGGATGTGTCATTAGATCTCGGATGTAATAAGCGATGTACGAAGAACAGGCCCCTGGTGCCACACTCTAATCAGCTAATTAACTCAAAACACCTGCAAAGGCCTTTAAATGGTCTCTCAGTCTAGTTCTGTAGGCTACACAATCATGGGGAAGACTGATGACTTGACAGTTGTCCAAAAGACGACCATTGACACCTTGCACAAGGAGGGCAAGACACAAAAGGTCATTAGAAAAGAGGCTGGCTGTTCACAGAGCTCTGTGTCCAAGCACATTAATAGAGAGGCGAAGGGAAGGAAAAGAAGTGTACAAGCAATAGGGATAACCACACCCTAGAGAGGATTGTGAAACAAAACCCATTCAAAAATGTGGGGGAGATTCACAAAGAGTGGACTGCAGCTGGAGTCAGTGCTTCAAGAACCACTACACACAGACTAGGGGCTGCACGATATTGGTAAAAAATGACATTGCGATATTTTATTTTTCTGTGAAATATATATTACGATATGAAATCTAATAAAAAAATTTCTTACAAACAAAAATGAGGTGAGCACACTTACATTCTCATTTTAAATTATTTAAACATCAACACCATCGTGTCAAGTGATTAATATGCGCAAGAGAGCAAGACCGCGCTCTTGTTGTTTGAAGACGGTGAGCGTGAGGCCGGGGCGTGCGCGCTCTCTCTCTCTCGCGCACGCTCTCTCTCTCGCGCACGCTCTCTCTCTCGCGCACGCTCTCTCTCTCTGCCCTGTTAAACTGACAGGACTTAAAAACTATGATGGTTAAGCTGTGCAATTAATCCGCAAATCACATTCGTCAAGGGCCGTGGAGCAGCTGGCCGATACAGTTAATGAATAACGGATCAACTTAAAAAAGTCTCGCTTAAAAAAGGACTGGACTGCTGCTGAGTGGCCCACAGTTATGTTCTCTGATGAAAGTAAATTGAGCATTTCCTTTGGAAATCAGGGTCCCAGAGTCTGGAGGAAGAGAGGAGAGGCACACAATCCACGTTGCTTGAGGTCCAGTGTAAAGTTTCCACCGTCAGTGATGGTTTGCGGTGCCATGTCATTTCTAATTCAAATTTCCTGAGATACTGAATTTGGGATTTTCCTTAGTTGTCAGTTATAATCATCAAAATTAAAAGAAATGAACGTAAATCTATCAATATATCAGTCAGTCTGTGTGTAATGAATGAATATAATATACACGTTTCACTTTTTGAATGAAATTAGTGAAATAAACTTTTTGATGATATTCTAATTATATGACCAGCACCTGAATAACATTGCGGTAATTATAACTCAAGGCAAGCTACTACAAATCTCATCGTACAATCTCCAAAACAGTTGCTTTGTATTACAAGCATGTTTTAAAATATTAGGTTTAAATATGAAAATAAGTAATTATCTAATTAAATTAACACATTTCCATACTTTTCCAGGACAGAAATCTAAACACTTGATAAAGCCAGATTCAACATTTTTTTTTTCATTTTGTTGACACATTGGAGCTATGGGTTTTTTATCACTCCATGAACCATGAAAATATTTTCAACAATGCCCCAAAAATGTAACCGTTATATAAACCAGCGTGAATGATAGGTAATTTAAATCTACAGACACAAATAGATAAATTGTAATAAAATTAACCCTTAAAATATGTATTTTGGATGTTTTATTTACACTAGTCTGAAAGACGACATGGAAGCAAAATTCACTGTATTGCTTTGCCTATTATTTGTACTGTTTGCAAGGACTTTTATTTGCAGTGTGGTATTACTGCACTCAAATTTTTTTTTACATTAAATGTGTACCTTCATTTTAACATGCATTCTAAACATTCAAAATAGCAACAGGATCTTTGAAAGCTGAATTCAGCACAGCAGCAGTACATGATTTGACTACACAATAATAAAATGTTGAGTCTGACATTTCCTGTTAAATACATGTTATTACTACTGCACGTTGTGCCAGTGACTTGTTGCATCATAACTCTTTAAAAACCACTAGCCATGGATTCTTCTCTGACTCTATCCTTTAAATATGCTTTTAAGCCCTTTCAGTTTTATCACAAGCGTCTTGTGATGCGCAATGCAGAATTCAACTATTTGAAAACAATGGCAAAGTAATCAGTTTTTAAGTCAGGTCAGTCAGTGTGGATTAGTTTATGAAGTGAACAATGAACTGTTCCCAAACACTCAGTATGCTCTTGTTACAGGAGACCTCCATCCTGGAAGAGTACAACATTAATTGGACACAGAAGCTGGGAGCTGGGATCAGTGGTCCTGTGAGGTACAGTATGCTGTTAGTTTGAAGGGGATTTTAAATGGTAATTTCTGCATTAAAAAAGTTTTAAATAAAAATGACTTTCCGCTGTTAACACTATAAAGCTCCTCCAGCAGAAGTAGTTATTTCCCACTTTATGAATGCATTTTTGTTTCATTAAATATTTTCTGTTTCGTTGCTGGAACACAAATCAGCCACCATCCTGGGGGAAAAGTATTCATGAGTTATTTTGGATTAATCTTTTCAGCACTATTATTTCTCAATGATTGTACTGCACTGCATTATGTTTTGAAACTTCATAGCATTCAGCATTAAACTAAGCGTTTAAATACCATCTTACTAAGACACTATTGAGAAATATAGAGTGACAACTGATTTAAACTCATAATGTTATAAAATCTCATTGATTTCCATTACAATCTATCGGAATTGCATCTTCATTTTTGGCCACATAGATATAATCATCTTCGTCAGTTTGGTCCATATTCTCACTTTACCATTCTATATGAGCCATAAAATCCTGATGGATCAAATATGATTCTCAACAAAAACACATAATGAACGTTTCAATAAACCGTTCCATTTAAAAACGGTAGATTTTTGGGCTATATTTGGTTTTACAGTTAAGACGTTAACTAATGTATTGCTGTTTTTTTTCACCAGGGTTTGTGTAAAGAAGTCTACACAAGAACGGTTCGCCCTAAAGATCTTGATTGACAGACCCAAAGCCCGCAATGAGGTAGTGTGTGCTGTGTGGATGCTTTGGTTTTTTTATTTAAAGAACATCTAAATTATTTGGTGTTCTAGATTAAAGGCCCCATTATACTTCAGGTGCAATCGAAGAATGAACTGGTGTGACATCATTTCAAACAAAATCAGTTCATTTCAGTAGTTCAAAACAGCTTGCCAAATCAAACTTTCCAAAAAACGTTCATTCCTGCTGGTTAACACCTTTGACCTACCATTGGTCCGTGGAGATGATGTCATAGGTGTGGTCTGGAGCTCCGCCCTCTTTGATATGGAAATCTCTGGTTCATTTATTCTGTTGAGTCCAATGTCTGAGTAAAAGCTGCTTTATTTTAGAAACTGAAGTGTAATTGTAATCGAAATCAACACTGACACTGCTTTTTCATGTTTAAAGGCACAATAAATAAACAAGGACTTGTAATCCAGATAAATTACAAGTTTAAATAATGGCTCATCCCGTTTCATTGTCACTTATCAATTACGCAATATCCACACTATCAGTTTCCACTTGTAGAAACTACGGCAACACACATGGACAAAAATGCTGCTGTACAGTTAAACAAAAAATTTAACTAAATCCATTATGGCATTCATGAATAAAATGAAAATTAATTCAAAATTGTTGACTGCAGCATAAAATTTAGAAGTGCTCAAAGTTGATTATTTATGCATTTTTATAGCGTTGTGTATTATAACTAGGGTTGGGTATCGAAAACCGATTACATTTTAGAACCGGTTCCAAATTTCCAAGAACCGGGTATTCGATAACACACGTGCATTTCGATTCTGGTTAATGATTCCTGCATTTGCATTTCAATTTGATTAAAAATGACTAAGTGCAGGAACGAAAAGAATTTGCGCCCTGTTTGTGTGCAGCGCACATGAAGCAAAAGCGTGTGCACAGAGAGCAGCAGTCGCGTTGGCGGTTCCCGGTTTGTGTCCATTCTCGGACTGTTCCGTGTATTTCTACTGTAGAAAAGGGCGTTTCAAGCCGAAACTGACTTCTTTCATATTTGTCGACCAATATACAGAAAACTACATCGGTATATCATCATAAACACAGCCATTTTGTTTTATGTGAACGTAAACGGATGAGAAAGAAAACACACATGTACAGTATTTTTGGCTTAAAGAGACAACAGCCTAATAAACACACTGCCTGTTATTAATTTTAATCAAAGAATAAAAGATCATTCACCAATCTTGACTGAATACATTTAATAACTTTAATTGATTAATCTTTATTTTATATATTTAAATAAAAATATGTAGTGTTTTTAATCTTTTAATTAGTTTCTGTACCTGAAATTTTGTTTAAAGCTGCAGTCGGTAACTTTTGACGCTCTAGCGGTTAATAAACAGAACTGCTTGCGTCTTGTGGAAGAACATCGTAGCCGGAACTACTTCTCTCTGTTTATGTCTATGAAGAACCACAAAGGTACTGGGTTACTCCGCCGCGGTACCCCCGAAGCAATCTAAAATAGTCCGAATATAAACACTTATTATAGGTGTACCCTAGTGATTCAGGACAAGCTAAAAACAAGGTTTGGAAAATGGATTCATGGTGTATTCGCTTATTATATACATTTTTCTACATTTTGAACACAAACAAAACTACAGACCGCAGCTCTGATTGGTTGTTTCTTACCGGGAGCGATGGAGTTTCTGCAAATGGCAATAGGACACTGGGAGGAGCCAGAGGAGCTTGATTTTTATCACAGATTATCTGTCTCATATTCTACTGTCAAGACATAATGACAGGTTTAACAAATATGTAAAAAATATTTTTTTACAAAAGTTACCTACTGCAGCTTTAAAGAGATAGTTCACCCAAAAATGAAAATTCTGTCATTTGACTCACCCTCATGTCATTCCAACCCGTAAGACCTCCATTTATCTTCGGAACACAGTTTAAGATATTTTAATTTAGTCCGAGAGCTTTCTGTCCCTCCATTGAAACTGTGTGCACGGTATACTGTCCACGTCATCAAATTAGTCCATGTGAAATCAGAGGGTCAGTTAGAATTTTTTGAAGCATTGAAAATACATTTTGGTCCAAAAATACCAAAAACTTGTCTTAGTTTTTGCTATTTTTGAACCAAAATGTATTTTCGATGCTTCAAAAAATTCTGTACTGACATAATTTTAATATTTGGGTGAACTAACCCTTTAATTGTAATTATTTATGATATTGCTAATTGATTTGTTCCTATCTTATAACTGACTGTTTACTTGCCTTTAATATTTGAAATTTAAATTAATTAGTTGTTTTTGCTATGGTATTTTTTTTTTTTTTTTTTTTAAGCACAGGCAAAATTCCTCTTGCAGTGTTTTGTAGGCTGCTCATTTTTGCTCATGTTATTCAGCTGCAACAGAATGCTTCGTAAAAAGGCAAACATGTTTGACATCTAAATGTTTGACTTAATCTTTTTTTATATTGGATTTTTTTTATCTTATTGGAATTGAAACTAGGAATCGATAAGAATCGGAATCGATAAAATTCAAACGATACCCAACCCTAATTATAACCAATAATATAGGCCAATCATAGGCGTTCAGATGATTCATCGCTGAAAAAAAAAAAAAAAATGTTGTTCAGTGCATATGAATTCTCTCATCATAAAAAACCAAGTGCAGATGTACGTATGATGTAAGTAGAAGATTCATTCATTAAACCGTGTATAGACAACTTTACTGATTTATAAGAGGAATTTTTTAAGAGTGCTTAAACTCAAGCTAGACTGAAGTAAGTCATATACTGTTCCTTGACCATGTAAATGTTCTTTGATCGCTTTCTCTGTATAATTTATTTGCTGTTTGAATAGCTTTGGAAGGTGCAGGTAATAATAAAAAAAAATCATTACATCCATGAACATAATTTGGACATCTCTGGACAACACCCACACGTTTTCTGCAGTTTTTCCGCAATTTTGCACAAATGCCTTTCTACAGTCGCTTCTCCGTTTCTCTGGCCGCTCTGTGTGTCTGCGCTCGCCGCGGCTGCCTCCTCCCCCCTCCCTCTCAAACATGACACCGGCTTTGAGTGTGACCAGCTGATGATTGGCTGTTCTCCCTTAAGTCCCGCCTCTCTTGGAGTGTTATCGGTCAGCTCGTGCTGAGGAGGCGGGAACTTATGGTTATGGTTATTTACATCTCCCTTTTCCAGGTACTTTGAGTGTTTATGCTTTCGAGGTTTTTAAATAAGCTTGATATGTGTTTGGGAAGATGTTCTGTTATTGCTTTGTTGACATGTCGAGACATGTTTTCGGTATTATATTTAGTTTTTTAGACTAATGCTAATGGCTATTGTGATATTGTTCTGCAGCTATTGTTTGCATACCTGTTGAAGAACTATAAAAGTGTATATATTATTATTGTTATTATTATTATTATTATTATTTTTTTAACAGTAAATTGTGACATTATACATTTTTTTAAATGTAGGATTATTTTTTTTTCCAGCCAAACGCTGCAAGCCGGAAATCCGGCACGGTGCCGGATAACTTTAAGCCCTGCATTTTGTAACCCTCTGTCACTGTATTCATCATTTTTATTGTTTATAAACAAACCACATCCATCCCCCATACTTTTGAAAAGCTTGCTACGCGCCTGGGTTTAAGGCAATCGGTTGTATAAAGTGCTATATAAATAAACATGACGTGACTTTACTTGATTGGAGTGCTGGATCACAGAGCTGCTGCAAACATGTCCATATCAGGATGATCTGATGCTTTCTTAACTGCTGTTTTCTCACCACTGTCATTTTTGTTATGTGTTTATTTTGTTAGTGAGAGGAAAGCGTGGTGCACATTTACACACTCAGTCTACACCCTACTTCTGACAGTGCGGGATGTTTGATTGTGTAAAAACACAATATACCGTTGTTTAGCTTTTTCTGACTTCTTTTTACCCCCAAGCGAAGAACGAAAAAGAACTTCGCTTGAAGTATATCAGGGCTTTAATAAATTGTAATTTAGATTTTACAGAACGTTTTAATTCTCTGCTGTTTTTTATTCGCAGGTTAGGCTTCATATGATGTGTGCCTCTCACCCCAACATTGTGAAAATAATGGAGGTGTATGCCAACAGCGTACAGTTTCCTCATGAATCCAGTCCGAGGTAATGGAGTTCAGCAGCATTCGTGCACACAACATAGCACTTACTACACGTACAGTACAAAGAAAAGGTTTCTAATGCTCTTACTACCTCAAATGTAAGTAATCTGCTATTTTCTGTGCTTCTCTCTGATAGGGCAAGGTTACTGAATGTCATGGAAATGATGGAAGGTGGCGAGTTGTTCCACAGAATCAGCCAGCACAAGCACTTTACAGAGAAGATGGCCAGTCAGGTCACTAAACAGGTACAGGCTTCACAGTTAAAGGCCTTGCTTGTTGAGTTAGGCTCTGGTCTGGAGAAGTAAAACAAGTTATATTATTCTTGGGGATGGAAATTATTGCTCTTTTCCTACAGTTAATTTGGGTAATGTAGCAGCTCAATTGATGGTGAAAAATTAATTTAGAGGCCAACAAGAAAGCTATAATGCAAAACTGTCTTCAGTCCAAGCTTTCACCAAAGCCTGCTTGGTCTAGGGCTGGGTGAAAAACAATATCATATTGAAATTGATCAAATTTACAATAAACTCTGGACATTTTTTACTCAGTATGGATTAATCTAACAGTCTATCACATAGCCGAGACATAAGTAATAAGTCACACAGTGTAATAAGACACAGTTTCGTCTAGGGCTGTGTATTGCCAAGAATATCAAGACACAGGGGTTGCTATACAATGTTGCGATACTGTAAGCAAGGCGATATATTGGGATATTTGTTATTTTAGGAGTAGTATATATTGTAAGGAAAGCTGTCATTAAAGAGTAAGTTCACCCAGTAATAAAAATTATGTCATTAATAACTCGCCCTCATGTCGTTCCAAAGCCGTAAGTAAGAGAGTTCAAAACACTGCAGTTTAAGGGATATCCGGTTCGCGAACGAATCATTCGATGTAATCGGATCTTTTTGAACCAGTTCACCAAATCGGACTGAATCGTTTGAAACGGTTCGCGTCTCCAATACGCATTAATCCACAAATGACTTAAGCTGTTAACTTTTTTAATGTGGCTGACACTCCCTCTGAGTTAGAACAAACCAATATCCCGGAGTAATTCATTTACTCAAACAGTTCACTGACTGAACTGCTGTGAAGGGAGAACTGAAGATGAACACCGAGCCGAGCCAGATAATGAACAACAGAATGACTTGTTCTCGAGTCAAGAACCGTTTTTGTCAGACGCGTCCGATTCGAGAACCGAGGAGCCGATGATACTGCGCATGTGTGATTCAGCGTGAAGCAGAATGACACACAGAGCGCCTGAACTGAACTGATTCTTTTGGTGATTGATTCTGAACTGATTCTGTGCTAGTGTTATGAGCCCAGGTAAACCGAAGTCATAGGCGAATGTTTGTAAACATTAACATTACCATAGTAAACATGATAAATGCAACCACTTGGAGAAGCTTCTTATTCTCTATCACAATCATGAATTTTTTTTAGTAACATATTTTATCTGTCATAAATCTCGTCTCAAGAGTTTAGCTCTACGTAGCCTATCATAAAAATATAATAATGTTTTTTGTTATAGAGCTTTTATAAAAATAGAGATATTATCATTCATTCTTAATGTGATGTATAGACTACAAATAACAGACTCGACTGAATAAGCAAGCTATTTTCATAAATATAAAAAAAAATATTTTCATAAAAATAAAATAGAACGAAATTTATTTCTGTGTGACTAATTTTGAGTCATGATAAATTAATTCATTATGATCAATGTATCACGTATTCTATAGTAAAACATCGATGCTTTTGAATTTAAATATTTAACAAAGCATGCTAACAAACAGCCACTTTTATCATATTCGTTTTGTGATCGCGCTAGTTCCAGTGACTTATTTCTTATTTTTCTGATAACTTCTCTTTGTTGCTGAAATTATGTTGTTTCGCGACGTTGTTCCTGAGAGGCTTGTAAAGCACGTGTTTTAGTGAAGCGCAGCGGAGCTTCAGGACAGACAGTGGAAACACTTCGCTATTCTGGCCTCGGTGCTACTGGCCCGAGACTATTAGCCCCGCCTGGCCCATTTTAAGCCCTGGCTCGCACTGGCCATGGCAGTGGAAACACGGCTATTGCAAAAGAGGCTGGCTGCTTACAGAGCTGTCTGGCCAAGCACATGAATAGAGAGGCGAAGGGAAGGAAAAGATGTGTTAGAAAAAAGTCCAACCGCACCCTGGAGAGGATTGTGAAACAAAAACCCATTAAAAAATGTGGGGGAGATTCACAAAGAGTGGACTGCAGCTGGAGTCAGTGCTTCAAGAACCACTACACACAGACGTATGCAAGACATGGGTTTCAGCTTCGCATTCCTTGTGTCAAGCCACTCTTGAACAACAGACAGCGTCAGAAGCGTCTCGCTTCAAAAAGGACTGGACTGTTGTTGAGTGATCCACAGTTATGTTCTCTGATTAAAGTAAATTGAGGATTTCCTTTGGAAATCAGGGTCCCAGAGTCTGGAGGAAGAGAGGAGAGGCACACAATCCACGTTGCTTGAGGTCCAGTGTAAAGTTTCCACAGTCAGTGATGGTTTGGGGTCCATGTCTTCTGCTGGTGTTGGTCCACTGTGTTTTCTGAGGTCCAAGGTCAACATAGCCGTATACCAGGAAGTTTTAGAGCACTTCATGCTTCCTGCTGCTGACAAACTTTATGGAGATGCAGATTTCATTTTCCAACAGGACTTGGCATCTGCACAAAGTGGCAAAGCTACCAGTACCTGGTTTAAGGACCATGGTATCCCTGTTCTTAATTGGCCAGCAAACTCGCCTGACCTTAACCCCATAGAAAATCTATTGGGAAGATGAAGATGCGATATGCCAGACCCAAGAATTCAGAAGAGCTGAAGGCCACTATCAGAGCAACCTGGTCTCTCATAACACCGGAGCAGTGCCACAGACTAATCCATGCCACGCTGCAGTGCTGCAGTAATACAGGCAAAAGGAGCCCAACTAAGTATTGAGTGCTGTACATGCTCAAACTTTTCATGTTCATACTTTTCAGTTGGTCAAGATTTCTAAAAATCATTTCTTTGTATTTTATGCAATATTGTAATTTTCTGAGATTCTGAATTTGGGATTTTCCTTAGTTGTCAATTATAATCATCAAAATTAAAAGAAATAAACATTTGAAATATCAGTCTGTGTAATGAATGAATATAATATACAAGTTTTACTTTTTGAATAGAAATAGTGAAATAAATCAACTTTTTGATGATATTCCAATTATATGACCACCACCTGTATATTTATAACCAGCAGTTTGACTAAATTTCCATTATTTTTACAGATAAGCCTTGCATTACAACACTGTCATTCATTAAATATTGCACATCGAGACCTGAAGCCAGAGAACCTGCTCTTCAAGGACAATTCACTGGTGAGATCTGAGACCTGAATAATAATTTATTGCATTAATTCATTTGATTTCATTGATTACAGTGCAAATAAAGTGATCGATCAGGGTCTTGGTCAGTTGTGGTCCTGATCTCCCACGCACAGGGGCAAAAGTGACTTTACAGTTAAAATGCTGACTATTATTATTTGGATTTAATGCATATGATTTAATATGAAGTGTTCGTAACCCATTATTATTATTGCTTTTCACATTAATGATGCATCATCATACAATCTTGTATTTTGTCAGTCATACCCACAATGCATGTATTGTTTTAAAAATCCTAATCTCTTAAATTGCTTAGAATTGAGCAAATGTTTTTTCAATAATCAGGAAGGACATTTTTCCATTATTAGATTCTGAATCACGTTTCTTGTGTCTAACTGCTCCATTAGGACGCTCCGGTGAAACTGTGTGATTTTGGTTTTGCCAAAATCGACCAAGGTGATTTAATGACCCCACAGTTCACTCCATACTATGTAGCACCGCAGGTAAGACCTCAGTGACTTATTATATATAGATGATCACTCTCAATTCCTACTGTCAAATCATGAAAAATCACATTTCACTGGTCCTTTATCCATATTTACTTTTCTTGATGATAATGGGTCAAAACAACGAAACAAAACTTTTAATCAATTTATTTAATAGATGTCTTATACTGAACAGTGCAAGGAAAAGACAACAAGTTTCTATGGTCACGAAGTTTCATGGATTATTGTAATTCTAGTAAATAATGATAAAATCATTATGACCATGATAACAAAGTAAGCGTGTCCAAACCTTTGACTGGTATTATGGTGTGGTCCCTTTAAAACATTAGTTGGTCATTTTTACAGTGTTTTTCTGATCTTGGCAGCTACACATGAACTCTTTGATCAGTCTTATGTGAACTAACTTTCTTCAATAGGTGCTGGAGGCACAAAGACGCCACCAGAAAGAAAAGTCTGGAATTATACCTACCTCACCCACACCTTACACATACAACAAGGTAAACTTTCTTTCTCAGTTTTTGAACCCTTTGGAAATATTTGGATTTCGTCATTCGTTACTCAAACATTTTGGTCTATATGCATGAGTGACTTTATTTTCCCTTTCAGTCTGTGCAATAATTAATCCTTAATACTTTTGGACAGACAAAACATATACATTTTCATCATTGAATTATTATTATTATACATTTTTCTTGAATGTGTATTAATTTGTATTGGGGCCGTTTTTTTTGTTTGTTTTTTTTTTGCATGCAGTTTTACGCTTTTTTCACTTTGTCTAGTCGCAAGACGTACAAACTGGCGGTGATTCACTCGCTAGTAGTAAAGACAGTGCATTCATTCTTCCTTGCTTTTCTCGTCCGCTCTTCAGAGCTGTGATCTGTGGTCCTTGGGGGTGATCGTCTATGTAATGCTCTGCGGATATCCTCCGTTCTACTCCAAACACCACAGCCGCACCATCCCTAAAGACATGCGCAAAAAAATCATGACGGGCACCTTTGAGTTCCCAGAGGAGGAGTGGAGTCAAATATCTGAAATGGCCAAGGACATTGTCCGCAAGTGAGTGACTTTCCATTCACTTTTCTATTTGATCAAAACATGCTTTCCTCCTTATTCGAGGCCAAGCACAGAACGTATGTAGGCATGTACTGATTCTGTTACTCGAGTCCGTGCCAGCCTCGTCTAGATCTCTTTGGTAAAAAATTGTGAAATTTGGCACTGGTTTAAAATCTTAGTTCTTTATTGTGATGTCAGTTCCTCAAATACTCTGGTGCCACTAGGAGTCTAGGATTGTACATTTATGCATTTAGCAGACGCTGCTTTTATCCAAAGCAGCTAAGATTGGTTACTATTAACCAACGTTGGTTTAACTTTAAAAAATAATAATAATGAAGCAACTATGTATGATTAGTTAATCTTTTACCCAATTTTACCCGCTTTTGTCTCACGTAAACATAAGTCACATCTGACATATTTTGTTGCATCAAGGCTACTTAAAGTCAAGCCGGAGGAGAGACTAAACATAGAGGAAGTTTTAGCCCATCCTTGGCTCAACTGCACTGAGGCGCTGGACAATGTGCTTCCCTCGGCTCAAATGATGATGGACAAGGTGAGCTCCGACCAATCTGCCAATCTTTAATGCACTCGATGCAGACACAGTCCCTGGAGCAACATTGTCATTGATTTTAAACGCTTTCTGCAGTACATTTCAGATGTGGGAGGGAAAATGTATCGTTTAGTTGAACTTTAGTATCTTAACTTAAGCTTTGATTTAAGTTGAAGCTACACTATGAAACTTTGGGCAAGCATCTGCGACTCTGAAAGACAAAGAAGAAACATCATATACCGGGTAAACAAAAAATGCCCACCATTGTCTTGTAAAGTTGTATTGCCGCTGCTTGTGTGTAATGACTATTAGCTAAGAGAAACATGCTCTCTGACTTCTATTATGATTTCAGCATTGCTTTGACTACTTTGTGAAAGCAATTTGTGATGTTGCCATCCAGTGGATGTGTCAGTTACTGCAAAGAATGCCAGACACATGCACAGATGATGCATTCAGACGCACAGATGTCTGTGCATCCAGAAGAGTTTGACTGCACACAGACTCTTGATGACAAAACGCATGCACTTTGCATGAGATGCATCATCAGTCACAGACACCAAATCACTAGATTAGCCATTGTTTAGCTGTTGTTTGCATTGCACAAGAAACAAACGGTCACTCGTCGGTGATCGAGTGTGCACATTTATAACATTTAATTCTGTTGCAATGGACGCCCAGGTTACTGTAAAGCGTAGGCATTTCAGGCTCACGTAACTGCTGCTAAGCTAGATAGCACTGAAATCCATTCCAGTAAAGCCTGTGATTGCTCAGGTAATTCGCTTTGCCTATTCAGAATTTTGTGGAATCTTTGATATTCGCTTTATAGTGTGTGTGTGTGTGTGTGTGTGTGTGTGTGTGTGCAGAAAGCCGAGCTGGATGCTGTGAAGAGGGTGGAATTGTATATGTTTGTGCATGTTACTGGTATTTCTGAAATATTTGAACTTGTGCAAGGATTTCAGATTTATGTAGTAGCTTCATGGAAATAAAGAGGAAAATACCAGTGTTAATAAGACGCGCCCCACCATACAGCAAGTGTTCAAATTCAATCAATTCTGAATTTTTTCGGGAACAGATTAAGTACAAAAGAAGCGCAGTGCATCCGAGAACTGATTGCTGCATCTCTGTACACATAGTGCACTACACATGTGCATAATAAATATAGAAGTTATGTGTTGTTATATTGTTGGTCCAGGCAGTTGTGGCTGGAATCCAGCAGGCCCATGCTGAGCAACTGGCCACCATGAGGATACAGGACCTCAATCTCAGTCTAAAGCCACTTAACTCCGTCAACAACCCCATTTTGAGAAAGAGAAAGCTACTTGGGTGAGCTTCCCCTCTCTGCTGTGTTCCTGTTCATTTTATTGGCATGATTCAGGATGCACTTACAGATCCGTGTTTGATTTCTGCCTCATGCAGCACCAAACCTAGCGATGAACTTTTCATTAATGATCCAGAGGACGAGGCGGAGGACACCAATGTGGCTCTGGAAAAACTTCGGGATGTAATCGCACAGTGCATCTTACCACAGGCTGGTATGTATGGAGATACAGCGTAGGTTTGTGGTGTTTATAGTGTCCTTAGGTTATTCTTTCTAGAAGGTGCATTATATAACTCAGCGCTATGAACTACTGTAGTACTTACAATGTCTCTGTTGTTTTTACAGGTGACAATGAGGATGAGAAGCTAAATGAAGTCATGCATGAAGCATGGCGATTCAATCGCGACTGCAAACTTCTCAGAGATGGATTGCAAGGATTAAGTTGGGATGGTATGTGTTTGCAGTTTATTTGCTCTATTTACTATAGACTTGAACATCTGAATCTATGTGAAAAAAAGATTAAAGATTAAAGTTCGACATTTGAATCAATTATATTTTTTATTACAGATAACCTCAAATGGTGTCCTAATGTTATCTTAGTTCTAAACAGTCATGAGCAACCTCAAAGAAATGTCAGAATAGGTATTTTTTGCTCATGTGCTCTTTGACCTTTTAACGACAGGATGGATGTAAAATAAAGACTAGAGTTGCATTTGCTGAGGAAATAGTAGTTGTGTTGCACTAAAGCTAGGGTTTGGTTCTGTAGCATCAGTGCTTTAGTTCAAAATCTTTAGTTTGTTTATTTCTTTAATCTTTTAAGATGCTGGATTGTTATAAAGTGAAAAAATTTAAATATAGGACGAATGGCTAACCAATTCTTGGCAGTAAGGAAATTACAGTATTTACGTAAATTAATGATTTTTAATTTAAAAGTGACATTATAGACATGTTGTTTCACACGAACTCTGGAAAAAGTGAAGTATTAAGTATGAAAAACAGTAATGTGAGCCCTCTTTGACTAATTATTTGGATATTAGTAAAGTATCAACCTTCTTTCTTCACAGGTAGGTCTTTTTCTGACAAAGTAGATCGCTTGAAGCTGGCTGAAATCATCAAACAGGCCATTGAAGAAAAGACCCTTTTACAGGACGCCCAATAGCAAGTGCTGAAATTTTAACCCCTTTTGTACTGTTCATTATAATTGTCATTAGGCATATGATTGCAAAACGTTTTTTATTAATTGCAGACCTTTTTCCCTGGTCATGCTGTAGTCTGTTGTAAATCTGTAGCTGAAACCAAGTTGTTCTTGATGGTATGATTTGTTTTCACTACAGACTGCAGTAAAGAAATGTGTTTTAAAGAAATTGCAGCGTTTTCATTTCTGAAATTAGCCACATGTTGTTTGGGGAGGGATTCAAGGAGAATAAATGAGAAAATCCTCTCATCCCAAAACAAACTCCAGCTGAAACCCGACTGAAACCAACGGCCAGTGTCTGGATCTTCAAACAGGACTGGGTTCTAGGGTCAGAAAAAAAGGGTTTAAAAGGATACACAAGGATAAAACAACCAAAAAATGTGCTCATGTCCACGTTACGTATACTGCTATATTTGCTGAGCTCAAAATGAAGCTTCTGTCACAGTTATTCCATTCCGTTCCAATTCATTTATTTAATAAGGAGAAATCTGTCATTTTCATGTTTTTAAATATATATTTCGGCCATATACTGTATTCTACCTACCTATAGATTACATCTGGAAAAATATACTACTAGAACATAATTATTATAGGTTTATACTATTCATATTTTTTCTTATATAGACCAGCTGTTGGGACATTTTATGTCAAAAGACACTTAAATTATTTGCTATATAACTACAAACAAAAGAAAACAGCAAAATTAATAATAAAAAAAAAAATATGCACACACAGTACTATGTGGTTTGGGTATATTACTGTATGAAAATCTTATTTTGTAAAAAAACCTTCACAGTATGAATACTGTATAATTTTGTCAAAAGTGATGTTCTAAGTCTTTTCTTGTTTGATAAAAATTAATGACAGACTGCAGCAGGTGTATTAGACTGCTCTCACTTTAAGACTTAAATTACGTTATTGACGTGTGATTAGTTTTCCAACCATTTACATGCACTTAAGGAATAACTCTTTACATCAATATCCTTTTTTTACATTTATTGATTTTATACAACAGTTCAACAAAAATTCCTATTACAAATGTAAAGGGAAGGAAGGTGGTCATGACAGATTCCTCCAGCTTGCTTGAGCGTGTTGTGTGTTTACACCGCTCCAATAATGCAGTGGTGGGTTACTATAAAATGAAAATGTCCCAGAAGCCAAGCGTGGGACGTGACACAAACCCTGTGGGACGTCTGTGGGAAGGCTGAATGACGTCGTCGAATTATAATTTTTCATCTTTGTAATCCACCATTAAAAAAAAGTTCCTGAGGCATATTTGCGCAAAGTCAGCATCTTGATTGGGTGTTTCTTAAGCACATGGTTCACATGCCTTGACCCACCATTTTTCTTTGGAACAGGGAAGTAGCAACTGTAAAAGCCTGACCAACTCTGGTTTTTTATAACCTCTTTCTCCAGCGCCATCAACAGTGGTGAAGACAGCACAATTAGAGGAGTGGACACGCTTTGAGTAGGGGCATGCTATGCCTTGGTAAGTTTATCGTAAACTTACTCCTTTTATAGACTGAAGTTTCGAGGTATCTTTTGAAGAATGACACACGGTTTTATCACGGTTCAAAAGCAATTGGCATGGAGTGTGTAAAAACACCCAATCCAACCAATCCACCAGTAACGGATGAGAAACATCATCCTCATATGTCTTATGAGGGCCTGTAAACATAGTGAGATTAAAGTAGAGAGAGAGGAGAAAAAGACGGGCCAATCTCGACTTTCTTCACCTAGAGCTGCTAAATACGATCTAGTTCAGGTAAGTACTAAGTATTGAGTGCTGCACATGCTCATACTTTACAGTTGGCCAAGATTTCTAAAAATCCTTTCTTTGTATTGGTCTTAAGTAATATTCTAATTTTCTGAGATACTGAATTTGAGATTTTCCTTAGTTTCAGTTATAATCATCAAAATTAAAAGAAATAAACATTTGAAATATATCAGTCTGTGTGTAATAAATGAATATAATATACAAGTTTTACTTTTTGAATAGAAATAGTGAAATCAACTTTTTGATGATATTCTAATTATATGACCAGCACCTGTTTGTGTGTGTGTGCATGTGTATATATATATATATATATATATATATATATATATATATACATATATACACACTTTGGATAAAAGCATCTGCTAAATGAATAAATGTAAATGTAAAATGTATAATAAACCTGTATGTGTATTTATAATGCTCTGTTCCATTAAGTTTCATAGTACGTACATTACCCTGACAAACAGTAGCCACCCTTGAGGCACCTGCAAACGTCATTTCTGTCATGAACTCAGGCCAAACATCTACTGTCATCTGCCATCTCTCATACTTTAGGAGGAATGCAGGAAATGAACAGGTCTGGGAAATGTAAAACTATATCAGGCTCTGTTATGTGTTCTGCTTGATGCTCAGCTATTACCACCACTGTGTTGCTGATCTTTACAACATTTTCAGTGTGAAACCATGAACAAAAGTCAAAATCATGTCATTAATAAAGGTTTAAAGCTCTAACTGGGAATGATTCCTATAACAGATCTCCAGCTGCAACCAGTAATGATTTGGCATGTGATTGCCGTCTTATGAAGGAGTAACTATGTTCATCAATCACATTTCTGATGGTATCTTTTATTTTTTTTTTCAAGTAAAGATGCTTGTACATCCAAAAAAAAATTAACTTAATAATTAGCATTTTGTCTTGTACTATTGGCAGTTTTTTAATTGTTTACAAACCACATGTAAATGACTCTTTCTCTATTTTATTTTATCTAAAAGACCTTTTATAGCAGTGTTTCACACCTAAATGTCATTTAGCTCCTCCCTTTGAGCCGGACTAAATGCAGTCAATGCATGAGTGACCCTCCACTGCAGTGAAGAAGAGTCATGGACCGCTCCGAAACACTCACTGCCCCTTAGGATTGAACGAGGTTTCTGAAAGAGGTAAGCTAATATTGCTTATTACTGCATATATACAGATGTGTCTTCAAAATGAAGGCAATACCACAAAGAGAGTGTTGTGTTTAAGAAATTAGACTTTTCCGTAATTAATACTTTGAGTGTTCAGTGTGGCTGATACACTTCAGAAATGATGTTACACTTTATTTTAAATAATATTAATAAACTACATGCACTTACTACAGGATTAGGGATTTGTTGAGGGTTTGTTACTTGTAATTATGCATAATTTACTATTATTAGAATAAAATAAAAAAGTGTAACCAAAATGTCTTCTAAATAAGATCTGTTTTACTTAAATATATCTAATAAATATCTTTCACATTTTTTCTTTAAAAATCCATGAAACAAGATAAATTGACTTTAACTATTAAGATATTGAGTCGTTTTGATAAAGCGATAAAAACATTTTAGATATCATTAATAACAGGGTTTCTGCAGTGTAACAGGTTAAAAATAGTAAATAATATTTTTGATTACTCATCATGATGATATGGGGTTGTAAAAAGACTGTAAAAGGTGCATTTGTTCACTTGGTCACTTGTTCAGAATATTGACAAAGCTGTGAGATGTATACTTGTGTTTTGCAAATAATGAAGATTAGCATATTTATTGAGAAAGTTGAATATGTTTTTGTGTATTTCAGGTTATTGCTAGACCCATGCAAGGCTAATGGCAGAAAGCAACAGGACCACTGAGGTTGCAGAACTTATCTTGTGCAATAATGAAGCAAATATTTATGATTGCAATCAATCTGATCCCATGGGATCTCAAAGCCCTGTCCCGCTGACAGACGCCTGGCTAGTGCCAGTGTTTTTCATTCTTATATTGTTTGTAGGCTTGGTGGGTAACTCACTGGTCATCTATGTAGTCGTCAAAAACCAACAGATGAAAACTGTTACAAACTTCTACATAGGTATCAAAGATTCCTTGTTTCCTAGAATACCACATTTACTACTTGATATTGTTTTAGTGAACAATCTTTGTTTCTCTTCAGTTAATCTTGCCAGCACAGATATCCTTTTCCTGGTTTGCTGTGTTCCTTTCACTGCCACTTTATACACTCTTCCTAGCTGGATATTTGGGGACTTCATGTGTCGCCTGATCAATTACCTGCAACAGGTGAGTGCTTTTTTACACTGTAATGCATGACTGAGCCCTAGTGAACTGAACAAGGTCTGTAAAGACACGGTTGAACACCTTTGGGATGAAGTGGAAGAGAGACAGACCAACATCAGTTCAACTTCACAAATGCTCTACTGGATGAATGGGAAACAATTCCCACAGAAACCCTCTAAAATGTTATAGAAGCCGTTTATACAGTAGATGCAAACGGGAACCAATGGACAGGTGTCCAAATACATTTGTCCATATAACAGTTCTGAAAAAGTACTACAAATGCATTTAAACAGCTATAGGCTAAACTTTGCTGGAAGTGGTTATGTAGTTGTGTTTTTTAAGCAGTGTCTTTGAATGAATTCCCAGGTAACTGCACAAGCGACCTGCATCACTTTGTCTGCAATGAGTGTTGATCGTTTTTACGTGACGGTCTACCCTCTCCAGTCCCTCCGTCATCGAACACCACAGATGGCTCTGTCTGTATGCACCACCATATGGATATGTATGAAAATCATTCCACTCAGTTTAAGTAGAATCATCATTTCAATGCTTTTGACAGCTATTCATCATGTCATAGTTATACTGTACACTTTTAAAAACAAAGGTTCCAATAGTGGGGTTTTCAGTGCCATAGGAAAGCCATTTTTGGTTCCCAAAAGAACCATATTGTGAACAGTTCTTAAAAGAACCTCATTTTTTTCTTAGTGTGAAGAACATTTTTCCATCTTTTGTGGAATGGAAAGATTCAATAGATGTTAAATGTTCTTCACTGAAGCAAGATTCCAAAATAGAACCTTTATTTTTAAGACTGAATGCATCTTTGCATTTAGCTTTCTCTCTGCTGCTAAAGTGACTAGCAGTAATTTATTACTGTAATATATTGGGCTCACAATTATTTTTATACCGCATCCATTTGAGTTATTTG
This sequence comes from Carassius auratus, assembly GCF_003368295.1. Classification (NCBI taxonomy): domain Eukaryota; kingdom Metazoa; phylum Chordata; class Actinopteri; order Cypriniformes; family Cyprinidae; genus Carassius; species Carassius auratus. Next base: position 29,996,925 of record NC_039247.1, read on the forward strand.
GGTTTGGATTGTTTTAATATTCCAACTTGTTTATTTGAAGTGAGGAAATAAATGATTTTGTGATCTTTTGCCACAGGTTCTTTGCTGCTTTCAGTGCCGATAGCGTTGTATCAGCACACAGAGTCTTCGTTCTGGTTCGGTCCACAGACGTACTGCACCGAGGCCTTTCCATCTCTCATTCATAAGAGGGCTTACATTCTTTACTCCTTCTTGGCTGTTTACCTTCTGCCTCTGATCACCATCTGCATGTGTTACACCTTCATGCTGAAGCGCATGGCTCAAGCCACGGTCGAGCCTGTAAATGGCTGTAACCAGGTAAAGGTGTTACCGCTTTAACTGCATTTCAATGTAAATACATTATGTATTTAGAATTAAACTTTTAGCTGGTCGACCAGTTTAGACAAGCCAACCAGCTTAGGCTGGTTTTAGCTGTTTTTTTTTTTGTTTGTTTTTTCAGGAAGGTATTTTTTTTATTCTTTTTTTTTTTTTTGCATGACAACATTTGAATTCTGAGACTTTGTTCCATACCTGTCTGTCAGTGTCCTCTTTGCTCTGCGATGTATCTTTCACTGCATGAAAACATGATGTGTGGCGTGAGAACACCATGGCTCGTCAGATGTAGCAACAGTAACTTAGGGGGGCGGGTCTATTAAAAGATTCCATGGAGGTTAACCATTGATGCTAATAAAGAATACTGACGAATGACAAAGCCAAAAGTTTGCGGAGAGATGAAATATTTTTATCAGTAATAATAATCGGCTAAATAATTACTTAAGTTATATTAAACTAATTTAATTCTAAACTGGTGGGTCGTGACCAAAGAAATTGTTATTTATGGCTTGGGTTCTAGTAGTGTTGTGCAGCTGGAAAAAAAAAAAAATGCAGTTATGCAAAATAAAAAACTGACATTTGTAGCTGTAGACACAGTAGACTTTCTTTATCATTTATTAACATCAACGGTTGTGTCCAGTCCAATCAAGCGTTATGATATTTTTGTCAAACTTATGTTGCAAAATAAGATAAAATATTGACAACCGTAAAGTTTTAATAATCATTCTAGATGTACGAGAATAGGTCAACATTACAGCTACAATGATAATGACGCAGAAAAATGTTGTCGTTGGAATTTCAGAACTGAATTGACAATTGCTGATTAACACTTTGAAGGTCTTTTCGAATCCATCCAAATTTGAGCTTGAGCATTTCATGTGGTAAATGACACAACTACAATGTTAATATAGTTATTAATCTTAGAAAATTATCATTTTACTTTTTCAGCCATGTTAATAATGTAGCATTTTGTTATGGACAACCACAGTAAAGCCTATTTTTTCTAAGAGTGCTCTTTGTTTTCTAGCTGCAGACGCCAGCAGAACGTGTTGAAGCAGTGCGGACCAGAGTCACCAGGATGGTGGTTGTAATGGTGCTGCTGTTTCTGCTCTGCTGGGGTCCAATCCAGATACTGATTCTCTTACAAGCATTCTGTTCTGAAGACGTGAGTCACAGCTATACACTCTACAAACTGAAGATCTGGGCTCACTGCATGTCCTACTCCAATTCCTCCATAAACCCCGTCATCTACGCCTTCATGGGAGCCAACTTCAGAAAGGCCTTCAGAAGTGTGTTCCCTTTGATCTTCAAAAGGGGCGCAAGAACAGCCCAGCCTCTCCCCACCTATAACAGAGAGATGAACTTTCTTTCATCCGGACCCTAGGCGTTTTGGAAAGGCTTTGCGTAAATATTAAATGCAACTAGCTGAACATTAATGTGTTTTTTGTCCCATTTAAGAAGGACTTAACTGTATCTTTATATGTAATTTCAATAAAAATGTATACGTCTATGAAACAAGGTTAAAGTGTTCTCTCACCGATAAGCATTTATGGTCAACTATTTCAATGTCATTTCCGTGAAACTTATGTCATGTTATATATATATATATTTATATATATTAAAAATAACTTTAGAAACAGTAGAAAACTTTAAGAACAAACTACAGTTAACATATACATGTACTCTACATGTACTTTACATATGCTTTAGTATGTTTACTAGAGTCAATGCATCAAGATAAGTGTACTTTAAAAGCACAACAAAAATTATTACAACATTATGATTTAATATACTTTAAAACTTTTAATTTGACAGCATTACAAAGTGCACATTCAATACAATTAAGCACATAATATTTTTTGTGTATTATGAATGCACTGATAAAGAGCAGTGTATAAATATCAAATGCAGTTTAGAGTTGAAAAAGCTCTGTGTACAGGACAGACAGATCTGTAATGTTGGCTTAAAGGCACAAACATCTTTTCAAAAACCAAACCAAGACCGAGGTTTTCAAGGTAAATCCAGCAAAATCTGGATTGAGTAATCAGATTCCAAAGATTAAGTACTTGTAATTACATTAAATTACATTTTAAAATACTCTGAATCAGACTTCAGTTACTTTTTTTATTGACTACGTGATTACATATTATTCACACAATAGCAAAATAATTCGTATTTTATTGATTCTGCATAATTCCTATTTTTCATCTTCGGAAATATCCTACCACTTATAGATTCAGAAAGAAAGCAGTTTTGTAGACATAAACACAAAAAAACTAATTACAAACCTGAGAGGCCACACCACATTTGACCTCTGGATTTACAGAAATCATTTACATTTTAAAGAAGTGCTTTCTAATGAGCACTTTCTTTTTTATTTGAATTGTGATTCAGTATGTTATTTAACCATTTTTTGCTTAGTCTTTGGAATATTTTTTTTTCTTCAGACACCTTTAAATGCATAAATTTACATAATTTCTTATTTACGTGTAATGCAGGGCTTGACAGACCTCTTTCTCCCAATATATTTAGCCTATTTGAAGCATCCCTGAGATCTGAAGTAATACGTTAATAATTAAGCTACAGGTTTGGATGCTCACGTTCTCACTGGCCAATAGTTATATAACCTTTTTTACATTTACATTTTACTTTTTTAAAAAACTCATAAACCCCAGTTTGAGAAACATTGATGTAATATTTAATGTTCTTCATGTTGTTAATAACAACAAATGGAATCCACTGCTCCGGGTGTGTGTTCACTCCTCACTGGTGTGTGCGTGTGTGTGTGTGTGTGTGTGTGTGTGTGTGTGTGGGCATGTTTTTGTATCATATCAGGACACAACTCTGTATAATGACATGGGTATGACACAGGTATTACAAGGAGAGGGTGACTTAGTTATGAGGACATAACCCATGTCCCCATTTTTCTAAACGCTTATAAATCATACAGAATGAGTTTTTTGAGAAAGTAAAAATGCACAAAGTTTCCTGTGAGGGTTAGGGTTAGGTGTAGGGTTGGTGAAGGGCCACAGAATATACAGTTTCTACAGTATAAAAACCATTACACCTATGGGAAAAACAAACATGTGTGTGTGTGTGTGTGTGTTCCCTGCTCTGTGTGTGTGCACTTTGGATGGGTTAAATGCAGAGCACAAATTCTGAGTATGGGTCACCTTATATTGAATGTCACGTCACTTTATATTTTCTTTCTCTTTCTATTATTATATCATGTGAGAAAGAAACAAGGGGCTTGATTTCACTTTAGGAAATTACATTTTAGCATTGATATCTTTGTGTTTCCTGCCATTTAATTCGTATCTGAGAGAATATTTCTGTATTATATTTGATGTCTTTGTCTAGGTACATTGTTGTTCTTGATAATAAAGTGTTTGTGATACAATAAAACTCCACAAGATGGCAGAAGATATCTTGGTTGGACACATTTATAGATTGAAATCCTGTGGCCTCCAAAAATATTTTTACACTTAAAAATAAAAAAATAGTTCACCCGAAAATGTAAATTAGCTGAGAATTTACTCACCCTCATGCTATGTTTTTCACAGGAGAAAGCATGATATGGATTCAAGTTAAAACTTCTTGATGATGGAGACATTTTTTTATGTATTTATTTGACAAAACAAGCAGCTTTTCACTTCACAAGTCATGGACTGGTGAACTGGAGTGGTGTGGATTACTTGTGAATTATTGTAAAGTGTTTTTATCACCTGTCTGCGCTCTCATTCTGATGGCACCCATTCACTGCAGAGCATCCATTGCTGAGCAAAAACCGAAAACTGAAAAAGAAACAAACTCATCTACATTTTGGATGGCCTGAAGGCAAGGATATTTTCAGATAATTTTCATTTTTGGGTGAATTATTCAAAACTATTGGCCTTCAGTTTAAGGATAAATTGTACACTTTAAGCAAAACAATTGACAAAAAGATGGTTATCTTTTTAAATTAAAAAATATTATAAATATTATATATATTTTTTAAATGAAAATGAACAATATCGTTGATGAACACTATATGGTTATAATTAATGTGATTCCCTACACCTTTGGTTTTTCTTCTAGGGCGTCTGAAGATGAGAATGTCTTGGTTACCTATGTAACCCCCATTCCCTGATCGAGGGAACGGAGACGTTATGACGAAAGACATATGGGGTCTCACTTGGAAGGTCAATTATCAATGAGTTTAAGAGAAATAGCCAATGAAAATTGGCTAATGGATTTTGCAAACCTGAACCACTCCCAGTGCCTACGGGTATATAAGACGACAGCGTTCATCCACTTATTAGGTTTTACACTGAGGAGCCGAGAACATATCCAGGCAACAGCAATTAGTTCAAGGTTGTGGCATGGGGACATTACGTATTCATTCACTTCATCAGGGAATGATGGTTACGTATGTTACCGAGATGTTCCCTATCTGTCAGTCACTACAAGCTATGTCGAATGACATTTGGGCTCCATGGAAAATGCCACAACCTGAACACCGTCACAACCCTGTGGTGCTGCAATTGACCCAGGAGGCAGTACTACATATGGAATGGGTCTCTGAGGCAGGTCCTACCTTAGAATAGGTTGGAACGTCTGCCGGAAGAGACTGACAGAGGGGAACAAGATTTTACCAAGAGGGAAACCTTACCATGGAAGGATACACATATGAGAAGGCCAGAACAAGGGCTGACTGGAACTCCAGGCATGTTAACACCAGTACTGGGCCTGGCGTCACACTGTTCCTCCAAGTCTGACTGCCGAGTGTGCTGGAGGATGCTCGACTCTGCTGGGAGAAACAAAGTGCTCGCATCTCCGTGTGAGGGGGAATGGCGCAGCAAGCATGACAATGAACAAGTCCTTCCAACCACTTACCTTTTACCCAACAAACAGGAAGAAACCGGCTCTACAAGAAAGGTTGTAAAATCTTGCAAAGATGTTAGGTGTTGCCCAGCCTTCAGCTTGACAGATGTCTGCCAGAGAGGCATTCGTGTGCCAGCGCCCAGGAGGAAGAAACACTCTGAGTGGAGTGGGCTCTCACTCCCATTGGGCACGGTTCGCCTTGGGATTGGTACGCCAAGGCGATGGCATCATGTGGGCCAACCTCTGCTTGGAGACAGCCTTCCCTTTCTGCTGAACTCCAAAGCAGACCTAGTCTTAGTGTTTATACTTGACTAACTGGAACTGGGGTCAGGAATCAGACAGACTGGCTAAACCGACCGTCTGCTAGGTGCCTCACATCACAGAGGTCAGTTAATTCTCAGCACATAGAGACTCTTTCACCTAGATATCACACTATAGAGACTGTGTCTGTTCCCCAAACTAGAAAATACAAAAAATGTCCAAACCAAGTTAATTAACAATTTAATTGAGGTTCAAAAAATAAAAAACAGATGCAATACGGATAAACAAATGATAAAGCTTGGCTTATTGAATATCAGATCCCTTTCTACGAAAACACTTTTTGTAAATAATATGATCACTGATCATAATCTAGATGTGCTCTGTCAGAAACCTGGCTAAAACCTGATGATTATATTATTTTCAAGTATAACTCGTTTGAAGTAATGGTGCTTCATATAACATTATCCAGAGAAACAAATGTTAATGATAAATCCCCTGTTATGTTTGTAATGGCTACTGTATACAGGCCACCAGGGAACCATACAGACTTTATTAAAGAGTTTGGTGATTTTACATCCAAGTTAGTTCTGGCTGCAGATAAAGTTTTAATAGTTGGTGATTTTAATATCCATGTCGATAATGAAAAAGATGCATTGGGATCAGCATTTATAGACATTCTGAACTCTAGTGTTGAAATTATGCAGCCAAGTGATGATATCTCAGATCATTATTTAGTTTTGTGAAAACTTCATATAGCCAAAATTGTAAATTCTACTTCTTGTTACAAGTATGGAAGAACCATCACTTCTACCACAAAAGACTGTTTTTTAAAGGGACAATAAGTAACTTTTTAGGTATTTTATTATCTAAAATCAATATTTTTATTCATAAATATGCCCTCAATGGTGTACAAATACCTATGCCAATGTTTAAACTAATCCTTGTAAATGAAGAATTTATTATCTTTATATACATGGGACGGGTAGGTCGACGGAGGCTTCCATGTAGTTCCGCCATCTTGCAAAACTATAATAGCAGAGAGGGACAAAAAGTACTAAGCCAACGCGTTTCCACAGCGCGTTTTCGGTCAGAGCCAGAAACGCAGGTGCAGAGCAGTGAGAGGCGCTTGAAACTGCACCGGCAAGTTTAAAAGTCTGGATTGCATTCTTATTATGGACCATACATATGCCGCGCCACAGGAGAAGAAAACATCGTCGCCAAAACAGTCAAAAATAGAACGTAAAAGGAAACGTGACCGTAGATTACAGAAAACAAGAGTTAATGTCGGGGAAGCTTTTTCTAGGTGGAAAGAGCTAATGCTGGATAAAGATTTCAAAAGAGACGCTGAAGTGGCCAGTTTTCTTCTCGACAGGTAAGTCAGTGTTACAGTCTATATTATAATATTTTTTTTATATCTAACAATGCATATAATTCAGAAAATATAACGAATAAATTAGACATAACTACTAATTACAATATTTCATGTTTTCCACAGTCAGTAATTCATACTGTAACATTCGTTTGTTAGTTGTCATGTTGCAGTTTGTTTGAAATAACACACCTGTTCACCTGAAGGAAGACTCGACGAAGTGCTATTAGAAGACATCCCGTCAATGCTTTTTGGTACATATCGCCTACCGTAGATGCAACGCGCATTTGAAAAAGCGAGGCGCTGGAGAGCAAAATTAGTTTGAATGCAAAATACAATTTCACCACTAGATGGGAGTAATTCCTACTTAGTGTCCCTTTAAGTTATCTTCCTGATGTATCCGAATTTCTTAGCATATCCAAAAGCTCAGAACAACTTGATGATGCAACAGAAACTATGGACTCTCTCTTTTCAAGCATTTTAAATACAGTTGCTCCTTTACGCTTAAGGAAGGTTAAGGAAACCAGTATGACACCATGGTATAATGAGCATACTTGCACCCTAAAGAGAGCAGCCCGAAAAATGGAGCACAGCTGGAGGAAAATAAAACTAGAGGTATTTCGTATTGCTTGGCGGGAAAGTAACCTATCCTACAGAAAAGCATTAAAAACTGCTAGTTCCGATTACTTTTCTTATCTTTTAGAAGAAAACAAACATAACCCCAGGTATTTTGTCAATACTGTGGCTAAATTAACAGTAATGACTTTATGAACTACTTTATTTCTAAAATTGATAATATGAGAGATAAAATTGTAACCATTCAGCCGTCAGCTACAGTATCACATCAGACAGTGCATTATAGACCTCCTGAGGAACAGTTCCACTCATTCTCTACCATAGGAGAGGGAGAATTGTATAAACTTGTTAAATCATCTAAACCAACAACATGTATGTTGGACCCTATACCATCTAAGCTCCTAAAAGAGGTGCTTCCAGAAGTCATAGATCCTCTTCTACATCTTATCATCTGATCGTGGTTGTATCTCTCTATTAGTTCTATTGGATCTTAGTGCTGCATTTGACACAATTGACCACAACATTCTTTTGCATAGACTTGAACACTTTGTTGGCATTAATGGAAGTGCATTAGCATTGTTTCAATCATACTTATATGACCGCCATCAGTTCGTAGCAGTGAATGAAGAGGTATCATATCAATCACAAGTGCAGTATGGAGTACCTCAAGGCTCAGTACTAGGGCCACTACTCTTCTAGCTTTATATGTTACCCTTGGGAGATATCATCAGGAAACATGGTGTTAGCTTTCACTGTTATGCTGATGATACTCAGCTCTATATGTCTTTGCGGCCCGGTGAAACACACCAATTTGAAAAACTAATGGAATGAGTAGTCAATATAAAAAAACTGGATGACGAGTAATTTCTTATTGCTGAATTCTGAAAAAACAGAGGTGTTAATTATAGGACCTAAAAACTCTGCATGTAATAACCTAGAACACTGTCTAAGACTTGATGGCTGCTCTGTCAATTCTTCGTCATCAGTTAGGAACCTAGATGTGCTATTTGATCGCAATCTTTCCTTAGAAAGCCACGTTTCTAGCATTTGTAAAACTGCATTTTTCAATCTCAAAAATATATCTAATCTCAAAAATATATCTAAATTACGGCCTATGCTCTCAATGTCAAATGCAGAAATGTTAATCCATGCATTTATGACCTCAAGGTTAGATTATTGTAATGCTTTATTGGGTGGTTGTTCTGCATGCTTAGTAAACAAACTACAGCTAGCCCAAGATGCAGCAGCAAGAGTTCTTACTAGAACCAGGAAGTATGACCATATTAGCCCAGTCCTGTCAACATTGCACTGGCTCCCTATCAAACATAGTATAGATTTTTAAATATTGCTTATTACTTATCAAGTAACCTAACATTGTTCGGGAGGCAGACACACTCTTGCAGTTTAAATCTAGATTAAAGACCCATCTCTTTAACCTGGCATACACATAACATACTAATATGCTTTTAATAAAAAGGATTTTTAGGCTGCATTAATTAGGTAAACCGGAAACCAGGAACACTTCCCATAACACCCGATGTACTTGCTACATCATTAGAAGAATGGCATCTACTCTAATATTAGTCTGTTTCTCTCTTATTCCAAGGTCACCGTAGCCACCAGATCCAGTCTGTATCCAGATCAGAGGGTCACTGCAGTCACCCGGGATGTAGACAGGACCTCTACATCCCTGAAAGACCGCGGAGACCAGGACAACTAGAGCCCCAGATACAGATCCCCTGTAAAGACCTTGTCTCAGAAGACCACGAGGACAAGACCACAAGAAACGGATGATTATTCTGCGCAATCTGATTTTGCTGCAACCTGGAATTGAACTGCTGGTTTCCTCTGGTCAGAGGAGAACTGGCCCCCCAACTGAGCCTGGTTTTTCCCAAGGTTTTTTTCTCCCTTCTGTCACCGATGGGGTTTTGGTTCCTTGCTACAGTTACCTCTGGCTTGCTTAGTTGGGGTCACTTCATCTACAGCGATATCATTGATTTTATTGCAAATAAATGCACAGACACAACTTAAACCGAACAGAGATGACATCACTGAATTCAATGATGAACTACCTTTAACTGTCATTTTGCATTATTGACACACTGTTTTCCTAATGAATGTTGTTCAGTTGCTTTGACGCAATGTATTTTGTTTAAAGTGCTATATAAATAAAGGAGACTTGACTTGACAAAGAATTGCTCAGAGCGTCTGAAGATCTGGGTGCAGTCCACGTATTTGTGTAGCGCTCTTACGGGACACAGCAACGCCAAGGCTGGATCTGCTTCCCCTCTTCCACCACCTGGTCTCAGAAGGTAGTGGTCGGAACCTTGGGCATGTACCCAGGCCGGGGTCTCAGGACAATGTGAGAGTATGCCGGCCCGAACACAAGGCACTCTTCACTTACCGAAAATGCTTGGAGGTCCCCGACCCTCTTGATGGAAGTGAGCGTGATCAGGAGCAATGGACTTAAGAGAGGAACTTTAGTTAAACTGAATCAAGCAGCTCAAATGGACCCGTCTGGAGTCCAGCCAGAACAACAGAAATATCCCAGGAGGGTATTGGGGTGTCCTAGGAGGATTCAACCTTCTGGCACCCCTCAAGAACCTAACGATCAGGTCATGACTTCCAAAAGACCATCTCTCCACTGCATCATGATGTGCTGTGATTGCAGCAACATACATTTTCAAAGTGGAGGGAGACAGCCCACTCTCCAACCTTTATTGCAGGAAAGAAAGCACAGTTCTGACCGAGCATCTCCAGACTCCACTTCAGACTCCACTTCAAACCATAGACCTGCCTCTTAGAGGAACTTCTAGCCTGAGTAATTAGGTCTACCACCGCTGGCGGTAGATCACTTAGGTCTGCCACATCCCATCCAGAAGCCACACATGGAGATTCCAGAGATATGGACTCAGGTGCCAAAGTTGCCCAGCCCCTGAGAAAGGTGGTCCCTCATCAGGGGGATGCACCAGGGAGGGGCTGACACGAGAAGCATGAGTTCCGGTCCTGGGGGTCCTGGGTCAGGGAATAGTACAACTAGCAGTGGGAGGACTTATGGGAAGCAAACACTTCCACCTGAGTTTCGCCAAATCGACTTCAGATCAGCTGGATCGTCTGGGGATGGAGTCACCATTCTCCTCCTGAGAGTGCGTCAGCCACACAATTGAGCTCCCCCAGAATCTGCACAGCGCTCATCGACTTAATCGACGTCTTACTCCAGAAAAGGAGATAGCGGGCGAGTTAAGAAATGTGACCTGATCATAAACCACCCTGTTGGTTGGTTTATGAAACAGCCGCAGTGTTGTCCTTGCAGACCAACACATGCATGTCCAGCAGCAGTGGCCGAAACTGCCTTAAGGTTAGATGCACTGCCAGCAAATCCAGACAGTTGATGTGCCAAAGCTGTCGAGGTCCTTTCTAGGACCCCATGCTGCCTGTCCATTGCACATAGTGCCCCAGCCTGTGTCATCCTTCGTGACAATGACATTCCGGGACACTTGTTCTTAGGGCACCCTGGCCCATAGAAAAGCAAGGTCTGATCAGGTGCTGAATAGGCAGCAACAGATCGATGTGATGATCACACTATGTGTACCGTGGCGCCATGCCCATCTGGAGACTTAGTGTAACCAGTGCTGAAATGGTCTCATATGAAGCAATCCAAATGGTGTGATTGTGGCTGCAGATGCCATATGCCCCAGGAGCCTCTAAAATTATTTCAGAGGTAATACTGTCCTGCCTCTGAAGAAACTCAGTTCAGCACCAACTGGGCACCTTCGTTGGTGAGACATGCTGTCATACTCACTGAGTCTAAGTCCATACCAAGATACAAAATTCTCTGCACAGGGAAGAGCTTGCTCTTCTCTCGGTTGACCTGAAGCCCCAACTGACTGAGGTGTCAAAGCACCAGGTCCCTGTGACTGCACAACTCCTCTCTTAAACGGGCCAAAGGGGAGGACCTTGTACTGCCATGCTCAACCCTCGATTGCAAACCGCAAGAACAGTCTGTGACTAGGATCAAGACATGAAAGTACACATCCTTCAGGTCGATCCCTGCAAACAATCCTGGGCTTGAACACATTTGATAATACATTTCTGCGTCAACATCTTGAATGGGAGCTTGTGAATGGTCCGATTCAAGACACAGAGATCCAAAATTGGCTGAAGGCCACCACTTTTCTTGGATACGATGAAGTAAGGGCTGTAATACCCATTCCTCATCTCAGCTGAAGGGATTTTCTTCGCCTGTAGTTTAGACAAGAATGTTTTTATTACCAGCAATATTCTTCAACAACGCTAGTATCCTCAAAAAGGTAAGTATTTCCAAAGAAAAAAAAAAGTGGTCTGTCTAAAAGTGTTTATTTCATTTAGAGTGAAAATAATATTTGCATGTGAAAGCATGATTCCTAACTCCCAATGGACAATGTTCAGTCAGTATTGTGCATCAATGAATATTCAGTTTTTCTAATAATATTACCAAGTGGCAACATGTATATTAAAAATAGAAGGGGACCTAGGAAGGATCCTTGTGGCATTCCATATTTTACTGATGATAAATGAGATGACACCCCATTTAAGTAAACAAAATGGTAGTGATCAGACAGGTAGGATCTAAACCATCTTAGAGCCTGCCCTTGAATACCTGTATAGTTTTGTAATCTATCTATGAGTATGTCATGATCTATGGTGTCGAACGCAGTACTAAGATCAAGTAAGACTAGAAATGAGATGCATTCTTGATCTGACGCAAGGAGCAGGTCATTTGTAATTTTAACAAGTGCAGTTTCTTTGCTATGATGGGGCCTGAAACCTGACTGAAATTCTTCATACAGATCATTTTTGTGCAGGAAGGTGCTCAATTGAGCAGACACAACTTTTTCTAAAATTTTAGACATAAATGGAAGATTTGAAATAGGCCTATAATTTGCCAGTACACTAGGATCTAGTTTTGGTTTCTTAATAAGAGGCTTGATAACCGCCAGCTTGAATGGTTTTGGGACGTGACCTAAAGATAATGACGAGTTAATGATATTGAAAAGCGGTTCTTCAGCTACAGGTAACAACTCTTTCAGTAATTTAGTGGGTACAGGATCTAATAAACATGTTGTTGGTTTAGATACAGTGATAAGTTTATTTAGTTCTTCCTGTTCTATGGTTGTAAAGCACTGCAGTTTATCTTTGGGTGCGATGGATGAAACTGTGTTAGACGCTGTAGAATCTACATTCGCTATTGTATTTCTAATGTTATCTATTTTATCAGTGAAGAAATTCATAAAGTCATTACTATTTAACGTTGGTGGAATATTTGAATCAGGTGGCGTCTGGTAATTTCGCAGTAAGATCGATTCCATGAGATTCCATTTTTACTTCCATCAGTAAAAAACGATAACATTGTGAAATATTATTAACATTTAAAATAATTGTTTTCTATTTGAATATGTTTTAAAATTTAATTTATTTCTGTGATTTATGAAAACCACTGAGCTATATGCATTTATTGTCATCACAATACACACAAGTAGATAATGAAAGTTTTGAAGTTAATAAGTGTAACTGCAGAGTTTTTTGTTTGTCTCTGTTTCCTTAAGGCTCTGGTTTACTGATGTGAAGTTTTAATGTTGCTTGTGTGTAAAACATTTATGCATTTTATATGCAAGTACTTTTTTTTTTCTTTTTTTTTTTATACAGGAATTGGAATGTGTGTATTTCCTGCAGCATTTTTACTGAAACGTGAGTTGGAAACTCACACAACCTGTCAGTGAATACCTGATAAGTGGCAATGGTGTGACTGGCTTTAGAATTGCTTCTAGATTTAAGGTTTTTCTTTTTTTAAGTTTGTGTGGTCTACACTTGCTCTGGGCATTGTTCAAATATTCCACGTCTGTTCTGGAAATGGCAGAAAGGCAGGGGTTTTCCGTGTTCCTAAATCTATGAATATAAAGTCTACACAGAACTTTTCTATTGTTTTGTTTCATGGGGAAACACACACATGAAAGTTATTCAATGAAAGGTATACAACTCTTTTGCATTGTTTTGGGGTGCTAAAATATAATGTATTATTCCATAACATATAAATGTTACATTCAAATAATATAACTGACCTCACAATAGGTCAGACTATTTAATATGTGGTTCATTGCAAATCTTCAAATAGTGATATCTGAAATAGCAAGGACAGCAATCGTTTCTGGCCATCCAATACATTATATTTTGTTTTTTATACTGCTTCTTCCAGCTCCCAGATATCACAGTTATGCTTGTATGCGACACCAGGTTAAGCTGTGTTTCGTGACACTTTATTTCAGTGGAAACCGAAAAAGGGAAGAGAGAAAAGGGGGGGTTATATTGCTATTTCGTGCATACTCATCTGTTCTGGATTCGAAACATCACAATAAATCCCCACTGATTGATGCCAAACAAAGCTAATGTCTATAACATCTTGATACTTAGTATTATATAGTCAGTTTAAGATATTAATATTTTAAGATATGCAAATGTTGATATTGTATTTTTCGGTTGTAAAAAGAAAACAATGAAATTCAGTGAAAAAAAGAACTCGATCTCCACGTTACCTCTAAACACAGGTTTTCTGGATAAACGTTGCGGTCTGGTTGATCTCCAGAGTACATTTGGATAATTTATCTGGAAAGGATGATGTATCAGATCACACAGATAGAGCCTCCAGGAAAGGAATGGTTTACCCCAAAATGTCCTGAAAATTGAGTTTGTTTCTTCATCAGGTTTGGAGAAATGTAGCATTGCATCAGTGTCTCATCAATGGATGCTCTGCAGTGAATGGGTGCCGTCAGAATGAGAGTCCAAACAGCTGATAATAACAGCACAACATCGGTGCAGATATTATGAAGTATGGACTTGTATTTTAACTGGAAGCAACAGTTTGAAGTTAAAACGTTTTAATGATGGATTTGTTGATGAAGACACAAACTCTTGCTTTTGGCCTGACAGAGGATAGATTTTCAGCCAATTTTAATTTGTGAAACTATTCCTTTAAAACTGTGCAAAGAAGACTTGTGAGAGAGTTCATGAACTGAGAATGGAACTGAGAAAAATATGTATTGCAGTCAAACATATCAAACATAAGATAAGCGATTACTCAAAAAATAAATGTATTTAAGGGACTGAATGTATTCAATAGATTGGGGCCAGTAAGAAAGAAGTCTCTTCTGCTCACCAAGGTATTTATTTGATCAAAAGTACAGAAGAAAAGTAATAATATTACATATTCTTCTGTTTTCTATATGAATATATTTTAAACTGTCATTTATTTCTCTGACGCTCCGCTGTATTTTCAGCATCATTCCTTGTCTTCAGTGTCACATGATCTTCAGAAATCATAATAATATGCTGATTTTCTTGCTCAAAAAACATTTCTGATTATTATCAGTGTTGAAAACAGTTGTGCTTTGCAATGTTTTTGTGGAAATGGTGATACATTTTATTCTTCGGGATTCTTTGATGAATATAAAGTTCAAAAGAACAGCATTTTTTAAATATGTCTTCACTGTCACTTCACTAATCAATTTAATGCATCCTTGTTGAGTAGATGTACTAATGTTTGAAACTTTTGAAAGATAGCGTATGCACGTGAAATAGAAAATCAAAGGCTTAGAGATGACTAGTGTGGCAGAGCAATGACCCATGTTGACCTTTCACCTCTGTGTCATACAAGGGCTTTTCTGAACCTGTGCTTTTCAGCTGCATGAAAGACAAGATGTGCTCAGATGAAACGAGCAGCTTTGTTTATGGGCTTTTTATGTTTTAATGGACAGGACAGTGGATAGAGAGGAATGTCATGACACAGTCTGGACTCAAACCTGCATCCCCATTGGAGCAGCATCACGTGCCGTGTGATGTGCACTGTCACATAAACACTGCGGCACAGATATGGAGCAATGACGTAAACTCTATTAGACAGCTCTTACAGACAGTCCTTGTGTTCATTGTTCTTCATTAATGAAGCAGACAGCAGCTGATGTGAACTGACAGATCAGCAAATAACACACATCTAACACACAGAGTCACATCCAACTCTTCCCACCAGCTTGAAAAGACAGAAAGTGAGCGTGGCTGAAGATCGAAATGAATTTTATTATATGAGAAGCTAAATACTGAGCAGTTAGAATGGAAACATGCATATTTATGGTAACTCGTTTCAGATCAAAAACTGATCCGTGCAGATTTATACATTCACATATTTCACAATATCTATATGACCATGTAAATTTCTATACAGGTTGTTCTTGCTAAATAGTACTTTTAATGATTCAAGGCAAGCATAAATGCGTTTTAGAGTTTAACTAAAAAAGCCCCCACTAAACTAACAGGAGTAGGCCTAGATAATACAGCTATAACGCTTTAGCTATTTGGACTTTAAGTTTTTGACTAAATACATATAAATATTGCCTGATGTGTTCAAGCACAGCCTGTAAACCCATGACGCGTGCTGACTGTCATCACAACGTCAGCTTACACGGCAGTGTCACGCATAGTTTGGCACAGTTCCACGCATAATTTGACAATAGGCAAACAATAAATTGCTAAAACAGAACGACCTTTCTAATACAGAAGATCATAACAAAGAGGAAGTATGTTGTCAAGCTTACTGAAGAAACACACGCCGTGGCTTTGAGTTACTTCGAAACACGACGAATGTGTGACGCCAGCGGATCGTAGCCAATCAAAATCGCTTTACGATGAAGTGGGCGGGGCGTGCTGTTTATTATTTACAGCACAGGGATGCGAAAGCACATTGTACTGCTCCAGTGTGGACCGAATAAATGTTTACCATTTGGGCATGTTCTGGCAGCAATTATAAATCTGTTACAATTTAGGCTATTTGCTGGTGTCACATAACGATAGATTTCGAGAGATTTCGAGAGGAATATCATTAAACAGTATTTATAACAAAATGGACATTTTTGGACAAAATAAGACACAGACAAACACCACCATTCCGCCTGACAACTGGACATATGTGAGTGATTTAACAGCTTTCACCATGACTTAATGACAAAATGATCGCAGTTATTTGAGAAGTACTAATCCAAGTAAATGTTTATGAATCCCTGATTTCAGGTCATAAACTCATAAAAATAGGCTACCTATGTTACGTTTGGTGTTCTACATGCCTAAAATGAACACAGACAGATTCTTCTCTTTCTTTTCTTAGGTATATTCAATAGTTCGATGGATTCAAATATCAATGGCCGTCCTGAGGTATCTATTCAATCATTTTCCTTTACTCGTTATATAAAGAGACTCGTATTAATCAATGTTTATGTCTTTTATACTTATATATCTCTTAATGATTTGACTCTCAGCATCTTAGGTGCTGGCTCCATAATCTTTTATGCGATTTCGAAAGGACTAGTAAGAAAACCAGAGGTATGCCTCCATCATCTATATCTACTGTGATTTGTTAATAACGTGTTCAAACACGCATGTGATTTAGACCACCGTCACACACCTGTGTTTCAGGTGCTGCCGTTGTTCTTGTTGAGTTTGACAGACCTGCTGTTAGCTCTGAGCTGGATGTGTGGAGGTCTTCTCTTCACCGAGTCCTGTGACGCTTACAACATCTGCTACAACCTGCACATAGTGGAACAGGTACGAAACCGACACCTTATCATGCAGAAATAATGCTTACCACAGACAAAAGAAGATACTTCCTCTTTGTGTCTCTGTACATTACGTGTTTTTACATCACACTTCCACTTCCACAAATAAAGCATCATTGCCCAGGAGCAGTTCGACTGACTGTTAAAGCAACAGCCTACCCAAAAATAAAAAAGGGCTAAAAATGTACTCGCCCTCAGGTGTATTTCTACATTTGGAGAAATGTAGCATTGCATCAGTGTCTCATCAATGGATGCTCTGCAGTGAATGGGTGCCGTCAGAATGAGAGTCCAAACAGATGATAATAACATCACAATAATACACAGCACTGCAGTCCATCAGTTAATGTCTGGTGAGAAGAAAAGCTGAAACGAATCCTTCAAGACTCAAGCATCCATTATATGGCATTCTCTAGTAAAACATTTTGTCTCATCTGAATCAGGAGAGAAATATGTGCAGGTCAAGCATCATTTGCAGGCCAAAATAATCTAAAACAGCTCTAAACAAATATCTTTGATGGATTTTTATGTGAGAGGGAGAGGGACTTCTTCACTGGAGGAACAATGTTATGGATTATGGATCATATTTTGGCCAGAAATGACAGTTAAAGTTAAAAAGTCTTAATGATGGATTTGTTTCTTACAAACATGCAGCTTTTGGCTTCTTAAGACATTAACTGATGGACTGGAGTGCTGTGGATTATTGTGGTGTTTTTATCAGCTGTTTGGACTCTCGTTCTGACGGCACCCATTCACTGTAGAGCATCCATTGATGAGACACTGATGCAATGCTACATTTCTCCAAATCTGATGAAGAAACAAACACATCTTCATCTTGGATGGGCTGAAGGTGAGGACATTTTCAGCCATTTTTTGAGGCTGAACTATTCCATATCAGACAATCTTTTCATATGTTTATCAAGTCATTCATTGTCTCTATCACTATTAATTAAATAAATGTTTTTAACATACTGGTATTTTTTTTACATTGAGAAAAATAATGCCATTTTACCAAAAATAATTTTTTTTTGGACATGGTTCTAAAGATATGTTATCTTAAGGGATGTCATGGCACACAAATATTGTAATTATTCAATTTCATGCTACCAATTGATACATGAGTTTTTTGAAAATGACATGATTGCAGAAAAATGGAAAGTATTTAGCCAGTAATTTGTTGTTTGATTGGCGTTTAAATTGTATGTGCTAAAAAAGAAAGAAACTCAAATGAGGGAGGGACCATTTAACCCTGTGCTTCATTCCTGCATCCTGCCAATGCACTGCAGGCCTAAACATATGCCTCTCATTACTGAAGCCTGTTTGTTTGGCATTTAGTGAAGAAAACCATGCGAGCTTGGGCAGTTTCACTTCAAAAACAAGTTGTTCTCAGCTCAGACCATAAAACCAGAGAGCTCTGAAGCAAAAAACAGACATGGAACTGGGACGAGTCTGAAAAAGAAGTGGAGCAGCAAATTTGATATAATTAGTTGTGACCCACATATAATGCAGTACTGCAGTGAGTTTGTCCCACTGACGTATTTCATTGTGCATTTCTAAATAGAGCAAATTGTGTACACAGTTTAGGGATTGTTTAAATCAGGCAATCCACACCTTGATCATATATAACTAACAGCTATCCTCCCGTGCTCCAAGCTAAACAGAAAGGAAAACCATGTTGGCATTGCTAAAGATATGATATCGTTAATATCAGATGTTTCTCAATCCTGGAATGTCATTCAGCTCTTTGCTTTGCTTTGTCACGAATGTCAACAAAGGTGCTGTAAGAAAGTGTTTCCCAACCCTGGCCCTGGAGTCCCTCCTGAAAAACTATTGCAATTTGCATTTGAAATGAACTCCAAATCTCAAAAGTGTATATATTTATATGCCTATAATGGAATATTAATGAAATAAAAGGCCACTTAAGTGACTTGAACAGAGATACTTTGGGTTTGATTCTTAACACACTTAAATGCATTTTCAAAACATGTGCACTTTCGTAATTAAATGTTTTACTTAAAATACATTTTAAACCATTTTGTTGTAATAATATTTTTTTTTCTTTAAAGAAGTACACTTATTTTAATGCGTTGACTAACGTACTAAACGCACATGTAGAGAACTCGATTATTATTTTAACTCTGGGGTGTTATTTGATATGACATTTAAAGTTAATATATTTTAAATGTACTACATTGCAACGTCATCATTAAATGTGTAATTGCAAATATGTTTAAATACATGACTTAAAAGTTTGCAGTAGAAATGCATTAAAGTATATTTTAGTTCACCATAAATGCTTGTCAGTACATTCAGTGGTACACTTTAACCATTTCTCAAAGAAACAAAATAAATAATTATAAAACTGCATTTAAAGATCTGCTTAAATCGGGATAGTGGAAATAAATTAAAATAAAAACTGATGTTAATTTACCCGTCCTCAGACTTATCCAAGATGTAGGTTACTTTTTTTATAATGCGAGTCAGAAGCTGTCCGTTTCTAGGAATAAAAGAAACATATAATTGAACACAAAATTAATCCTCGTGGCTCCTGACGATATATTGAGTTCTTATGAAGCGAAATGATCAGTCTGTGCAAGAAAATGCACATTATTTACTACATAACCCAGAGCCTCCGGCAAACAGAGAAATCTGGTTCTGTGTGTACTTCTTTTGCACAAGGGGAAGCCCGACTGCACACATAAGCACGTCTCTCTCATCTCTTCACACACCTGGTCTCCAGTAACTAACCGCTGGCCTGAATCAGGTGTTTGTTAAGGGAGAAACAAACTGTGCTGTGTTGAGGCTCTCAGGGTCAGGGTTGGAAAGCACTGCAATCACATACTGCGCCAACAGGGTTTGAATGTGGATCTGAACTATCTTAAACTTTCTTGACTTCTCCCTTTGACTTTCACATCCTACAGACGCTTTACATGGCCTCGTTCTTCTACACGCTGCACTATGTTTGGGTGCTCTACACCGGACTGATGGGGAAGTACAGGAGACTCAACGGTTTCCCAGGCGAGGTAATCCACTCAGGTTTATATGACGGTAATAAAGCAGCATATGATAGTCTGCATGCTGACTGGCTTGTTTATTACAGTATCCAGCAAACACAAGGATCTGCAGGTGTCTCGGCCCTGTCCTGTCATGGTAAGAACATACATTATACAAAATATCACTCAAACTGAACCCATTAAATATTGATGTAGCAACATCATTTGTGCAAAGAAATGGTAAAATAAGTTTTGATTAAAAATCAATGTTTAAAAGCAGATTTAATGTCAAATTACCCAACATTTACAGTAAAAGCCCCTCAGATAGGGTTAAATGCGTTCAGGGCCGACTCTAGTGTAGATGTAGAAAAAACATGCCACAATTTACCAATATGTGCGTTCTTTTGATATAGAAAGTTATTTTGTAAAAGCTTTTAGTGCTTTATCAAAACAACACTTCAGCAGTTTCACTTTTTATTCATTTTTACTATTTCGTAGCCTCTTATCTTAACATTTTTACCTTTTATTTTAGTTCATTTAAATTAAAGGGATAACCCCTATTAATCACTTACCCTCATTTCGTTCCAAACCCGTTAAAGCTTTGTTCGTCTTCAGAACACAATTTAAGATTTTGGATGAAAACCAGGAGGCTTTTTACCGTCCCATAGACTGCCAAGTAAATAACAGAGTCAGGGTCCAGGAAAGAATGAAGAGCATCAGTGTTTTAATGGTCACGCTACGAAGCGGCAAAAATACTTTTTGTATGCGAAGAAAACAAAAAAATAACGACTTTATTCAAGAATTTGTCTTCTCTGTGTCTCTCCACATCAGCGATCCATGCAGCGCGAAAAAAAAAAAAAAAAAAACTGAATCCAGAATTTTTTTTACGGAATGTGGAAAAAAATAAAACGGAATTTATTACAAATGTTAATTGAAATAAAATAAAATCTTTAAAAAACATGTTTTATTTCAGTTGCTACGGCACCATTTTCGTCTAGTTTTCACTTTTAAGTACTTAATTAACTAAACCTAATTAAACCAAAAGTAATAAAAACAACATAATTACTAAAACTTTGAATAAAATTAAAGTGAAAACTATTCACATCTACAAGAACTATACTAATATAGCAAAGATACTAAAATTAGCCCTAAAGGTGTTTGTAAAAAACGTGGTGTGTCATGTTGTTATCTGATTATTGGTTTATATTGCCCACTTGTCCTTCCTCGTTCCCCTCACGTTTGCTCTCCTGTTTATTCTGCCTCCAGATCGTCACTCTATGTATATTGTGTTTTCATAATTTGTATTATTTTTGATAGAATAAAATCCCATCAGCTCTGCGGTCCTCACCTCTTCTCTTCACCCAAGCGTGACAAAAAGCTGCATCCTCGTCACCACGTTTATAGCATGGGAATATTAGCAAATAGTTCCCTCTTTTTAATTAAAATTTTATGCATAAAAAGTCTAGAAAGAGTACACAGCCAAGCTCCTTTGGAATGGTTTTTACTATAAACTATGATAAACCCATTACCTGTAATCCTGCATACTATTTGGGGTAAACAACAAGCAAAATAAAGGTGAGAACAGAATGAGGTTTGGTCATCTGACTGTCTGTCCTGATCTCTCCATACAGTCTGTTTCCATTAATGCTCACAACGCCCGTCTTTGTAGCAGGAAATGTGTTTCGGTGCTACACAAACTTCACCCAGCCCTACAGGTCAGTCACAATACATGCACGGAAAATGATTCATAAACTACACTTTCTCATTACTTATTACCTAGCTTCTTTGATTTAAGCCTGTTGATATTAGGACTTTTAAGATGACACTAATCCAGATGTGATTCCTGGTTTCCAGATGTTTGCTGATGCATACAGGCGCTGTGTATCTCACCTCATCTGTAAATACAGAGATGACAGCATGTAGTGTCATTCAAGACTACTGCATGACCATATTCCTTACGACCTTCCTCATCACCTTCATCGGCATCACTGTGAGCCCTCTCTAGCATTTAACATGACTTGATCTCATTTTTGAATTCCTGAGCTAGTTACGATTTAAATGCACACTACTGTTCAAATGTTTCAACAGGGATATTTTGAAATATTATACGTGAATATCTTTTAAAATCTAATTTATTTCTGTCATTAAAGCTGAAGTTTCAGCATTATTACTCTAGTCTTCAGTGTCACATGGTCCGCTTCATCATTTTGTGGAAAATGGGAAAGATCTGCTTTAAAATGTCTCTTTTGTTCAGCTTATTGTATTCATTTCTTTCAAAAAAGTCTTTCTGACCCCAAACATTTGAACAGTATCATAAGCGAACATTAGGCTAAAGATTCTCCAGACTGTGTGACTCGATCATAATCTCACTGTAATCCTCGTTTTGATTTCAGACCCTCATGTGTAAAGCTCGCTCCCTGTACAAGCGTATCATCACGTCTCAAGGGTTTTTCGCCGACAATCATTGGGAAACTCTGCGTCTCCTGGAACGGCGTATGCTGCTTTATCCCTCAGCCTTCTTCTTCTGCTGGGGACCAGGTCAGCACACATTTGAAAACATTACAACATTTAAAACGAGAAAATGTTCCTCATTGGCTGCTTTAGAACATCAGTAACATTATATATATATATATATATATATATATATATATATATATATATATATATATACATATAATGTTACTGATGTTCTAAAGCAGCCAATGAGGAACATTTTCTCGTTTCCCTTAACCGTATATATGTCAGTTTGTTTAGATAAATTGGGATTTATTATTTTATTGTATTAATAACAACTGCACATGCATAACACTCAAAAAATACATTAAGATTTGAATTGCATAAACAGTTTCCATACATATGGATTACACATTTTTAGCATAAACAAACGAATAAACTTAATGTAATGCAAAAATAAATAAAATAAATCATAAGTGAAATGGTAAGATTTCTGTACTCAAAAATTCTTGGAATAGTTCATTTTTAACTACTCTCGTCTATTTAAATTTATTTAAATGAGCAAAATCACAGGAGTAGCTGAGCGTGCTGATATACAGCTATATCACACAGCTACGAGTGTGATATTGCATTTATACAACAGTTCGACGCTACAATATGTGGTATTTTCACGTGCTCTCAGATGGAGCAGCGTTTACTAGACCGAGCCGTAGTTCACTGAGAATATACACAAACAGCTGTCATTATCATGAAAAATTTAGTAGATTTCATAATCCTACGATTATATATGCAATTTTGCATAGCTTGTTAAGAGAACTATGGCTCTGTGTAGTAAATGCTGTTAATTCTGAAAACAGGTGATGGAGATTTACTGCTAATCACAGAACCTGCTTTACTGACTAAATGTGCATAACAATCACGATTAATTGCATTTATATAAAATATTATTTATTGAATAATTATATTTAATAAACAACGACAGGCATCATAAAAGTTCCTTGGCAATTCAGTCAAAAGTACAAAGGCAGAACTCTGATGTACTGCATTAAAGTTATAAAAATACAAATTATATTACATCATGATAGGTAAAAATTGATAGCGTGAATGCACTGTAAGTCGCTTTGGATAAAAGTGTCTGCTAAATGCATAAATTTTACTTAAACTGCACTTTTAAATAACTAACTGCATTAACTTCTCAAGTCTAAACAACTACATTCTCACCTTAAAACTCTCAAAACTACATTCAGTGACACAAAACAGTATTATTTATCAAATTAAAAGTGGATTTGGGCGGAGGGATACAAATGATGAAATAATGAAGCGGAGGGATACAAATGTTATCACTAAAATATCTCTCAGACAATCGGATTTGAGAACCAGAAAGAAATGTTGTATTAATAATAATATATTTAAGACGCATTTATTAAAATTGCTTAGCATCAGCATTAATCTGTTTGTTATGAAGACGAATAAATGGATTCAGTTAAAAAGTATGAACAAGGTTCAAATATGGCTAGTTGTGGAACAAGCAATAATTAATTTATTAAAATGTATGAGATTGGGCCAAAGAATGACAACTACATAAACCGATAGATATTGTGAATATCTTAGAAACCCTACCTGTGTCTTATTATTTCCTTTATGTGTGTCTGACAAATATGAATCACATTAAGTTTACGTTAAAACAGTGTAATCAAAATCAATAGAAGTTTTATATGCAATTCAAAGCTGTATTTTCAGCATCATTCCCCCAGTCTTCAGTGTCACATGATCTTCAGAAATCAGAATAATATGATGATTTACTGCTCAGGAAAGATTTCTGATTATTATTGTTTTATGTTGAAAACAGTGCACAATATTTTTACAAAAATCTTAAAAATAGTTTGTTAATAACTTCAAACAATGAATTGCAATCAGCTCTTTTTTGAGTGAAATAAATCCACAGCTAAACACTCAACTTTTTTTTTTTTAATGATCTCCTCTTTATTTCAGCAATATTTCTGGCCAGTATGATGTTGGTGAAACCGGAGATTATAGAGGGAAGGATGGGAGTCGTTCTCTACATCCTACAGGTTCGACAAAATACATAAAAGCACCTAGTGACTCATTACCCGTGCATGCAGTGTACTGTAACATGTTCCTGTGGGTGTCCTCGACAGGCCTTCACCTCCGCCTCTCAGGGTCTGCTGAACTGTCTGGTGTACGGCTGGACGCAGCAGCACTTTCGCTCTCTCAGCAGCGGCAGCATCATACGGGACGCCTCCACCCAGACTCCACTGCTGCGCTCACAGAAACCAAACTATGCCGCTCTGCACTCTTCTGCATCACTCACCAATTTTGTCTGACGGAAAGACACGCAAGAATCCCTGTAATGCACTGGGAAGATACTTTAAGCCAAAGCGACCGAGGGATCGAACCCATGACTTGGCTGTTGCGAGTGTCGTGCTCTACACATTGAGTTACCTGAGCCAGTACAGCACAGTTACAGAAGACTGAAACAAGCGAAGTATGAAGACGCGTTTAGTCTTGATGAAACCCGCCGGAGCAGAAGCGTGTTTTTTGCTGTTGTATTACTAACACCAGATGGTAAAGACGCGCTGCTGAAAAAGCAACTTCATGTTTTTCTCTACTTGTTTTTTTTTTATTAATAACATTTCAGATGCTGCACCTGCTGCTAGTTTAGCTGAGAAACCGTTTCATCATCCAGATTTTACAGTACTAGCTTTTACAATGATATGATCGAGACTTTCAGATCACGATTCACTGCTGAACAGTCGAAAAGGGAAAGACCGAAGGGAGATTACAGACAGAGGGAAATAGCTCTGAAACAGGATCTGAGAGGACAATACTGCTGCTTTCCATCCAAAAAAAAAAAAACTAAAACCTGAAGCCACCCACACACGGTGGTTAGCATCGCAGGTATCAGTCACTGCTAAAAGAGCACGAAAAACAAATAATTCATCCTTCAAAACAATTCTTCTCAGTGGAGCTGAAGAGAAATATTAGCAGGAGATGACTCATATGAACCTGTCAAGATATTAGCCATGAATCAGGGAGAAGCGTTTTGCTTAAAGTGAGGTATTTACAGTCATGGGAAAGCTGGAAATATGTGGTTTTTTCAGGTTTTGAAAAGTTATGAAATACTCTTCACAATAAAGCTATATTCCTTCATCTTTTTACTCAGCCTTGTGAGGTTTTATCTTTAAACCTTCATAAAGGCATCGTACAAGAAATCCAGTAATCCAAGCTTTCATAAAAGACACGATCAGTAGTCTCAGTAGTTAAAAATCATTTAATATAGGCTTTTATTCTCATATATACACATTGATCAATGCACATCCATAGAGCACATCCAATAAGCTCAACGTATGCTCAAATGTGCTTGTGTGAAACGCAGAACAAATCTCAAATGAATGACTTCTACCATGTTTTGGTTGTGTGACCTTTCAGTGGAAGGACAGCAATCTCTCAGGTTTCATTAAAATCATGATCTTCATCGAAGTTTCATAGGTGAACAAAAAGACTCGAGGGTGAGGAAATGAGGACGGTGTTTTCATATTTGGCTGAACTGTCCCTTTACAATGTCTTTGGAAATTTCTATTGTTGGTCAGTTTTTCCAGTTGCTTTGATTTCAAATATGTTTTTGACTAGAAACTGGAGTAGAAAAGTCCTTGTTCAGTAATTACAAACAGCTGGGAAAGTCATGTTATAAAGTGAATTGGTTAAAAGAGTGGGAATCCTGTTAAAATTATATACGTATGGTGTCAACAATGACACGTTGCACTGTTTTCCCATTTTAGTTTGATTCATTTATCCCATGACGGAATGAGTTTTTAATGAATAGTATTTTATATGCATGTGTGTACATAGTCTTTCCACATTAAATGCTGTATGAAATATTTTAATATGTATAAGGTGTTGATATTTTGGGCTGGTTGATTTCAAACAGATTTGTACAGATGGATCCCTGCTCTAATTCTCAGCAAAATACTGCCACCTTCTGAAACAATCCAATATTATAACATAAGGCTCTCTCGAACTGATTTCATTGTAGGATATTATTTATATAGCAACAGTGTTTACACATGGAGCACCAAACCTGCCGAAATCCCCAAGAAATTAATGAATTAATAAATGAATATAAATAGGAAAATAAATATACATATACGCGACAGACAGAAATATAAATAAAATAAATAATTGAAAATGTGAAAATAAATGAATAAATAAATGTGGAAATAAATACTAGAGGGATTAAATACATATAACAACAACAAATACATTTAGAATTAAATAAGCTTAAAATAAATACAAAATAAATTAAAGAATAAAAAAGAAAAATAAAGTTAAAATAAAATATTTATTGAAATTTAATTAAACATTTATTAATTCATTCTGCGTGATTGGTCCTCCACATAGTTACAAAAATACATCTAAATGTAGGTATAAATAGGGAAAATGTTAGTAAAATAAATAAATTAAAAAAATTTAACACAAATATAGAAATAAAATCCTCAAGGAAAGGCCTTAGTGAACAAGTGTTTTAAATGTACAATGTTTTAAAACGCTGTGGCGATGAAGCTCATGAATATTAAATGCTCTCAAACAACGTCACAAACAAACCATCCAATCAAACAACAGCGAGCAGACATCCCGGAAAATCCATAAGCCAATGAGAACAAGCAGGAAACTTGCACATTAGGTGCAATCATGTGTAAAGAGAATAATAGTGCCAGTCCTAATCACTCACAGAGAAGCAGGTCAAGAGGAAGAGTCTCGGAAAGTTTTATATTCCACGGCCATCCTCGAGAGTTTTATTTCAAAACATGGAGAACAAACAGACCATTAATTTCGGAGCTGGACCAGCTAAACTTCCACAGCCGGTGAGTTAGCACATCCCTAAAAATAAAATAAAAAAATCGGTTATTTAGGATTATCCATTATTTCACACTAGACATTGATTATATTTTTGCAACATATTTGTTTACGCGTCTTAGAGAAGCGTAAATAAGGCAGTGCGATTATATAATATCAGTATTCTTTACGATTACATCATATATCAGTTAACGTTACAAACCACTGCGCGTGCGAAAATATATTGCGTGAAATAAACACGTGCGTTTAGCTGCTCTAGATGTGCAATGTTGCGTCAGCCGCAATCAGGCTCCAGATCCAGACTAAACTCTAGATCTGCAGATCTGTCACGTACAGCATATAATTTAACATCAAAAATACACTTCACGCATTCAGATCGCGTCAGAGCACATTTAAATGCCAGCGAAAGGCGTGAAAGCTTACAGATTTAGCATGAACGTGTCTTGATTTGTTGTGAAAAATACACATTATTAGAAGCATGCCATCTCTCATTAGGTAACTCTCTAATTCTGTGTTGCTGGTGGTTAACTTCAGTAATTCAGCTGTGTCTCTCCAGTGCTGGCTGTTGTGTCTTGTTGAAAACGATTGTTACTGCATCATGGCCGATTGGCTGAACATGGCCCAAATCGTGTACAGCATTTCCATCCTTTTATCTTTCACTGAGGTTGTTCGGATAATTGAAGGACCTTTTATTTAAAGAATAAGTTCATCCAAAAAATGTAAGATTGCTGAACATTAAATTGCCCTCAGGACATCCAAGATTAGGATGTGTTTGTTTCTTCATCATTTGGAGAAATGTAGCATTGCATCAGTGTCTCATCAATGCATGCTCTGAAGTGAATGGGTGCCGTCAGAATGGGAGTACAAACAGCTGATAAAAACACCACAATAATCCACAGCACTTCAGTCCATCAGTTAAAAACATCTGGAGAAGACAAGATACAGATCCATCATTAAGATGTTTTTACTTCAAACCATTGCCAAAATACAAGGAGGTGTAGTTATAGATCATGGACTGCAGTTTAAGCATCTTAATAATGGATTTGTTTAGAAACGCACCGTTTTTCTCTTCTCCAGATGTTTTTAACTGATGGACTGGAGTGCTGTGGATTATTGTGGTGTTTTTATCAGCTGTTTGGACTCTCATTCTGACGGCACCCATTCACTGCATCCATTGAGACACTGACATTTCTCCAAATCTGTTCTGATGAAGAAATACAAGCATCTACACATTAAATGAGGATGAGATGCATTATTGAGAAGTTTTAACTTTCAAACTGTTAATTAGTTATTGATTGATATTATTATATTCTTAGGTTTTACTCCAGGCACAGAAGGAGCTGCTGGATTACAGTGGCACTGGGATAAGCATTCTTGGTAAGGATCTGCATTTTTAATATATATGTGTGTGTGTGTGTGTGTGTGTGTGTGTAATGCCATGTTCTTGAGGTGTTTACTTCTGTTTGCAAACAGAGATGAGCCACAGATCGTCTGATTTCTCCAAGATCATCAACACTACTGAAAACCTCCTCCGTGAACTCCTGTGAGTGTTTACATCTGTCTCTCAATCGGAGATGAATGTCTTCGTTCATATTCAGTAACACATGTAGAATCTGTTTTGATTTGAGCAGGAGTGTACCTGAGAACTATAAGATCCTGTTCCTGCAAGGCGGAGGCTCGGGACAGTTCAGCGGGGTTCCTCTCAATCTGATCGGTCTGAAGGAGGACCGGTGTGCTGATTATCTGGTCACCGGGACGTGGTCTGCAAAGGCAGCCAAAGAGGCAGAGAAGTATGGAAAAGTGAACGTGATTCATCCGAAACTGGATCGCTACACCAGTGAGTAATCACAGCTATATTTTGTGAATAGAAGATCTTTATAAAAACACTATTTGCACAGTTTTCTGAAATCTGTTTCATCTATCCTGTATATTTTACATTCTTTCCAAAAATAATTGGTGTGTCCCTTGTAAAAAACAAAACCAAAAAAAACAACAACAACGTTTTAAAAAGAGTGCTTAGTATGAAACCAATATACTTAAGTGTGAACTGAATGTCATGCTTTCAGGCACTTAAAAGCTTGTTAATTGCAATTACATTTATACTTATGCATATACAATTTAAATTTATATTAAATGCAATTTGCTGAACTTTACAGTGTTTTTGACCCTCTTAAGTACATCTTTAAATGTAATTTCAGAATTGCTTGTATTATATTTAAAATATTAAATATAAAGCGTACTGCTGCATGTACTGATAAGTATTTATGGTAAACTAAAATGTACTTTAATGTCCTTTCTATTGCAACTTATATTTAAATATACTCGTAATTGCACATCTTGTAATAATTAAGTTGCAATTTAGTATATTTAAAATGTTAACTTTTTAGTATGTTAGTCAACACATTAAAATAAATGCATTTACAGCATGACGGAAGATTATTAAAACAGAAAGATTTAAAATGTACTTTAAAGCTTTTAGTTTTACATTATTACAAAGTGCACTTTTTAAATCTACTTAAGTGCTTTAATAAACAGCCAAGAAAGTGCATTTAAGTGACATTTTAATTAAACGCACTAACAGCTCGACACAAGATTATTAAAACAAAAAGATTTAAAATGTACTTTAAAGCTTTTAAAAGTGCACTTTTTAAAAGTATACTTAAGTGTGTTAAGAAACATAGCCAATAAAGTACATGTAAGTGGCATTTTATTTCCTTCAAATTATATTATCAGCAAGTACAGTTTAAAAATAACCTAAGACGACGTATACTTTAAATTAGCACACATTACATAAAAATGAAGCACACTTATTTTTCAGAAGGGGCTGCACAGCTTCGGTCCTCACATGACTTGTAGTGATGAAGCAAGCCTTATTTTCACAGAAATACCAGACAGCAGCACTTGGTCGCTGAATCCTTCAGCCTCTTACGTCTACTACTGCTGTAATGAGACGGTGCACGGTGTTGAGTTTAACTTCATCCCCGACAGTAAAGGAGTGGTTCTGGTCAGCGACATGTCATCCAACTTCCTCTCCAGGCCGGTAGATGTGTCCAAGGTTGGTGGTCCTCCTTCAGGTTCATCGACATTGCCATAAAAGCTCTTCCCAGTAGTTTTTGTTGATGCTGTGAGTCTCTGTCCTTTTCTACAGTTCGGTCTGATATTTGCCGGCGCGCAGAAGAATGTGGGCTGTGCCGGTGTGACCGTTGTCATCGTCAGAGAGGATCTGATGGGCAAAGCCCTGAAAGAGTGTCCTGTTATACTGGACTATCAGGTGCAGGCTGGCAATAACTCCCTCTACAACACTCCTCCATGCTTCAGGTACGGCTGTTCTTTCTTCATCACACTGTGTCTCTAGACTTCAATTAAATTGCATACATAATTATCAGCTTGCTAATTCTAGATAGCTATATAAAAGCTTACCAAACAAGCAGCAGTCAAAAATAGTTTTTCTTTTTCTCATTGTCTCTATTTTTTTGTTCTCTTGAACCTCAACATCTGCTCGGGATATCAACCGTATTGTAACTGATTTGTTCTTCCTGCAGTATTTACATCATGGCTCTGGTTCTGGAGTGGATCAAGAACAGCGGAGGGGCGGATGCCATGGAACGAATAAACAAACAGAAGTCTGACCTCATCTATGACATCATCAACCTCTCCGATGGATTCTACTCGTCAGTGATTCCCTCATCATCCGTCCTAATCACACCCTAGCATTTCTAACAAACACTTGATCACCATTATAGATAGAATACGATCTTCTCGTACAGAAGGTTATTTCTAATGTACAATCTTAAACATTCAACTTTAATTTTTAATCAATATTTAATATTCATATAAATATTTAAAAAAGGATTTTAGTCAAACTAAAAAGTAACTGACTAATGCAGCACTTGCAGTACTCTCATCAGACTTTAGTGTTCGTCACAATGACCTCTCGCCCCATTTTTCCCGCTCTGTCCGGTCTCTCGCAGATGCCCGGTCGACGAGGCGTGTCGAAGCCGCATGAACGTCCCGTTCCGCATCGGAAACAAGGAAGGAGATGAAAGTCTTGAAAAGGCGTTCCTGGATGGTGCTTCCAAACTTGGCATGATCTCACTTAAAGGACACAGGTGTTGTATGAACATTGGGAAAACGTTACGTCTGTTTTTGTAATTCATCTAATCTAGCATTGCATCAGTGTCTCACCAATGGATTGTCTGAAGTGAATGGGTGCCATCAGATTGAGAGTCCAAACAGCTGATTAAAAACATCACAAAAATACACCGCACTAAAAACATCTTAATACTTGAGTTGTTTTTGCGTTTGTCTTCTCCAGATGTTAACTGATGGACTGGAGTGTTGTGGATTATTGTGATGTTTTTATCAGCTGTTTGGACTCTCATTCTGACGGCACCCATTCACTACAGAGCATCCATTGATGAGACACTGATGCAGTGCTACATTTCTCCAAACCTGATGAAGAAACAAACTCCTCTACATCATGGATGGTCTCATGCTAAATACATTTTCAACATATTGTCATTTTCAGTGGATGCATTTCAGATAAAATGTGATTTTTGTCTTATTCACTGCCATTTAAATGATTAAAAGCAGCTCATGATTGTTTGATTGTGTTTCAGGTCCGTGGGGGGCATCCGAGCGTCTCTGTACAATGCAGTGACTGTCGAAGATGTGAAGGCTCTTGCCACATACATGGAAGAATTCCTCAAGAATCACCGTTAGCTCAAAAGCCCAGTAGTTTATACTTGCATTGGAAAAGTGTTGCTTGACTGAGAGCACCTTTAAACTGGAGTGACACTAACAGATCGGCTGCATTTCTTGTAGCTAGTGGAATGTAATGTAACCACTCTAATTCTATTCAATTTCAATAGCAAATGGTTGTCTTTGTTGCCTAACATTTATGTATTTTTATTTAACTGACCATTTTATTTGAATTCTGGTGTGCCTTAATGCTTGTAAAATTGTATTTCAATTGTACTCCAAAATGTTTTACTAATGTAAATGTGTTAGTAGCTGAATACTAAAAAAAAGAAAACACTACTAAAATGTACTACAAACACTGCAGTGCTTATTCCTGAAAACAGCTGATATTTTTTGAAGATAAAATAAACATGCATTATGGATATTAATACAAGTATGTCAACATGGGAGTATTTGTTCATTTTTTTTTTTTTTTTTGGAGTGTAGTATTACCATTTTCTCTTTAGCATTTATCGAATACATACAGTAACAGTTGATTTTCAACAAGTGTTTTACTTTTAAAATGTTGGATAACTGAATAAAATATATATTTTATGTTTGAGAGGGTTGTCTTTGATTTTAGTTTAATTGGTCACTTGCTTAGTTTAGCAACCCTGGATCTGTACTGATGCAGCACGTTTCAGCGAAATCCAATCCATTCAAGAGGACCCTCAGATTGAAAATTTATTGATTTTGGAGATTAAAGAAACGAGGTTTAATATTAAGAGAATTCAAGCACTGGCGCTTTAAATCACGAGAAGACGGTTTATTTTGACGTCACGTGGGACCCGGAAGTGCAAGGTGTGTAAACAGCTACACATCGTTTAAGAAATGATCAGCTATTTCAGTATTAACTGTCAAGTGTGGCATTTGAGAAGTCCGATATTAAACTTGCACTTTATTTAGGCTTCATTAAAAGCCGAATGGTTAATATTTCAGACAGTTGAGCTCGTGCGATGATGTGACAGAAGCGCCGCCGGCGGAAGTGAGTTCGGCTCAGAATCAGGCTGGTTCATGTTCGGGCTCCTCACGCTGAAACTCTCGGCATGTCGTGCTCGCATCTATAAATCAAGAGCGATATTATATCGGGTGAGTTGGGCCTGTCGTGTTGTTGCTGATGTTAGTTTGACTTCCGCCTGTCGCGAGCTGCTCTTTGTCCACCGGAAGCTGCAGTCACACAGTAACTCTAATGCTCGATGACTTCACAACACACGCGGAGAGACATGTCTCTCATATAAAGGTGCTAAGTGGGAATTCCAGCTATTCGTTGGGACTAATATATATAACGTTTTAGGCCATTAGTATTTATAATGGCCTAAAAAAAGGTTTTAAGACGGTTATTTCTGTGTTTTGCTGTAGCGTGTCAGTAGGAATCATCAGTTTACATGTCCAAGCATTCGTTTTATCCATTTATTGTTATAATCCAGTGAGATTTGTATGTGACAGCAGTCATATAAACCCAGAAGAACATCTCCAAAACCCTTCTGGAGACTTCACCCCTAAAGGATTATAGGCACAAAATGTCATCAGAATCATTCATACACCTGGAAATCGTTTGAGAATTTAGTTGTAATTTGGCTCAGAAGAAGACGGGAATCACGTCTCTTCATCTTTTCATATTTCCAGACCTTATAACTTCTTAAAGGGCTGTCAATAGCCAAACTGCTATGAAACCCACCATATTCTGTTGTTATGAAGTGTGACATGTTATAGACCATGTTTTAGGAATTAGGAATCAGCCTCTGATTGGTATCTGGTTTCTTTCGGCAGATGTGAACACCGTATTGTTTTGTGAATCCCGTATTGATCTCGGCTCCAGATCCAGGATGGCTGATTGGGGAAACAGGAAGTATACTCCGCGTTACAGGAGACCGAAGGAAGCAGATGAAGCTGAGAGCTGGAGGAGTCCTCTGGGACGGGACGGTGAGCGCGGTTACAGTCCGAAAGCGAAGCGTGCTCACGGTCGAACCTCAGACAGAGCCAGAGCCTCGCTGTCGTGCAGCTCTCCTGAGGGACGAGGGTTCGGACCGAGTCCTTCTCACAAGGAACGGATCCAGAGGGGTTCACCGGCTGACCGCAGGAACTGGAGAGAACAACCGCGGGATGGACCCAAACACGACAGGCTTGGTAAAACACACCGTCTCCTAATGAAACATGGGGTTAAAACAGAACTAATATCTGTCTCCATCTCATCTGTCTCTATCAGGGAGCGTGCAGAGCTGGAGGGAGAAGAGCAGGGTGGTCCGGATTGAGAGATGTCTCACTAAACGGGACGTTTTACAGCTGTGCTCGGAAGCAGAAGGCAGTGACTGTGACCTCAAAGAGGTTTGGGAGTTACAGACTGACCAGTTACAGGAATTAATCACCCGAGAAATTAACATTTGCATCATTGCTGAATAAAATAATGAATCCCAGCTTCTGAAACGTGGTGTGCATTGATCATATTTCATCACATAATCTGATTTGGGGTTTTTGTGTGTGTCTGTGTGTTTTCGTCAGTCGAGCGTCAGCCTGAAGTTCAGATGTGATAAGTGTAAGGTGTACTGTGATGACGTGTCACCCGCGCTCAGTCACATCAGAGAAAGAGCCCACAGGAAGAAAGCCAAGGTGAGGAGTCGTGATGAAGTGGTTAGACTCAAGCATCTGTTCCTGTGATTTGAAGAGCATCTCGTCGTCTTCTTCTCAGGAGCTGCAGAAGCTGACGCTGCTGTTGAACATCCCTCCTCCTGGAAGAGACCAGTGTCTCTCGCTCAGCTCGGTTCTGGGAAGTGTGGCCACTGAGTTCGGTCTAAACGCTCAGGATCTGAAACAACGGCGAAACATCCTCGCTCTCGTTGAAGGAGTCCTTCGTCCTGTCCTTCCAGGTGTGTGACAGCACAGCGGTAAACTCGGTGCTCGTTTGATCATTCGTCCTCAATGCATGTGTTTCCCTGCAGATTGCCAGTTTAGGTTATACGGATCTTCCTGCACACAATTTGGCTTCAGAGACTCTGATGTGAACATTGATGTGAAGTTTCCATCCCATGTGAGTAGAAAGTGCTTATCGGAAATATTATTAATACATCTTATTTGTGACCCTGGACCACAAAACTAGTCATAAGGGTTAATTGAGATTTAATCTTTCCATTTACGGATGGTTTGTTAGCATCTGACAATATTTGTCCGAGAGACAACTATCTGGAATCTGAGGGTGCAAAAAAAATCTAAATTTTGAAAAAAAAATGATTTAAGTTGTGCAAATAAAGTTCTAAGCAATGCATATTACTTTTAATATATTTACAGTAGGAAATGTACAAAATATCTTCATGGAACATGATCTTTACCTAATATCCTAATGATTTTTGGCATAAAATAAAAATCTACAATTTTGTCCCACACATAGTGTTGTTGGCTATTGCTACAAATATACTCCAGAGACTTAAGGTTTTGTGCTCCAGGGTCACATTTTGGCTTTATATAAACATTTAAATGGGTCATTTGTATTTCATCAGTTTCTTTATTTTAAACCACTTGTTTAACTATATTTCATGCACCCAGCATTAAGTGAACTTTAGTATTTTCAGTCTTTATAGGCATCACAAAGTAATATCTCAGTTATGAAGGCTATGCCTCTCAGAAGGTGAGACACTATTGGCTCAAACCCTTGATAGATGGTGAATTATCACTGACATTTGGACATGGTGTCTCGGTTTATACTTTGATAGCAAACACATGAGCTATGGCGTATGTATTTGATAGACTTTAATCAGATTCCTTTCGTCAGACACCAAGTGTTGTCCAGTTTTTGAGAATGTTTGGTCGCTTGTTTTACAAAAATGCACAGCTGTGAAGTTTGTTCAGTAAGTGTTTTGCAATAAAGAAAACCGTCATCTCTCATCAGCTGCAGCATCCTGATGTTCTGCTTGTGGCTCAAGAGCATCTCTCTCAAAGTGGTGAGTTGAAACGCAGTGAAAGTGGATTGTAACGTTGACTCCTCAGTGTTTTCATTGGCTGTGGTGAAAGAAGAGCGGGCTATATAGTAGAGTTCCTCTGCTGATTGTAATATCATTCTTTTATACTGTTTTAGCATACTTTGTAAGCATTTACAATAAAACGCCACCAATCCAGAATAAAAGGACTGTTTTATTTTCATCTTCACAGCTCTTTTTGTCAGTGTGGAGGGAGACTTCCATCGGAGGATGCCTGTAGTTGTGTGCAAAGAGAAATCAAGGTCTGTGTTTCCTTGCTTATTGTTCCTTTGCAAAGTGTATAAGTTTCCTGCTTCTAAATGTGTGTATGCTTTGCCATTTAGAATTGGGGTCGGTAAGGTATTTTTATATTTATAAAGAAATTAATTATTTCATTCAGCAAGCATGCATTAAAATTGTCTTTTTAATGTTTTTTTGTTTTTTTTAAGTCATCTCTTCCGCTCAACAAGCCTGCATTTATTTGATCCGAGATACAGCAAAAGCTTTAATATTATGAAATATTTTACTATTTTAAATAACAGTGTTCTATGTGAATCTATCGTTAAATATAATTTAAATAATTACAAAACAATTACTTTGTAGTTTTAACCTGCTTGATCTGTCCGCTGCTTTTGACACGGTTAACCACCAGATCCTCCTATCAACCCTACTGGCGAAAGGCATCTCAGGAACCACACTTCAGTGGTTTGAGTCTTACCTATCAGATAGGTCCTTCAAAGAATCTTGGAGAGGTTAGGTGTCCCAGTCACAGCATCTAACTACTGGGGTGCCTCAGGGCTCAGTTCTTGGTCCACTTCTCTTCTCTGTCTACATGGCATCATTAGGTTCTGTCATTCAGAAACATGGCTTTTCATACCACTGCTATGCTGATGACACTCAACTCTACCTCTCCTTCCATCCTGATGATCCGACGGTAGCTATTCACATCTCAGCTTGTCTAACAGACATTTCTTCCTGTATGATGGACCATCACCTTCAACTCAACCTTGCCAAGACAGAACTGCTTGTGATTCCAGCAAACCCATCGTTTCATCACAATTTCACCATCAAGTTAGGCACATCAACCATAAATCCTTCAAAAACAGCTAGAAGCCTTGGAGTTATGATTGATGATCAGCTGACTTTCTCAGACCACATTGCTAAAACTGTCCGATCCTGCAGATTTGCTTTATTCAACATCAAGAAGATCAAGCCCTTTTTTTCGGAACATGCTGCACAACTCCTTGTTCAAGCTCTTGTTCTGTCCAGGCTGGACTATTGCAATGACCTCTTGGCAGGTCTTCCAGCCAAATCTATCAAACCTTTACAATTAATTCAGAACGCGGCAGCAAGATTAATTTTTAATGAGCCTAAAAGAATACACGTCACACCTCTGTTTATCAATTTCCACTGGCTTCCAATAGCTGCTCGCAGAAAATTCAAGGCATTGATGTTTGCCTACAAAACCACCACTGGCTCTGCACCCATTTACCTAAATTCGTTACTTCAGACTTATGTGCCTCTAGAAGCTTGTGTTCTGCAAGTGAACGTCGCTTGATTGTGCCATCCCAAAGCAGCACAAAGTCACTTTTACGGACTTTTAAATTAAATGTTCCTCCTGGTGGAATGAACTCCCCAACTCAATCCGAGCAGCTGAGTCCTTAGCCATCTTTAAGAATCGGCTTAAAACACATCTCTTCCATCTTTATTTGACCCTCTAAGTTTAGCACTCACTATTCTAATTATATTCTTTAATCTAACTACCTTTCTATTCCTTTTGTATTCTATTTTATTTTCATTTATTATACAATTAAAAAAATACCTCTAACACTAGCTTCTCTATTTTTTTTTCTATTCTTTCTGTTTTCTTTTTTTTTATTATATTATTTAAAAGCCCATGCTACGTGTACTGTTAACCTAACTGAGACTTGTTATAACACTTATATATCATTGCTCTTTTTGTTGTTTTTGATTGCTTCCACTGTCTTCATCTGTAAGTCGCTTTGGATAAAAGCGTCTGCTAAATGAATAAATGTAATTTGATTCTGTGATGTGCAGCTGTATTTTCAGCATCAATTCTCCAGTCTTCAGTGTCACATGATCTTCAGAAACCAATCATCATAAACGCTGTTCCTCTGAACATTCAATTTTCTATCGAAGAATTCTATAAAATTCTACTCGACTGTTTTCAACATTATAATAATCAGAAATGTTTCTTGAGCAGAAAATCATCATATTATTCTGATTTCTGAAGATCATGTGACACTGAAGACTGGAGAATTGATTCTGAATAATAATATAAATTATATTTTACAATGTATTTACATACAAAACGGTTATTTTAAACTTTAACTGTAAAAGTTTTTACTGTATTTTTGATTAAATGCATCTTTGGTGAACAGAACATTTTTATCTCCAAAGCGGTCTGATCTGCAAAGTCAGCGCAGGCAATGAAAGTGCATGCTTGACAACAGCGTATCTGGCTGAGCTGGCCAGTCTGGAGCCACAACTTGTCCCGCTGGTCGTGTGCTTTAGATACTGGGCTAAGGTGAGACTGATGTGCTACTTAATTCAGATGGAAGTATGTTTGGTAAAAACAATAGTATTCGTCTCCATGAATTCGTAACATTTGTGAAATTTTATTTGTGTGTGTGAATTAGATCTGTTGTGTGGACCAGATGGAAGAAGGTGGACTTCCATCCTACTGCTTCGCCCTCATGGTCATCAGCTTCCTGCAGCGATGCAAAGAACCCGTCTTACCGTCATACCTCGAATCTGTGGTGTGTGTGTGATTCAACATTAATGCAACATTTGATATAAGTTTATAGGACCAATGCCTGATTATTGCATCTGGAACCTTATGAAGAGGTTACATGAGATAATGTCCAGTCAGATGCACAAAATCATGACACGGTGATTAGGACCAAGACGCTAATGCATTAATTAACACACTTTCTACACATCTACTCACGGAATCAGTGAATGAATATGAGAAATTTACATCTGAAGCTGAAACTTAAATGGTTTAGTGATCTGTACAATCATTAACAGAATACTCTAGTTGACCAATCACATGCAAGTATTTCAGAGAGTCTTGTAATAAACAACAATATGGGATTTACACCAAAGAGAGGCAAAATTGAAGGGATTGTTCAACACAAAAATCATCCTCAGACATCGAAGATTGGCTAAAAGCATGGTCCTTGGGGATTCGTAAAATGCAAGTCATCAGCGACTCACTTTAAGGGTCAGAAAAGCATATCCGAGAGCACAGGATTAATACCTGAGGATCATAAATATATATTGAGGTCTTGTGAAGCGAAACGATCAGTCTGTGCAAGAAACCGCACATTATTTACAGCATCACTACCTGTGATCCAGAGCTTGAATGAAGGGGTGAAATCTACGTTTGTATGCTTTCTCATTGTTGATAAAGACTAGTTTTTTCACTTTATATGCTGTAGACGTGCAAAACAGCCATGTTTCACACATTATTGGGAGCTTTAATAATATAATAGCATATATTCAGGTGATGATGTTGTAAATAATGTTCAGTTTCTTGCACAGAGCAATCATTTTACTTCAAGAAATCTGTGTGTCATCTGCAGTATTCATTTTGATTTGCTGCATTTTATGAATCGCCAAATAAAAATTTACTTCTTTACGGTTCTTCTTGGATGCCCTGAGCATTGAGTTATTTAACAGCAAATGTTCAATTCTGGATGAACTCTCCCTTAAACCGATGTTTTCCCCGATGTTTATTGTGCCGGTTTTTATTGTGAGGTAGTTTAACTCTTTTGAAGAGTTGATGTTGTGTTCTGTTGTAGGGTTTGCCTCTGAGTAAACTGAAGAGTTTCTCCTTAACTGGGGTTGAGAAAGGACATGTGCTTTGGGTGTACGATCAAACCTCAAGCGACTCGTCCCAAGAGAAAACCGTCAATAAGGGAAAGGTGAGCCTCTTTTTCCTGATCTGTACGTCACAGCGTTTGAGTTGAAGACAACTTTGAGGTTGGGCCAAAAAACATTTGAACACAGTGTTGAGTTGTGATTTGTCTTTTCTACAATAGTGTCCTCTGGTTTTCAAAGGCCGCAGTCCTTCTGTGCTGCTAGGGGAGCTGTGGATCCAGCTGTTGAGGTATTATTCGCTGGAATTTCAAATACCTGAGAAAGTCATTAGCGTGCGCACAAACGGTGACCTGTGGCGTGATCTGAAAGACTGGCCCAAAAAGAGGATTGCAATAGAAGGTGTGTGAGCTAGTTCTGTTTTTCGTCTAGATATGAAACGGGTCAACGCTCATCTTTGTTTTTGTCTTCTCTCTCAGATCCGTTCGCCGTCCAGAGGAACGTGGCTCGGATGTTGAACAGTCAGATGATGTTTGAGTATTTGGTGCATTGCCTCAAAACAACTTACAAGTACTTCGCTTCTCCTTGGAAAAGCGCCGCAGGGAAGGTCAGTTCAAGCGGTCAGTCTGGCAGATCTGTGAGAGCCACGAATCATGTGGATTCAGTCAAGAGGAGCCCGAGAGTGTCCGCTGAGGATCTGAAAAGATCTCGAGCGAGGTCCAGTCCACAGAGCGCAGAAGAGCTGGAAGACGCTGACTGTGTGATTGAGCTGGAGCTGGAGCCAGACGAGGAGGAAGAAGCCGACTCTGAGCTGGAGACTGAGGTGTGCAATGAGCCTGATGCACTGATCGGGAGAAGAACACTAATAAAAAGACGAATACACATAGCAAAGCTACTCAAAACTAGACAAATTAAAGTTTTGTTAAACACTAATTAAAAAAATAGTAACGCTTTACAATAAGGTTCATTAGTTAACATTAGTTAACATTAACTACTTAAGCTAACGAACTAAGAATAAACAGTAGCTTTACAGCATTTATTAATCTTAATGTTAATTCCAACATTTACTAATGCATTATTAAAATCAAAAGTTTGTTAACATTAGTTAATGCACTGTGAATTAACATGAACTAACAGTGAACAACTGTTTTCAATAACTAACTTTAACAAAGATTAATAAATAATGTTAATAAATGTATCGTTCATTGATTGTAAATGTTAGTTAATACATGAACTAGTAGGACCTTACTGTAAAGTGTTAACAATAAAATTAGATTGAATAATAGATTTTTTTTCATACTAGACAAAATACTAACTTTCCAACAAACTGAAATAAAATTTAAGCTAAAGCTAAAATTCAAATAAAGTAATGGTAAATATAAATATTTTAAAAAGATAAAAGCACATTATAGCAATTAAAAAAGCTTAAATACATTTAAATTAAAACTAATAATATAAAAATAAATAGCTAATTTAAATATTAATTATTACTATAATAGTACATAATAAAATAACACTGAGTTGCAATATGTTCATATATATATATATATATATATATAAATGTTTTCCTTTTTTTGTGCATTATTTAGCTATTTATTATTTAGTCTCTTCCAGTGTCTTGACCTGGAAAAGGCCCTGAACAGTCCAGAAAAGTCAAGCAAAATTATAATAGTCAAGAAAAAGTTGATTCCTCATGGTTTGATCCTCTTGAATTATTTTCATGCATGTGAGCTGCTTAGGTAAATTTGTCTTGTTTTAAGGAAATTGGTTGATTTTTTTTTTTTTTTAGTTAAAATAAGACACAGATAATCACTAACACTCTTGTAGTGTAAGTTCAGCTAAATTCTCTTGTAAAATAGTGGACAGTGACACTCTGGAAAATAACAAATGAACATTTTATAGGGTGAAGATGAAGATGAAGACGTAGAGCTGGACGGATCTGGATGTGATCAATCTGGCGATGAGATCTTCCCATTCGAGCGGGAGATGAGTGATGATGGGGGGTCTGATGCAGCTCATCCAGAGGAAGCAGTCTCTGTCCTAAACAAACCCAAAGCTGAGCTTACCAAATCTGAATCTCCTCAGACAGCTCCTGAAGGCTTTCAGTACATCTTCAGCAAGCGCTTTTTCAGTAATGGCAAGGTAAAATGCTTTTTTCCCTCTTATGCATGGCTACTGAGTCTGAGTCCATCCAGTCATGCAATTGGTAAAAAGTAAAAGCTTTGTCATATTCAGCTGTTGCTGTTGAGCAATTGAGAAATTTGTTTAAATATGAACATATTTCTGTTGACATTTATTAATAATTTCGACGTTTAATAACTTCCTGCATCAGACATTATTTCAGTTTAATGCGGGTCATATTGACAGACTAACTTCATCTTCTCTGTTAGCCCCCCGTTCTGATATGCAGTCTTTGTAAGAGCGATGGGCATCTGAAACAGGACTGTCCCGAGGACTTCAAAAGAGTGGAGCTGGATCCCCTTCCACTTATGACTCTAGACTTCCTCCAGATCCTCGATGAAGTCTGTGAGCAATGCTACCGTAAGTACCCTGTCAATATATTCAGCAAAACACCATTTTCCAGGCATTCCTTTTTGTTGTTGTAATTTTTGTGAACTAAACTGGAGAATGAAGTATATCATGGATGTCTGTAGTAGTGTTGTCAAAAGACCCGGTACTTTGGTACCAAGTCGGTACTATAGAAATGAAAATGTTGGTTTTCCGCTCAACGCGGTTCTTGACGCATACAGCGCTATGATTTCCGCGAAGCAGAAAACGCGGATGGAATCTCAAAATCCAGTCATGAAAATGAAACTTACATTTTAATATGGAAATTCACGGAATTTGTCAAAGTTAGCATAAATTAATCCAATCAAATCTCCATATGGACCATTATCTGTAAAAGTTGGTTGAAATCTGAATCCTGCATGTTCTGCGTGTCTGTGTGTGAATGAATGAATGGCAGAGACGTGCGGGTTTGTTTACTACATAGACTGAAGCATATCTGCCGTCTCTATGAGGACATAAATACATAAACAACATCACCAGAACTTTTCTGAGTCCCTTCACAAGCATTTTACCGTTTCATTTGAGTAAATCCAGTGTCAATTAAAAGGTATTCATGTTAACCCGCCAAAATAAAAGTTCATTTTTACATAAAGGCATTGTGCTAGAAATTTGACTATTATTTAGTAGAATGTATGTGATACTGTTGAGAAAAAATTAATGCAACTTTATTTTTTAGAGAAATAAATCATACAATATTTCTTCCATGTTTAAATTTTAATAGCAAATCCTCTTTATTTAACAAAAAATAAAATGTTTAAATTTCATTCATTAAAAGACAAATTAAATTTGGGTGAAACTTGTTTATACTTATTTATCCTGAAAACATTGAATTTTTATTGGACATTATCTTGTATTGGTGTAAGCCTCCACAAGTGTTCCTGTAGAAAAATATTGATTATATTGTGGGATGCACGATAGATCGGTCATCATATCGGTATCGGCCGATAAATGCTAAATTTTCTGTTACCGGTATCGGCCCGATAAGAACATTTTGCCGATATATTAAAGGCGATAAATATTGCCTTTATTATATATATATATATATATATATATATATATATATATATATATATATATATATATATATATATATTGGGATGTGTCTTTTAATGATGAGACCTTTTTTATAATCAAAAGTATAAAAAAATTTGGATATAGATTTATCGGGCTACATATCAGTTATCGGCTTTCAAATAAAATAAAAATATTGGTTATCGATATCAGCCAAAATGTTCATATCGGTGTATCCCTAATATTGTGATTAGGGTGATAACGTTTTGTAATCTAATGAATTACTTGATGTACTGATTATATTGTATTGAATTAATGACAAAAGGAAATTGCACATAAATTTGGACTTAGAACTTACACCCAAAAGATCATTTTAAAGTCATGATTTTTTTTTTGGATGAGAACAGTATTGCATAGACCTTACAAAAAGTAACTTTGGAAAGAATTTTTTTAATTCCATATTACATAAATTATGATTTTTATTATTTTATTTTTTTAAAGAATTTTTAATATTGAAAAATGAAATGAT
The DNA here is from genome assembly GCF_003368295.1 of Carassius auratus. Lineage (NCBI taxonomy): Eukaryota > Metazoa > Chordata > Actinopteri > Cypriniformes > Cyprinidae > Carassius > Carassius auratus. The sequence goes on from NC_039247.1 coordinate 30,040,916, forward strand.
AGGGGGAACAATTATATCTCAATATGAAATTAAAACCTCAACCAAATGGCTTCTGCTTATTTATCCTGAAAACATTTCATTTTTATTGGACGTTATCTTGCATTGGTATAAGCCTCCACAAGATTTCCTGGCTACGGTTGCCAGATGTCAAGAGATTAAATCCCCCAGTCAGAGATTTTCTCATTACCATGCAAGCAAACCATGCAAGTTGACGTTCGCTTAATTTGTACTTAATAATTTTAATGAAATGGAAAAAGTGACAGTAACATGATCAATAATCATGGTTATATTTTTGGGGAATATAACTGTAATTAACCATTTATCCATTATCATACAGCCCTGTTGTGACTGTAATTGATCAGATACATTTTCTTTTTATTATTATTGTTTTAACAGATTGAGAAACTTAGCTTGCACTTGTTGTATGCATATAGTTCCAGTGATAAAAATGGTTGTATTCATTTAGGTGACTTTGCACCAGATGATGTGGAGGTGCAAGTCAGAGAACATATTTTACAAGATTTCGAGACATTCCTGAGATGTCAAGTGCCAGGTGAGTGTGAAAACTAATTTGGCAACACTTTACTTTTAGGTTGTATGCATTATAAATGTTTATAATATAATTATATGATTTCCTTTTATTATAATAATTGTGTTATATTCCATTTCATTACATATGCATGTCTTTATTTTTTCTGCACTAAAGGCTCCTGTCTCCGAGACAAATTCCTAAAAAAGGCCAATCAGAAGTCAGAAGATTTGACATGTATGTAATGGGAAGACTATACAGATGCTTATTCATTAATGTGTATTTTTAAACAGGAGCCAAGTTGGTTTTGTTTGGCTCATCCAAGAATGGGTTTGGCTTTAAACAGAGTGACTTGGACATCTGTATGACTCTCGAAGGCCAGGACACAGCAGAGGTAACATGACTTATTTATACTGCTATACAAGGTCTTCATGACCAGTGTCGGGGAAATAGTAATGCCTTACAATGCATAGCATACTAATCACATTACTGCCGTTACATTACTTTTGCATTACTTTTTAAATCTGGGCCGGGCTTGCTTCTTTGTTTTAATATAAAAAGTAATATTTTTGGCAAATGTAAATGCCCTTTCACCCCAATTGTGAAATTATCTAATTTATCTAAGTCATTTTTGCATATTAGTATGATTGAACTGAATTTTCGCTTTTTGTTTTTAAAGAAGTGGAAATAAATAATCCTGCAAAATTGTATATAGCTGTTTTTACAAACATGGAGCAGCACAACTGTTTTCAACATTAATAATAATCAAAAATGTTTCTTGAGCAGTAAATCATATAAGAATGATATTGGAAGATCATGTGACACTGAAGACTGAAAATACAGCTGCGCATCACCATAAATAAATTTTAACAGATATTCACTTAGAAAAGAGTTATTTTAAAATGCAAACATATTTCACAATGTTACTGTTTTTACTGTATTTTTGATTAAATGTATGCAGCTTTGGTGAGCAATCAGTAACAAAAAAAGTAACAAAATCATACTCAGCCAGATGAAAGCACTTTTTAGCCCCTGTCTGCACCTGTGTTTTGCACTGATTGCGTGTGTGATTCTGGCTCCTCTCACAGGGTTTGGACTCCATGGCTGTTATCGAGAGTTTGACTAAAGCGCTGCGGAAACACCACAGTAAGCCCTCCGTCTGAAACTGCCTGTTGTTTACACTGCACTTCAGTTTTCATGAATGAAATTGAGCATTATTACGGAGTTTTGAGACTTTTGGGAAGGAAAAGGCTATATTGTTTCTAGACTGTGTCCTCTCTCCGTACCTCTAATCTTCTGAATGGATAATGAAATAACAAGAGCCTGCCTGTACGCTTCAGGCAACCTCCGTTTACTCGAAATGTGTGTTGTTCAAATAAATCAGTGGTTTTGTTTTACACCCCATCTCTCTCTACCTCTGCCATGTCTATTTATCCATTCATTTTAGGCCTGAGAAACATCCTACCTATTACTACAGCAAAAGTCCCAATTGTGAAGTTTTACCACACCAAAACTGGACTAGAGGGAGATATAAGCTTGTACAATACACTGGTGAGAGAATAAACCAGACACAACATTATTAAATGGACGTTCAGTAAGTGTCGCAGTTGTTTATAGCACTAATATTTCATAAGAAAAGAGCCCTCTTTACATATTTGTCATGTGGCTTCTGTAAAAAGGATGGACGGTTCCTTACTTATCGCAAACGTTTATACTTTAATATTGCAGCATAAGACAAGTACTCTGCTTGTTTGGATTTCTTCACACCCCTGCATTCATAAGATCTCTTTTTTTATTACAGATTTTAATTTGGTCGGACATCTCGTCATTAAATAGCCACTGCAGCATCTAAAGCTTGATTTTTGAAATGTAAATAAATTGCTTTTATGATTTAGATTTGCTCATTATTTCATAACTCAGCTCTTGCCGTGTGCTTGTATGGTGAAATAAATTCCTTTATTTATGCTAGTTATTTCCTACTTCTGCTCTCTAAAGAAGTTTTTCACAAGCACCACATTTGTTAATTTCATGCCCAGAAGTGAATGTCTGTGTTCATCATTCAAGTCAAATACAAAGTATTTATATGTAGATCAGGATCACATTAAAGTCAGCTTAAGATCGTTACGTCTAACTAGCATTAAAAGCAGGGCTGGCAAACTTTTTTTATATCCCCTGAAAAAAAAAAAAAAAAAAAAGGTTATTGCCTTTAATTTTTTTGCACAATTCGTACTTATCACAGAATTATGTGATATAAACTCACAATTGTGAGTAATGAAGTCAGAATTGCGATATATAAAGTTACAATAGCGAGATAAAAACTTGCAATTCTGACTTTTTTTCTCGCAATTCTGACTTTTCTCGCAATTCTGACTTTTTTTCTCGCAATTCTGACTTTTCTCGCAATTCTGACTTTTTTCTTCCATTCTGACTTTTTTTTCTCAGAATAACGTGTTATAAACTCACAATTGTGAGTTATGAAGTCAGAATTGCCAGATATAAAGTTACAATAGCGAGATAACTTGCAATTCTGACTTTTTTTGTCGCAATTTTGACTTTTTCTCAGAATTACATGATATAAACACAATTTCGAGTTATAATGTCACAATATTGAGTTATGAAGTCACAATAGCGAGATAAAAACTTGCAACTCGCAATTCTGACTTTTTTCTTACAATTCTGACTTTTTCTTACAATTCTGACTTTTTTCTCAGAATTACGTGTAATAAACTCGCAATTGTACAAAGTCACAATTGCAAGATAAAGACATGCAATTCTGCCTTTTTCTCCCAATTATGACTAACTCTCAATTGCGATTTTATATCATGCAATTCTGAGAAAAATGTCTGAATTGTGAGATAGAAAGTTGAAATTACCTTTTTACATGTTTTATTCGGCAGAAACGGGCTTCCATAGAGATCAGTGGATAGAGGCTTTCAAACAGATATTTCAAATATCAGATATTTAATTTATTGTCTTATTTCAAAGTTAATTTGGAGAATTATTGTTCAGATGTATCCTGGTCTTTGTTGTGAATGTGCTGAATGTCAGGTCACAGTCTTTATTTACATCAAAATGTTTTTTTTATTTTTATTTTTTTTACATTTACTTTATTTTTAATGTAATATACATTTAAGTGAAAAATACAGTGATAAGTATTACATATTACATTGAGTGCTTAATATAATAGCAAGCTCCTAACCCTAAATTTCACTTTAAACTCATATTAAGTCCAAGTAGTTAACTTATACTACTCCCTAGCTTCTGATGTAAGGGCACATACTGTCAAATAAACAGCAACCAAGATTTTTCCATTTGATTTTCCTCAGGCTTTGCACAACACGCAGTTACTGGCATCATACGCTGCGATCGACGCTCGGGTGAAGATCCTCTGCTACGTCATGAAAGTGTTCGCTAAAGTGAGTTTGACGCATTCATGAAATATCGTAGAGATGGCACAAATCAGTGACTGCACTTGAAGCTAGAGCGAGAAAGAAAGTTGGTTCCTGAAGGAAAGCTTCTGCATTGGGTTCAGGGGGATGCATCGCAGTTTCTGATGTGGAGAGCGATGTTTGTGGTTTCAGATCTGTGATATTGGCGATGCGTCCCGTGGGAGTCTGTCTTCATATGCCTACACCCTAATGGTGCTGTACTTCCTTCAACAAAGAAGCCCGCCGGTTATCCCAGTTCTCCAAGAGGTGTCTTTTCTGGACCATTATAACTTCCTTAATCACAGTTACTTGTAATAAATGATTAGTGGCCGACCGATATATCGGCCGATATTTGGCATTTTTCTAATATCGGCATCAGCCGATAAGTTTTTCTGCTTGTTAAAGTTAAACAAAAGGAATTAATGTATACAAAAAGTATTATTATTATTATTATTATTATAATTCACTGTGTGCTCTATGTAAAATTAGTGAATATAATAAATAATGATACAAAAATGATAATAATAATTTAAAAAACCAGTATCGGATTGACCACTATAAATTTATTTAACTTCAAGGTTACAACTCTTACAACACTTCATGCAGTACTTTAACCATTAATATACAAGCACATGTGAACACCAAAAATTCAGAATCATTTAGAAGTGAAGTAATCCATAGATGTTTCCATAATCCTGATATTTTTCCTCATATATAATAAAAGGTAAAAATGTGAATAATGGAACAATTTAAGTCATTTTGTGTATATTCTTCTGTATTGCATTAAGTTCATCCTAAACCACTGTATTTTGGTAGGACTGTGTCTGAATGGATTTTGTGTGTTTCTGTAGATGTACGTTGGAGAGAAGAAGCCTGTAGTTCTTGTGGAAGGCTGGGATGTACATTTCTTTAGTGATCTGAAGAACTTGGTGAGTGAGATTATTTTAATAGAACAGCTGATTGTATTTTTTAAAGTTTTGTTGTGTGATGTTTTGAACCTAATGTGTAAAAGTGAATCTGAACTGGAGTCTGGCTTCTGATGTGAGTTTTATTATCCCAAATTATGCTTTTGTACAAAAACAAAAAATAAACGTTAATAGTTTAACAGTCCTCAAAGTCTTTGATTTTTGGTGTGCATTTCTAATGATCACCAAAGCTGACTTATTTGATCAAAAATACAATAAAACAGGAGTAATCAGAAATATTATTACAATTTAGAATAGCTGTTTTCGAGTGTAAATCACACGAGCCTGCTCAAGAAACATTTCTGATTTTTACAGAATATTACCGTTTTACTGTATTTTTTTTTTTAAATAAAAAATGCAACTGTAGTGAGAATCAGAGAGTACTTTCAAAAGCGTTAAAACAAATCATAATTATTGCAGTTTTGGAGAGTAGAGTAAGTGCACTAGTGTAAATGTGATTTTATTAACAGTGGGATGATTCAGTACAACCTATATTTCTGTAAGGCAGGAGGATGTGTTACATCCGTGGTCAAATTTAGTTTAGTCCTAAAGCATCCAGTGGAAACTTTCTTCTTTTTTTTTCTTTTTTTTTTTTCTTTGTTTTATATGTGTCTTGAACTTGTGGTTTAATAGCCAATACGTCTGGGACTGTTGTTGATTCCTCAGCATAAATACTGGCCGGGGTACAAGAAGAATGAGGAGTCTGTGGGGCAGCTGTGGTTTGGGCTGCTGCAGTTTTACACCGAGACGTTTGACTTCAGGGAGACCGTGGTCTGCATCCGCAGGAAAGAGCCTCTCACCACCTTCAAGAAGCAGTGGACCTCCAAACACCTCGCCATCGAGGGTAAGAGCAAACTACTGCGTGCTGGATATCAGACGAGGAACTTATGAATATGCAACAATAACATTTTACACTTTCAGAAAAAAAAGGTACGAAATCTGTCAATTTTTCTGAAGATACACTTAAAGTAGCTAAATATTAGAACCTTTTTGAGAGGGTAGCGCTCCAGTGGCATATTTTGTACCTTTTTTTCTGAGAAGGAACATGTACACAGAATTAAAGGTACAAAAGCTGTCACTGGGGGGCGGCACCTTTTCATATTAGACTATTAGATTTCCTATTAGGTTCTAATATGTACCTTTAAGGTACCAAAATTGTCCCTTTGGTACAAATATATGTACCTTTTGAAAAGGTTATTTGACATAAAAGGTTACATGACAGTTGCATGCGATTAATCGTGCAGCCCTACTAGAAATTGTTTGCTAGAAAAATATTACATCACTGCACCGCTACACTGAGTGAGAGCTGTTACTTTTTTAGAAATTGGTCATTATTTTCATAGAATTTTTATTGCATTTCAAATTTTTTTTTTTTTTCATTTTACTTTTTATTATATACATGTATATAGACTAGGGCTTGCACATCTAATCATTTTACTAGTCATTTAACAAATGAACATTAATTTACACATTCCAAATGACTTCAATTTGAGAGATAAAATGCAAGCCGGAAAACCACAAAAAATAACAGTGTAGTACATTTTGTACTTAAAGTAGCAGTAATGAAGTGCATTTCTTTAAAACTGACATTCCTCCGCGCTTTATGTGTTACAAGATCGTAGTTGTTCATTTGTGTGTTTCTTTCAGATCCCTTTGATTTGAGTCATAATCTTGGAGCTGGTCTCTCACGGAGAAGTATGGCATGCTTTTGTGTTTTTTTGAAAAGCTTTATTAAGATGAAACGCCTGTGTTTAGCTGCTGATATCTTGTCGTCATGTTTTCTTCTGTGTGGCTGTTTGCAGTGGCGAGCTTCATCATGAAGGCCTTCATCAACGCCCGCAGAGTTTTTGGCACGCCCCTCAGAGACTTCCCTCCAGAGTATCCCAACAAAATGGTTTGTGTCCTTTATGTTGACCATATGAATTCTGATAGCAATATGCATGCTAATAATTAACTAGTTAATAGTGAGAATTGGTCCTTAAACTTAAATGTTACCAAATTCTGTAAAACCGCTCCCAAGTCAGTGTATCTGATGTCTGTCTTGTGTTGGCAGGAGTATTTTTTTGACCCAGAGGTGCTGACAGAGGGCAAGCTAGCACCCAATGACCGCTGCTGCCGGGTCTGTGGGAAGATTGGGCACTTCATGAAAGACTGTCCGATGCGGAGGAGGTAGTTCAGCTCAAGATCTGCTGGAGAATATCTGTTTTAGTTCTCGTTCATACTGAACACTGTATTAACATCTGAAACATGCTATAATAATCCATAAGGAACATGCACTTCTGTTTAAAAGTTTGGGATCAGTCAGATTTTTTTATTATAGAGATGAATACTTTTATTCAGCAGGGATGCATTCAGTTGATCAAAAGTGAGAGTAAAGACATTTCGATTGATTTATATCACAGTTTTCACACATCTTAGTTATCAGATCACAGTTTTTGCAAAAAACTTCTGATTTCTGAAGATCATGTGACACTGAAGACTGGAGGAATGATGCTGAAAATACAGCGGAGCATCACAGGAATAAATTACATTCACATAGAAATCATAAGTGGGATGCTTGTAGTCTGATTTGGGTTGTTGCTGATATATTTGTCTGAATGGTTTGCCCAGACAGAGACGTGACCCTGATGGACGTGATGTGAGCCGAGCCGATGGCAGAGCGCTGACGGACGGTGGACGCTGGCGGCAGAGAGAGGAGAAGTGCTGTTATCTGTGTGGATCCAGCGCTCACATCAAGAAAGACTGTCTGCTGGCCAAATCGCTAGGTAGCTGCGCTCATCGCATGTTTCAGCTCTGCAGGAATCTCTCAGTTCATCCCTGTGTTTTCTCTTCGCAGAATCCTCCCCAAACACACACCAAAGAAGCCCTGCGTGCGACAGGGACAGACTGGTATGTCTCATCTACACTTATCCTCATGTGCTTATACTGTAGCTTTGGCTTGGAGCTCAACGTGGAGAGCTCAGGTGGATTCTCTTGTGTTTGTAGGACGGTCCTCAGCAGGACAGGAACAAGAATAGAAAAGCAAGGAGGAGGATTCTGGGTCCTGAAGCAGGTGAGCGCTTTACATAGTGATATCTGCCCTGTTGAGAATGTTATTGTTTAATTCTGTGTCTTTTAGTGTTTAATCAGTCATTTACAGGATTGAAAACCAAATCAGATGCTGAAAAATGCAGGTAGAGGTAACCACATCTACAGAAATTACACTCTGAATCAAACTGAACGACTCGCTGTTAATCTGTATTCTCCATGGCACATGTTGACTCATTTGTGTTGCCAGATCTTATTCGAAAAAAATGGTAGATGGGAACAAGCCCATAATAAACTCAAATCCAAACGCGTTTTCTTGGAAATAAGTCCATGCCAAAGTATTGTGACCTGTACCTGTCTACTTTAATGACCCTTAAACTAGATCACTTTATGAGCCGGGCACGAACAGCAAACCCAGGGATGCTTAAAAGGGGCATCAGATGCAAAATAAACCTGTCTTAGCAGTGTGTGGACACAACCACCCTACAATGATAAAAATCCATTCACTCCTTTGTTTTGAATCCACCAAAAACCTAAAGAGCCTCGATCATCACGCCGTTTTGATGATGTCATACCGCTCAGGCCCCGCCCACCACTGTCCCGTATTCGCACATCTCTTCCATTCGAATCCCAGGGTACAACTTTCAGTAGATTAGTTTTGTTTATGGTAATGCGCCACTGAATACACAAGAAACAGAAGAGAGGGGCGGGGTGAGCACTGGCTCCTTATCATTGAGAGACATGCACCGAAACGGCTCGCTGTGAACAGAGCTGTTCTTGACAAGGTAAGAAGGGGTTGTATTGCACAACCATTTAAGGAATTTTAACCAAAGTTCATTTCATGATCACCCTAATAAAAAAAAATCACACCAACATCCGAAGTCCCCTTTAATAAGCATTGCTTATATTGAGTGGACATGGCAACCCTTCAAGAGCACACTCTGCAAAGCAATCTTCCAGACATCAAACATTCGCTCTCGTATTTAAAAGCAGTTTTCACTCCTGAAACATGACTGTGTTCACTGGCCTATGTGAGGTGTATTCATATCAAGATGTTCATTGTGTACAATATTTGACACTCTCAAAGGACTTCATGGAGCAGCTGCTGTCTTTACTCTGAATTTAACTGATGATGTCCTGTTGTCATGTTATTGTAGGTAGTGTGGCCAGCAGACATGCGTCATTAAATGCGTCTGTGGAGAAGTGGAGCCCTTTCAACTGAACGATCTAAAGAGAAAAGGCTGAAGTGTGCTGGTTGTGGATCTAAGCAGGCCGAGCTCAGTATTATCATAAACCCCAGTTAGGACACTTCGGTTAATGTGCCTTGTATCAGTGTCTACTTTTTAGTTTTGTCTTTTTCTAATCATGGAATGAACGTGATGTGATTGATGTTTCTCGTTTGATCTGTTTTTATTTTTATTTTTTAAATTAAAAGTCCAGTTTGATTACCTTTGTAACTTAGATTGTAGGCTCAATTTGTGCTTTAAATTTGCTTGAGTAGTTTTAGTGAGAAATTTGCACAATTGTGCGTCCTGTGCATGTACCAAGAAGCATTTTATTTTGTATAAATTGTACATAAAGAAATGCTAGTTGTGGTCTGTGTATTCATAGTTACGCTGAGATTATTGCCTGTTCTTTGTGCTTTCTCAGTTTGTGTAGGCTTGTTTTTAGTTGCTTTATTTTATAGTTTATATTAGTACTTCAATGAATTGTGTATGTTTGGGAAAAAGGCTCCATTGCTACAATGCATTTGCGTCAGTGCCAATAAACTAAATTCATTCCTTCCATGTTAGTAATTTAACTCTGGTCCTCTTTTTTTTTTTTTTTTGACAATAAATAAATTTTGTCAAAGTAAGGTCTCTACGTTTTGTGTTGAATTTACATTTTCTTACATCCCTTGTGTCAATTTCTGCAGGTCTTTTAATGGTGAGAGAAAACATCTGATATTACTCATACAAATTTTTATTTTATTTTATTTTATTTTTTGCATTTTGCACACATATATTAGATGTGAACAGTTTTATCAGGTAATAGTATTATAGTTCAGGATATGACACTTTGAATGTGTTTTGGACCGCTTAAACAGAAATGGCCAGTTCTTGTATTGGAAAGTTAATTTAAATGTATTCAATTTATTGTCAATCTAAAATATACCACCAAGTTTACCAATTGATGCTGTCTAAATAAAGGCCCACTGTCAATATGCCTTTTTTTTTGTTTGTTTGTTTTTGCAAATAGTTAAAACTTCTCATTAATTATACTGTTCTTTCTATCACGCAGTTCTTCTGAATAATATTTCATAACACTAAAAATCTACACACGTTTGTGTAAGTAGGATGATGGATAAATACCTGGTGATTTTGGAAGCGGGTTATCTGTGGTTACTTTAAAAAATAAATGTACATAGATTTCCGGCTGGAGTTCATTTCCACTTGTAAGCTATCTCCAGAATTTATAGATTTTTAACGATTACTTTTAGTGGACATAAATCGGACTTTTGAGCCCCATGTTATCAGAATCAAATGCTACAATTTCAACGAATTAGTTCTATAGTTATCTTTAATAATCGTTCAGTACAATCTTTCCGCGAACTAGACTCACTAGACTCGTTATAATAAGTTGCGTAATACACTCATACTGTCACATGCTAGTAAAGCAGTAGCGATCACTCATTGGCTTTACGAGCTGTCACTCAAATCACCAGCCAATCCTGTGCGTCTGTAGAGGCGGGCGTTCCGCGCATTACCGCTGGTGTTTACATCGAAACCAGAAGTACTCAGCAGCTCCAACATGTCAGCCTCTATAGCACGGGCGACGGTGAGGGCGGTCAGCAGGCGGAAAATACTGCCAACGAGAGCTGCTTTAACGCTGGTGAGTGCTTAATGTCTTTACAACACGACGAAGAAGTCGAACAAGCATCTAGTTCTCAAATAACGTGACGTTACTCGGCTTAGCTTGTGTGACAGATGCGTCCAGTGCTAGCCAGAGCTCGGTTATCTGATCAATAACAGTATAATAACAGACAGCCTCGTCCATCCTCACACATCCAGACCGTGAGTCACTAATAAAAGCAGTTTAGGTCTGCTTGTGTTGTGTCTGTGCTGTTCAGGTTGAGCTCTAGGTCAGGGTTTGGGCAGGTTAGCCGCTAGCTGATGCTCGGAGAGCCAAGTAACTTCTACATCTGCCTTCAGATATATATATTTGATATATTTATGTTCATATATTTAATCTCCACTTGTCTGGACTGTCCAGCAGCAGTTGTTTAGGGTGAGGTCAGGTCTATGTTCCTCTGATCAGATAACTGGGTTTGTTGTTAAAGACTGCAGCAGTGTTTATTGAGTAACGTTACGTGCTGAAGTGACGTAATCTGTTTACACTTGGTTAAACCGGAGTGAACCTACTTCTTTAAAGATAGTGTGAATGTGAACATGCCACTATGGGATGTAATTGTATATCTTCACCATTAAAAAATCTTCTAAAATGTATTTCTGCCTCATCATTTTGACAAAAAGTCTACACTGGATCACAATCAGAAGTTATTACAAACACTCAATGGTGATTGATAGTAAATGTGTTGTATTAATGATGATTGTAGCTATACTTTCTGTTACCCAAATCTAATTATATAAGTATTTTATCAAAAGAAGTCACATATCATTTCTATCTGGATCAGGGGGATGCGGGAGGGCAAGCAGTGTAATACCACAGTAAAGTAATGGCACAACTTTCACATCTGTGACCAAAAATGACAAAGAAAATAATGACAATAAATCTAGGAATTATTGGATTGTTAGATTTCAGATCATTAGGGATCGATGCATCAAAAATAAGCAAGCAATGAGCAGTTTATGGATGGTAGCTGTAATATTATTACTGATTAGTAATCGTATTAGTAATTAGTTACACTTCTAGTTACTGCCCAACACTGGATGTTAATGACATGTTTCTAAAAATGACTTCCAGATGAGTGAAGCCAGAAACCGCAGGTAATAGATGAAACCATAGTTTTCATTGTTGATTAATCACAGTATATTACGGCAGCTGTTTTGTATGGCAAGTTTTCTGACATGTTTGTTTAAATATACAAAAATGTAAATTAAATACACATTCATTTACATCAAGTCCGGAGCATAAATCTGAAGCTCAGAGAAAGCCAGGTCCAAAGTTCTCGTTTGATTTTGTTGACACTCAAACTAAAGGTTTTTTTCTGAGGTTCACGTTTGATATATATACAACCAACGTTTCTTTCTCAAATTCACTCTCAGAAGAAAATGGTCTCTAGAGTGGTACCTTTACAAAAAAGGTACTAATATGTACCTTTTAGAGACTAAATATGTACCTTTTAGAAACTAAATATGCAGACTTTAGGGGTGTACTTTCTGAAATGATTCTGATCCAGTGGCCATTTTTCTGAAAGTGTTTCATCATAATGGTTTTGTGAGATCAGATCATTATGCCTTCATTCATTTGTCATGAATAATCACAGAGTGTATTTTCTTCATTCTCAGACGCCTTCGGCCGTGAATAAGGTCAAACAGCTTTTACAGAATAAACCAGATTATGTGAGTATATTAGTCTTTGACCTCTGCAGCCTCTGTGATCTATGTGTTTTTATTCCCGTCTGGTTTTTTGGATGATATATTATTTACACATCTCTAAACAGATCGGTCTGAAGGTTGGCGTTCGAACCAGAGGTTGCAATGGCCTGACTTACACACTGAACTATACTAAAGAGAAAGACAAATCAGACGAGGAGGTGTTACAAGACGGTGAGTAACATCTCATCCACACTACTGTTCAGAAGAAGGAAAACAGCTTGGAGATCTTCTCTGTTTTAGCTCCGCAAGGCTGCATTTATTTGATTAAAAATCAATCAATCAGCTTTGATTGTTTAATGTATCCTGAATGTGTCATCGATGGGATGTTGGTTGTGTTTCTCCAGACGTGAGAGTGTTCATCGAGAAGAAGGCTCAGCTGACGCTGCTCGGCACAGAGATGGATTTCGTCGAATCGAAGCTTTCCAGCGAGTTCGTGTTCAACAATCCCAACATTAAAGGGACGTGTGGTTGCGGGGAAAGCTTCAACATATGAACCTCGCCGCGTGTTTGGCTTCACCTAGAGCTCGAGCCCTGCAAGACATCCAGGACACATCCTAGATCCAGATCCAGACAGACATCTAGAAGACTGAAGAGCAGAAGAGCGTTCAGATCCACTGTAACCGGTTTCATCTGTTCATCACACACTTCACTGAGCAGCTTGATGTGTGTATGCACTCAGATGTTCCTGCATGGAGAGTAATCGAGTAATAGTTTTGGTCCCTTCTCGTCCGCTGGCTCTTTTGATTATCCTGATGAGCCGAACCTGCTGGATATGGTAACACGTCCTCGGGGCTCGTGTGCTTTCTCGTGGCTATGTGGTACACATCTGTAACCATCTGCATAATATTAGAAGATTATTATTAACCTGGCACTTTCCGCAGGCCACTTGTTGTCATTTAACCCTGTAATAACACGCAGCACAGGAACTGATGCCAAGTTTGGAAATGTTATTGTCTGATATGTACATAACAGTGTAAAAGCCTTGACTGTCTCTTAACGCACAAATAAACTTCCATTCTACTCCAGTATCCCGGCTCTTGAATCAATGCCTTTACTGTCCTGAATGTGGCGCTGTTCTTCTGTAATGACCCATTGCATCTCAACATTACAGTTCATTTCATAGCTTTGTGTCTCTGGTAAGGCTCATAGATCAGTCTGCAGCATCTGGTGTGCTTTCTTTATATCTTCACTGCAGATCTGATGATATCTTAAAGGCCAGATGCCACAGTATACATGAAGTCTGCCTCTCTACTGACTCCCACAGATTGATATTAATATGTGAAGGGAGCGGAGGAGATCTGGTTATTGTTGCTGGACTGTTCTGTCTGAATACGGTCCGGACGGGAATGTCTCCTATCACACAGGTGTTCATCCATTCATCTGTGTCTTTATTTGTTTTTCATCATCACAGATCTGAATAACTGTGGTCTACAATATAAGTAAATAAAGAGTGAGTCATTAAAAGGACTTAAACCCATTTCACTATGTTCAGAAACTGTTGAGCTTAATATCTCTCTTCAGATGAACTTGATTGTCGAGTCATATCATCAGAATGGGACTCTTTGAATAAATATGCTTTAATAAGACTTTGGAAGATAAACAAATCTGTTATCCATGGATCTGTTCCCTCCATTACAAAAAAATAACTCTATTATTAAAGCAAAAGTGTAGTAACATAGTTTTTTAGCCCATTTGTACTAAACTATGGTTAGTGTTGCAAAATCATGGTCAATTTGTGAACACCATGATTTAACCTCAACCAAGATTGTTTGTGGCTTTATTTGTAATAAAACCATGCTCTTATTATCTGAATTAATGACCGAGACAATAAAAACAACCAATATAGTGTCAGAAGCGTCTCTCTTCAAGAAGGACTGGACTGCTGCTGAGTGGTCCACAGTTATGTTCTCTGATGAAAGTAAATTGAGCATTTCCTTTGGAAATCAGGGTCCCAGAGTCTGGAGGAAGAGAGGAGAGGCACACAATCCACGTTGCTTGAGGTCCAGTGTAAAGTTTCCACGGTCAGTGATGGTTTGGGGTCCATGTCATCTGCTGGTGTTGGTCCACTGTGTTTTCTGAGGTCCAAGGTCAACACAGCCATATACCAGGAAGTTTTAGAGCACTTCATGCTTCCTGCTGCTGACTAACTTTATGGAGATGCAGATTTCATTTTCCAACAGCTCTTGGCACCTCCACACAGTGCCTGGTTTAAGGACCATGGTATCCCTGTTCTTAATTGGCCAGCAAACTCACCTGACCTTAACCCCATAGAAAATCTATTGGGAGAGGAAGATGCGATATGCCAGACCCAACAATGCAGAAGAGCTGAAGGCCACTATCAGAGCAACCTGGGCTTTCACAACACCTGAGCAGTGCCACAGACTGATCGACTCCATGCCACACCGCACTGCTGCAGTAAATCAGACAAAAGGAGCCCCAACTAAATATTGAGTCCTGTACATGCTCAAACTTTTCATTTTTATACTTTTTAGTTGCCCAAGATTTCTAAAAATTATTTCTTTGTATGGGTCTTAAGTAGGGGTGTCCCCGACTAAGGATTTTCGTAGTCGAATCGGAATTTTCGAATCTTGCTGATATTCGACTAATAGTCAAATCATATGTTTGGGGGCAGGGCAAAATACATTGAGTCAAGTCAGATATTCACCAGCCATAATCACTGATGTTAACACAGAGGGAAAATGTGTAACAAATGCCTCACAGATACAAACGGGGTAAATAATGTTTTCATCAACGTCATTAGAGAAGCCCTAACAATTGACAGTTTTTACAGTAGTGCTCTCATCGTAAAGTTAGCCTATATGACAGTAGTTATTAATGTTCTGCATTTCTGTTTTGAGCTGTACATGCTGAAGATGACCAGTAGAGTGAGCATTTGATAGCAAGTTTTTAATCAATGGGATTAAACTCATTGTAAGAGCCATTATGGTCTATTGTAATTGTGTTTTTTACCACTGAGGGGAGTGTGGGCCTGAATCAGTATATAGGTAGGCAAAGAGTAAGAGAGGGCAGGTGTGTAATTAGAGGCAAGCACAACATTTTTTGACCTTGTCTGGAGGTGATTATGTGAAAGCATTTGATGTTATCATACTGTAAGTGCATTGTGCAGCAGAACTGTGAGTTAAAATGACCAGTACAAGCTGTGATGAATAAATCAGATAAAGCTGACTTTGGAAGACAATGTTTTGTTTGGATCTCATGCATCAGAAACTACCCTACAACACCTCAAGGGACAAAATGATTGATATTTATGTCATTATATTGTCAAATGCTTCTTGTGGATTATCACATATCACTTCGGAAACTTTTGAACTTTTAATGGACTAATCACTGGATTTGGATTTGGATTTAATTTGATGTAGCAGTGAATCGAGGAACAGCCCTGACAAAAATAATTGAATGAAACCAATCAGTCTGCGAATATGAGTGTTGAAAATCATGATGATGTTGTGGCCACTGGGGAACAAATAGAGACTGAGTCATTTGAGAAAGTTGAAACTGTAAACCTGTGGAATACAGGATGAATGTTTTTTGGAGCCATGTCATCTCCATTCTACATGGATGATTGTCTGAAAAGTGTAGCTTCAGAGGAAGAGGCCATCTTGTTAATTTGAAGATCTCACAACAGTTTGTTTAACAGGAGGTTTCCAGTTAACAATACGGGTTAGTAATTCTGCAGATGCGAGTACACTTGGATATGGCACTGAAACGTATTTTAGGATTGAGACAAATTTTGGTGTCCATGTAACTTTCCTACTCAGTATAGCTAGAGTAGCACCTTTGAAACAAGTACCCAATCCACGTCTTGAATTGACAGCTGCTGTACTTGCTGCTCGAGTGGACAAAATGTTGAGGGCAGAGATACAGTTTCCATTGGTGAACTCTGTGTTCTGGCCACACTCATCTTGCGGCATATACATCAACAGTTAAGCCGCAGTGGAAGAAATCACATGCTTTCCAAGCTGAGGAAAAGATATTGGATCATTAAGGGTAATGCAGCTGCCAGAAAGATCATATCAAGTTGTGACCATTGCAGACATTTTGGAGTTAAGGTGAGTGAGCAGAAGATGGCAGACTTACCAAAGGAGCGACTCCTTCCAGATCTGCCTCCATTTACAAATGTTGGGGTGGATTATTTTGGTCCTGTGGAAGTTACACGAGGATGTTCAGTTGCAAAACGTTACGGAGTCATCTTTACTTGCATAGCAAGTCTTGCAGTTCATTTGGAAGTCGCCTATTCTTTGGACACGGATTCATGCATCAACTCTCTATGAAGATTTATTTGCAGATGAGGGCAAGTAAATCACATAAAATCAGACAATGGTACAAATTTTATTGGAGCCAAAAGGGAGTTAAAGGAAATGCTTAGTTCATGGAATAAAAGCAAGATTCAAAGGGTAATGTGGTCCAGTGGAGTTTCAATCCTCCGGGAGGTTCCCTTTATGGGGGAATGTGGGAGCGTGTGATCAGTGTCACAGGGACGAACCCCTCACCTGAATACTGACACACACAAATCCATCCATTCAAGCCTGTCCTCCAACAAAAAACCACCATTTACGTTTTAAAGTTAAGCGCCCTCTAGCGGGTAAAAATAATGACAGTATCGCGTTGCGTCTGTCGTCATTAATTGACATGTAACGTCATTACCAATCAAAACGCATGTTTATTTAAATGCAATGTGTGGGCGTTTTACATCGATCTCACAGTATTTCCTACATATTTTACTACTGTAGGTGGCTTATTCGGTCGAATGACCACACCTAACCCCACCCCTAAACCTAACCCTCACAGAAATCATGCTAAATTATGTTTTATTGAGTATATACATCTTCGTGCACGTTCATGCCTGGGATCGAACCCACAATAGCAAGATTACATATCAAGGTATAACGCAATAATCTACTAACTGAGCTACACGAAACGCAAAGCAGAGGGCAAATAAAAGAGCACAAAACATTAATATGAAAACGACCTTTTGCCTATAGGGGCGCAATTGTAGTATACGCTCTGATGGGTCATATTTCAGGGATTTGGACAAACGACCTATACAAGCGTATTGGTTGGAGGACAGGATGATCCATTCATTTACACTGACTACACTACATTTCCCACAAGCCCCGTCCTTGGACTCTGATCGCTGTCATAAAATATACAAGTTTCATTTTATTTATAATTAATGAAATAAATCAACTTTTAGATGATATTCTAATTATATGACCAGCACACACACATTTATATATATATATATATATATTAGGGGTGTAACGGTTCACAAAATTCACGGTTCGGTTCGATACGATACACTGATGTCACGTTTTCGGTACGTTTCGGTACGTTTCAACTTTTCAGAATGCCGCAAGCGCACTGCGGGTCATGTGACAAGAACGAACCAATCAGCTTCATCCTTTCCCGTAACAACGTTGAAAGCTCAGCCAAGATGAAGGAACAGCTGATCATAGTTGTATATGGATTGCAATTTTTAAATAAATTTAGTAGCAGAGCTAGCCTACTGCAAGCGATTTTTAGAGCTGCAAATCCATTTATCCTTTGCTGAGATTTCAGCGTCTTCATGGAGAGAGCACGTCATTGTTGCTTAGCAAAGGCAGACGCCTCAGGGGTGCTTCTGCCGAGCGCTTTGGAAAGGAGGCGTTTTCCACGCATTTTTAGGCGCGATATGTTAACGGCCCCTAAGGCGCTCGCTCACTCATTAGACATTGCAAAATGTCTAATGCATTTAACAGACCAGAAATAGAAGATCCTCCAATAACCAACAGTTCTGGTGTTTGGGTGCACTTTGGATTCCCTGTAAGCTATAATGGTGATGATAGAATGAATGGTAAATAGTAAGGTTTCATATCCGTGGCTATAATGTAAATGTAACGTAAATGAAGCCTACCAATCGCCACGGTGATGTCTTTTGCCCTGTTTGAATCCGTTGGAAATGTCTTGTCTAAATGCTTTGGGGATAGTTTGTTGTGTGTATGTTTCTCCTCTTTTTCGTCTTTTCCCAGATACTAACACACTAAGGTGATGTCGGCGTAAATGAGTTGACATGTTTCAAGTATTCCCGCTGGTGTTTTTTTTTTTTTTTTTTTCGTTATTTTATTGTCATGTAGATGCGACATACCGTTGTTGTTTTTTATCCACCACTCTCTTGCCATCACCATTAAAGCTTACACGGAATCCAAAGTGCACCCAAACACCAGACCTGTTGGTTATTGGAGGATCTTCTATTTCTGGTCTGTTAAACGCATTGGCCAACCCGTACCGTGCATGAACTGCTCCTGACTGAGTAGCCTAACATAAACATATAAGTTGGTGTTTTTTTCTTCTTCGGGGGTGTCAGGGGCGTTTGCTGTCACATTGTTTGGGTTATTGGGCTACCTTGTTGAATGCATATCATTATATTTCACTTTTTTTTTTCAAATATAATTAATTAGTCCAACGAACCATTCGGTACATAATGCGTACCGCGTACCGAACCAAAAGCCTCGTACCGAACGGTTCAATATGAATATGCGTATTGTTACACCCCTAATATATATATTTATATATTAATACCAAAGACTTATACACTCTCTCTGTCTATATTATGAAAACTGGTAAAATAAATGAAAAATATTATTAAAGTAAAATTCCTATTATTAATTCCACGTTGCCATAGCCTATGTATCTCTATCCACACAACAGCGATTGAGTTAGTGTACAGTTGAGATATCCTGACTGAACACAGACCGGCTGAACGATGCTTTCATTTAGATGCTAAACTCCAGCTTGTTTGTTTTTCAGATATCTGCGGAGGCACTCCCGCAATGAGGAGAAAGCATTTGCGTGTGACAGGTTGCTTAAAATAAGCAAAACACAAGGAAGAAAATGTATCTATGTAACAGCGAAGCTGTCACGCTGTCAGTCTCTGTTTTCCTGGGTGTCCACTAGTGAGCTCACTTCTCCTTAGGTACTTTCCCATAGGCACTATAATTCCTCTAGTCTGGTCCTGTCTTCACAGTAATTGCACTCCAGTTAATCGCACAGGTGCAGGCCTCTATTGTCATTAGTCTCCTTATAAATACCTGTCCTTACCCTTCGTGTTACCAATGTTCTCGTCTCCCGAGACTTACCCTTGCTATCTCGTCCTCCGAGTTCCCTGTCTGTTCCACCAGTTCCCTCTTTTGTTTTGTTTGTCTCCTTGGTCTGTTTGTTTTGGATTACCCTTTTTGTTAAATAAACGTACCTGCAATTGGATCTCCCCCTCTCATTGTGTTTTCCTGGTGCACGAACGTCACAGAAGGACTCCATCCAAGAGATCCAGCGGTATGTCTGCTCCAATTTCCTCCCCAGCCATCAAGCGGGAGAGAAATGGTTTTGAGGGTACTCGCCAGGTTGTGTTCCGTGGAACCAGGGGAGGTCGCTCCGGAGTAAGCAGTCAAGAGGAGGTCCGGCAGCGATCTCCACTGTGGGCTCCCGTTGACCCGGGTTTCGGTTGGGAGCCGCCATTTCCCCATCATGAACAGAGAGAGGGAGAGGAGACGCAAATTGGCTGAACCAGTGCCGCTACACAAAATGGCCGCCAACCCAGCACCATGAGGCAAGATGGAAGCCAGCCCCAAGCCACAGCACAAGATGGCAGCCAACCAAGCGCCAAGAGTCAAGATGGACACCAGCACAGCGCCAAAGCACAAAGTGTCCACCAGTCCAGCGCCACAGTGCAGGATGGCCGCTAGCTCAGCACCAATGCACAAAATGGCCACCAGTCCAATGCCACAGCACAAGATGGCTGCCAACCCAGCGCCAAGGGGCAAGAAGGATGCCAGCACAGCGCCAAAGCACAAAGTGGCCACCAGTCCAGCACCACAGTGCAAGATGGCCGCCAGCTCAGCGCCAATGCCCAAGATGGCAGCAGAGACATTTTTTGATTATTTCTCCAGGCTGTCAAAAATCCTAGATAAAAAAAAATCCTGTCAAAAATCCTTCATCTGTTCAAGTCACGTCTGAGGAGCCAGCACCACTGCACAAGATGGCCGCCAGCCCGGAGCCACTGCAGAGGAAGGCAGTTACAGTGGGCTTTCCTGAGTTGAGTCAGATTACTGTTGACCTTCCAGAGTCGAGACAGGTGCCCGTTGACTTTCCAGAGTTGAGTCAGTTTCCGGTTGACCCTCCAGAGTCGAGTCAGATGTTCATGGACCTTCCAGAGTCAGGGTTAGTCACTGTTGACCTTCCAGAGTCAGGGTTAGTCACCATTGACCTTCCAGAGTCAGGGCTAGGTTCTGTCGACCCTCCAGAGTCGAGTCAGGTGTTCGTGGACCCTCCAGAGTCAGGGTTAGTCACCATTGACCTTCCAGAGTCAGGGTTAGTCACCGTTGACCTTCCAGAGTCAGGGTTAGTCACCTTTGACCTTCTGGAGTCAGGATTAGCTACCATGGACTTTCCAGAGACAAGGCTAGTCAACGTTGACCTTTCAGAGTGAAGTCACTGGTGATCTTCAAGGACAGAGTCAAGTCACTGGTGATCTTCAAGGACTGAGTCAAGTCACCGGGGATCTTCATGAACAAATGCAAGTCACCAATAATCTTCATGAGCAGAGTCAAGTCAGCACCGATCTTCTGGAATCCAGTAGAAACACCATAGGATTACCAGAGATTCGTCCTCCCGTTAGTCTGGCCAAACGGATGTGGTGGTCTTCTGCTCTGCCCTGGGGGACTTCGGCTTCGACCACAAGGATGTGGTGGTCTTCTGCTCTGCCCTGGGGGACTTCGGCTTCGACCACAAGGATGTGGTGGTCTTCTGCTCTGCCCTGGAGGGCTTCTGCCTTGACCACATTGTTGTGGTGGTCTTCTGCTCTGCCCTGGTGGGCATCACGTGATGTCCTTCATGGACTTATGTTTTTTTGTTTTTGTTTTCTTTTGTTTTTCTGTTTGTTTTCTTCTTTGGACCTGGCCCTCCGTCCCTCCCCCTGATCCTCCGCCGGTCCACCACCCTCCTGGACTCCTTGTTTTGTGTTACACTTCTCTTGTCTCTGTCTTTCCATTTTACCTGGTTGTCTTGTCTCTGTCTCCCCATTTTACCTGGTTGTCTTGTCTCTGTTACCCCATTCTACTTGGTTGTTTTGTCTCTGTTTCCCCATTCTACCTAGTTGTTTTGTCTCTGTTTCCCCATTTTACCTGGTTGTTTTGTCTCTGTTTCTCCATTCTATCTGGTTCTCCTGTCTATGTGTACCATGTTTTCTGTCCCTCCGTCCCTCCGTCCCTCCCCCTAGTCCTCCGCCGCTCCACCTCCCTCCTAGCTTCTTTATCTGTTGGTTTTCCCTTGGTTTCAGGTGGAGCATCTGGCAGCTGCTCCGTGGAGGAGGGGGTAATGTCACGCTGTCAGTCTCTGTTTTCCTGGGTGTCCACTAGTGAGCTCACTTCTCCTTAGGCACATCACCATAGGCACTATAATTCCTCTAGTCTGGTCCTGTCTTCACAGTAATTGCACTCCAGTTAATAGCACAGGTGCTGGTAATCTATTGTCATTAGTCTCCTTATAAATACCTGACTTCTGACTTTCCCTGTTGTTTGTATGGAGTCCTTACCCTTCGTGTTACCAATGTTCCCGTCTCCCGAGACTTACCTTTGCTATCTCATCCTCCGAGTTCCCTGTCCGTTCCATCCGGTTCCTTCTTTTGTTTTGTTTGTCTCCTTGGTCTGTTTGTTTTGGATTACCCTTTTTGTTAAATAAACGTACCTGCAATTGGATCTCTCCCTCTCCTTGTGTTTTCCTGGTGCACGAACGTCACAGAAGCTCTTATTTGGGGATTTCAATTCTTGATATTTGGCAACCGCACTCATGAGAGATCGTGTAGTAGAGGATTGTGGAGCAGTCTGGAATAACATTTCCTTTTTTGGACTTTCGGTGCGTTCTTCCTATATTCCGCACACAAAATATTGCTATCCGTCATTCGGTACACACGTGCACCGTACCGAAAGCCCTGTACCAAAACAGTCCGGTACGAATACACGCACCATTACACCCCTAGTGGACATGTATTTAACTCTTTCTTAACGCTCTTGAGCAGCTGTGGAGGATTCTGTAGAGACGAGCTTAGCAACACTTCCCTTTAAAGACCAGAGCATTAAGTGTGTTTAATATGGTTCAATTTTGCCATTTTTCCATGAATTATATTAGTGATCATTAAAAAAATACATCTTTTATATTTATTCAGAAGAGGTGTACTAATTTGCGCTGTGCACTGTGGGTAATAATGTTGTAAATAATGTTAATTTTCTTGCACAGACCAATCGTTTCACTTCATAAGAACTCAAAATATAGTCAGGAACCACAGGGATTAATTATGTTTCTTGAAATGCTTTGTTTTAATTTTATAGAGTTCGACAGCTATGACTTGCATTTCATGAATCACCAAGATTCACGTTTTCAGTAAAAAATCTTCTTTAAATTATATTAATACAAAATTATGTTCTGGGGAAAAACACCCTGCTCACCCATGAGTTCTTTCATAAATGAGCAGGGAGAGAAGCAATAAGCCCCCCCAGCAAACATTGGTTCGACGGCGACGTCGTGTGGCTGGCCAAAAATAGTTGCGGTAGGACGGCATAAATCGGTAGAAATATGTAACACAGAACATTTCCTAAAAATGCATTCAGATATGTTAGTACACGTTTAGAATTCTATGGGGTTTCATGTATAATTGTAGTTCAATATTTACCAGAGTTGTGAATCGGTTGTGAGAGGACGTCACCTAGTGACGTCATTTACACGTGCGTTACACGTCCATCATGACCCTTTTTGAATTCCTTGTGGAATATGCAAAAGCTGTGCTTACACCTTGATTAATACTGCAATAATTAATTAAAGTGCACCAAGTAGTTTTTAAGAGGTTTTAAAGAGGTTGTGAATAGATGTCCACTGACGACTTTTACACGTCTCGTCATGGTTTGTGAGAAGATGTCCAAGCAAGACTAGCAGGAATAAAAAAATTATATACAAAGTAAATATATTTACATATATATTTATATACTTTACCTTGTTAAAAAAATATAATCACAAAGAGCCCAGTGTGGTTAAGTGATTGCAAAGCAATGCTGCAATTTAGTCATTATTTCAACCTGTTTTATGTATTTGTTGTTATTATTTTTATTGAATCTATGCATATACATGTGAAACAGATATATACCCGGTCACAATTACGGTCTGAGTTGGATGTAATTGCCAAAACGGTGCTGCCAAGATGTAGACACAAAACATACTGATATATTTCGTGATATTACAAAATCCCGCGATAGGGTAGATTATCTCGCGAGATCTCGCTTTCTTCCGGAAGTTCTGGTACATCAAGCAGGCAACCACCACGAGGAGGAGAGGACTCGAAGAGGACTCTTGGAGGGAGATTTGACGATATAAATTACATAAAATCTACTGTGGGGTAAGTACATTTTGTATTATTTGATTAACGTGCTTGAGTTTTACTTGTTTGACACGAAGGAACCGAGAGAAATGATGCCCACGTTGTCAACTGAAATTCACTGAGTGTGGCTAAAATTAGCTAACGTTAGAAGGCTTAAAGTTACTTATATTGATGTAATTTTTATATTGGTATGCTTTAATTAATTATTCAGGGGACATCACAGCTCTCCTGTCTTATCAGAAATGTCCTGTTCACTATCTCACAGTTACACTGTGAGTGTTTCTCAAGGGCATCACATTAAAGCATAACACCTTTTGTACAAAAAATAAAATCTAATGCTTGATTACCTTTTTTCCCTAATGTTTCATTCATGATTCATTCATCTTGGTCCAAGGTTGTTGTTTTTTTTATTTTTTTTTAGCTGTAGACCATAAAGATATTTTGAAAATAAGTGCATGCCATTTATCTCAAATGTTTTATTTTATTTATTTTAAAAAGAAATATATTCTCTTCCCTCAGATGTTGTGAAGAGGTGGAGACTCTGAATGGGATGTAGCAATGACAGAACACCTGAAGCTCGCTCCAGGAAGAGATGGGGGTGGAGGTTACAAGAAAGGAGCCAAACAACTGTAGTTTGTTTAAGGGATAGTTCATCCAAAAATGAAAATAGGCATAATTTTCTCACCCTCATGTTACGATCATAATAATTTTTCCTGCAGTGGCAGTTAATGGATTGTGAGATCTGCTTGGTTACAAACATTCTTCCAAATATCTTTGTGTTTATAAGACAACTGTGTAAGTCAATGACAAGATTAAAAAATAATTGATAAAAAGAAACCATCTTTTAACATTCTAGTAGAAAACATTCTCAGAAATGTAATATTTTAATTAATGTCGGTTCTATACAGTTTAAAATCATTTACACCACTTTGATTTCATAAATAGCAATGATTTCAAACATATTTTATGATGAGGGTCTTATGTTTTATGTTTTTCTTGTCACATGACAACAATGGCTCCTGCAGGGTGTTTATGCCACATGTTCAAATATTAATAATATTCTTAATATTATATGATTAAAGTATTTTAAAATAAATGCAATTAATATTGATTTATGTTATATATTAAAAACATTAATAAACAAACACTGCAAATAGAAATTTTTAACAATAATAATGGACTTAAGTGATGCCCCTCATTAAATCATATTTCTGATGAAAAAATGGTAGGCCTGTAAACTTATTTCAGAAATCCTAAATGGATACAAAGATAACATTGAAAAACAAATTTTTAAATATATTATCATCTTTAAGATTCTTATTTGTCATTGTCCCAGTAAAGCAAACATGAAAACAATATCGTCAGAACACAGAAAGGTATACAGGTTTGAAACATGAGTTTGAGTAAATGAAAGAATTTTCCCTTTATATAATAATTCAGTATTTTGTAATTAGTATTTTAGTTTGGTTAACAGATGGTAAACTGTTCAAAAACAATAAAATGTGCTAAATCAGAACATGCTTCTTTTTTGCATATGTCCACAAATAATGTGTTATTGTTAATGATGTACACGTGATTAAGATGTTTTATGGACGTTCATGTCTGACTGGACCGATCTTGAACTTTTGTCAAGATGTGTTAAACCTCAAGACATAATTGATTGCCTTTCACGATGTTACACAGTGGGTGTGAGATTATTTTATATGCAGGCTTATATATACATACACTTAAAATATGCAGCAACGCATTTAAAAATCCAGAAGACAACGACGTCCAGAAATCGACGCATTTGGACGTCCAGAAGACGACGCATTTAGACGTCCAGGGACGTGCAGAAAAGACGTGCAGTTCACGTCTAGAAGACGTCAAAGACGTCGGTTCAACTTTCATTTTGGAACTATTTTCAACTATGACGGGACCTGTCGGATGGACGTCTTTTCAACGGTCAAAAGACGTCCAAATGTTTGCTGGGTAGGGTTAACAGAACAGAACCGAATGCAGATATCATTACATTTTAGTGTAAAAACGTAATAAATTATAAAAGGAGACTGATTCAACAAGGAATAATAGAAAGCCAAGTCATGACTGTGACGAAAGGAGGAGTTGGGGATGGAGGGGGGTAATTTGCTGCTGAGCAAGCAATTAAAGCTGCTGAATTATACTGAATGGACCTTATAGGATGCTTAGATAGACGTCGTATTCCTATAATTGGACATGGATCCGCTGAGAGTCAGCAGATGCAAGCCGGACTCCTCTGACCTGCCAGGACTAATGCTACACTTTTATGTTTTGTTCAAGATTGAGAAATTGCAGATTTAATTACTTTTTCTTTAGAGATGTTCATTTGTCTTGGTAGTTGTTTTCAAATTTCCTTTCATTCAGTCAATCAGTTCCCCCTTATGCATTCATCCATAACTTCTTTCATATCATTTTTGTCAGCTCTTTGTTCCATTATGTTTTCACACAAAACCTATGTTGCATGCGCATCACTCTTACTAACTTTACCTTATGCTGAGCAGTTTATCAAATCGTGATAATCGAATACGGTTTTATTAATTAAAATATGAAACCCCAACCCACGTCACATCTCCATCAGACACTGGCGCATATCTCAGACTAACTGACTGAACTTGAATGGCTTCTGGTAAACAGCTCTTTGGAAAGCCCTCTCTGATCAAAGAGGATCAGTCCATCATTTTCACTGTCCAGCTCTGGGTCATAAAATCATCATAAAGTCATGTTGTCATGTGACTGCTCAGGTGTTGGATGAGATAATGCAGGAACAGGGTTGGAAATAGTTTAAATTCTCTGATCAGATCAGATAATATACAGACAAATGATTAGCCACCAAAATAACTGACTAATGATTCAGAAAACCCAACTACAGTTTTGAAAATATCATTTCCTGCATCCCTATTATCAAAAAGCTTCTTTTACCTCAGATATAACAGGTTAACAAATCTTGCATATGTGGTCATTCACATAGTGCTGACCAATTATTGTAAAAGGTAGCATTAAATATATTCTCAGATTTTGGCGTAAGATAATCCAACATTAGACAGCGACTACATTCAGACTCAAACGCACCGATATGACTGTTTGGATAACCTGAGTGAACTCGAATTTCCGTGGCAATTTTTTAAAGGAAGTAACGTTTAGGAGAAGGAAATGTTTATGTTGGGTGTCATTGAGAATGTAAGTGTTCAAGATCATGGCTCATTTTCCTGAATGTGTGTC
Organism: Carassius auratus; assembly: GCF_003368295.1. Classification (NCBI taxonomy): domain Eukaryota; kingdom Metazoa; phylum Chordata; class Actinopteri; order Cypriniformes; family Cyprinidae; genus Carassius; species Carassius auratus. The sequence continues at coordinate 30,068,119 of NC_039247.1, forward strand.
ACTAATACCCTCATTTTCTTGCTCACTTCCTTTGCCCTTCACCTATATGATTGAGCACGCATCACAGTCCGGGGGCGGGGTTAGCAGGCCTGTGTCCTTATATGGGCATACTCATGCTGAGGCTGGAATGGACTGCTGATTCACGTCTCTCTCTCTCTCTCTCTGCTTTTGCATTGATTTCCATTACCATGATTGATGTAAAATTGAAAGTTTCCATCAGTCTTACCTTCATGACTCAGGGACAAAGTTCTCCAACAGAAGTGAAACTGCAGAATAAATCTTTGGATTACTAATTATTATTAAACTGTAGGACTTTTTTTTTATTTATAAATACTTATAGCTAGTTATTATTCATAAGCTCAGTTTTTCCGAACCCACGCACATCTGGGTGATTTGTTCACTATGCATCTCCAAGGCCCTATTACACCTGTAGTCACCACTATTCACTTGTGATCGGACCACCTGAGATGATTGTGAATGCACTCATCCTTGCATGATGGTTGTCGACTGTGTTTACATCTTTATTCATAAATGGGGAAATTGGTACGAAAGTAGTAGAGGAAAGCTCACAGAATGTATGCTTTAGCAATACCAGTATCATTTGTCATTGTATTTGAGTATTTGAGAGCCAAATGGCTGCTTTTCCATTTGTGTGTCCATGCTGTCATCCAACTTTCTTTCCAACTTAAAAATGTTGAAACATTTTAAAATATTTAAAGAAATGATGGTGCACATTCCCAGACCAGCCTATTTTTTTTCAATACTTGAATACTTAATTAACTTTCTAATTATTTTTTTTTAAGAGATTCATTTAACAATTATAATGTCCTCACCAAGATCAGGATGAGTTTGTTTCTTCATCAGATTTGGAGACATGTAGCATTGCATCAGTGTCTCATCAATGGATGCTCTCCAGTGAATGGAATATTTTATAATTTAATTTTCTAACAAGTTTATTTTCTCAATGACATAATTAACTAATGAAAGAGTAATGAAAATATTAGTCTCAAAGTCGGTCAATCATGTATTTCTAAACCTTTATTTTGTTAAATGGACAAATCATGAAAATCGGACTTTTCCAGGTTTTAAATGCTATAATCAGGTCCCCGGTACATCTCCCAACCAAGGAAACGTGAAAAAGGTTAACCCAGTAACTTTGGTGAGCCTTTTTCTGCAAGCGTCTGAGAAAACCAGTGTGTCTGATTTCGCTCCCCTGATGACGTGGCAAAGGGATCTCATTATAATATAACCACCCCTTGACCTGTAAGTTTATACCCACGGTGCCGTCATTTTGCAAGCGACAATGGTGTAGCAGCTCTAAAGCCATGGTGAAAGTTTGAGCAAAACATGCTAACTGTTCTGTCTTTGGCTGATCAGACTAGCCCAGCCTCAGAAGAGACAACAGATTTACTGATTTATATACTGTATATCGCTGCTGTCTGTCACACAGATCTAAACCTTCACAGACATACCCGACTGTTTTTGCAGCTCGTGTGTTTTTAATGTAAACTTGTGTAGGGCTTCAACTCACGATTATTTTGATTATTCCATTATTTTTCTGATTTAACGGTTTAAAAGCCCTATTTTCTTTATTTAAATTTTAATGACAAAAACACACTATTCCACACTCTGTCCGATGTCCCAAAAACAAATCTGCCAACTGAATGCCATGAAAACATACAATTATTAACCATTTATTTTAGCACTTTCTGTAAGGCGAAACGCAATTGTTTTAATAATCTGTCAAAAAAATGTATTCTAAAAATGTTATTGTATTATTTTGACAAATAGCAAAGTAAAACCACTAAATAGTGTTTATTCACATAACAAAAAAATGTTTTTTTTAACCCTTTTATTGATTGTATGTAGATATAAGATGATGTCAACAATGTGCTGCAGATTAATATAATGAAATAGGAGTATGCATTGTTAAATATAAATAGCTTGTGTATGTTAATTAATTTCTTTAAATGTCTTCATACTAATAAAATTTAAAATAAATAATGATAAAATATTTCCCTAATTCAGATATGGAAATGGAGTGTAATACTATAGATATTTCAAATCTGAGCTTGCATATCCTGAAATATAATTTGGGTTTTATCTCAAATCCCTTTGGCTAATACACATAAAAAGAGGCGTGTCTTACTTCACCGACTCTTTGCTCAAGGTAATCTTTTTCATTTCCCAAAGCGGATTTGTTCTTTGTTTCTGTAGCTTGATAAAACTGATCTGGACCGTGATCCGTGATATTGAAGAAATGTAGGCAGCGCTGACCAGCAAAGCAAGCGCTTCACACAACACACACGAGGATAAAGAAAACCAGTGCTGGTGTGAAGAATCTGATGGGTTTATAGAAATGCTACAGCTCTATGTGACATGCAAAATTTGCAAATGCAAGACTCTGTTGTGTAAAACACAATGGAAAGTCTTCCGTAAAAAGTTTTGCATTTGAACTTGTTTGCTTGTGTTTGCAGTCCTGATCTGACAGCTTCTTTAGACGTTTCAGGCTCTAGATGACACTGAAGAACTCACTGGACTGCTAAGGTCATGTATAAAGACAGAAGATGCTCTTGTGTTGTTCCTGTCAACATCCCTCGAGTGAGATTGTGCTCATAGTATTCTGCAGATGCTTGATAAGTGTTTCCGCCCCTGAATGGAATGCCATATCACCAAAATCATGAAAAACAACAACATCAAAAACCAGACGCCCTGTAAGCTCTTTGTTAGTGTAAAAGAAAAGGCTGCAAAGAAATCTTTTCCCATGAAGAAA